>NC_135499.1:214475932-214848091 GCF_052857255.1 Amblyomma americanum
ACCGATGAATTCGATGCCCTGGTACATAACCCGTGCCTAAGGAAGCTTTCGCTGGTCGCCTCTCGAATGACCCTAAAGTATGCTCAGTCAGTGGAGCTTGGTTGAGCTGCACATCGTGAGCATTGGCAACATGTCGGACGCATTCCTTGGTGTGCTTCGCAAGATCGTGGTTAAGAATGCCTTCCTGTCAAGGATAAGTGTCACATATGTGCTCTGCCTGGAAGGACGTGGTGCGGCCTCGTACACCCATAGACGACGCTAAGGAGCACAAATTGGGCCTACTCAGAAAGCCCTCGACGGAGTCCCAGCAGCGTATGCCGCTGCCGGCTGTGATGTAATGAAATGTACGTATACGTAATGCAATGTAACGCCCTTCGGGCATTTAAGGGTATATATTAAACGATTACGATGAACACCTGATGGCGCTGTCGATGAAATCCGAGCTCCAGGTGTCCCTGGACACGAAGTGGGGAGAGGCGCTACCTGCTGGAGAACGAAGTGGTCTTTGCTGGTATTGCGCACGTCGCGGCTGCATGCGAGGCTGGCGTTGGCAGCACGCAGCTGGATGCACTGAATGCTGACTGCTGGTTTGCCATATAGCGCAGCACCTGAGGCTCAGCGATGTCTTTAGGAAAGGATATGGTTTTCGAGGAAAAGAAATGACGCAGTAACTGTCACTTATCTCGGTGGGCACCCGAACCGCGCCGTAAGGGAAGAGATGAGAAAGCGAAAGAAGAAAGGTGCCCTAGTGGAGGGCTCCGAATAATTTCGACCACCTAGAGATCTTTACCGCGCACTGGCAATAATAATTAATAATTGGTTTTTGGGGGAAAGGAAGTGGCGCAGTATCTGTCTCATATATCTTTGGACACCTGAACCGCGCCGTAAGGGAAGGGATAAAGGAGGAAGTGAAAGAAGAAAGGAAGAAAGAGGTGCCGTAGTGGAGGGCTCCGAATAATTTCGACTATGTGGAGATTAAGATCGCACACTGACAAAAAAAATGTTTTGAAAACTCGTTTTGAGAAAAGGAAATGAACCAGGGCCTTTGGCGTTTGAGGCGAAGAGGCTGCCATGGCAGCTAAAATGCTAAGGCGCCTGTGTGCTATGCTATGTCAGTGCACGTTAAAGATCCCCAGGTGGTCGAAATTATTCCGGAGCCCTCCACTACGGCACTTCCACTCTTTCCTCTATCCCTTCTCTTACAGCCCGGTTCAGGTGTCCACATATGAGACAGATACTGCGCCATTTCCTTTCCCCAAAACCAATTATTATTACTATTCACAATTGTTGGGTATGGCATGTGGCTGATTCAAGACAGCAAAACGTGTCAAGGCAGCCACCGCGTCAAAGCCACCGACGTCGAGAGTGCTCAAGGCTACTAAGCCGCGCTGCCAGGTAAAGCAGTTACACGAAAGTGACACCGCGGCGAATACCCCACAGCGGCAGTCACCCTTGACGCCTGTTTGGCGCGCGAAAGCAAGGTCGCCAGCATTAGTGCGCGCGCCGGCCTGGCTGTTTTTTCTCCTGGCGCGTCGCGCGGCTTGTGACACAGCCTTGCGCTGTCCTCCACGCTGTAATCCTGTAAGGACGAAGCTTGGAGCTGGAAACGAATTCGACGCTTTGACAAGTTTGAAGGGGTAGAGGATGATGATGGAAACGTTTATTTAAAGCCACAGCGACTTAGATTAAGGGAAGGCTGATCGGGTCCCTAGTCCGGGACACCGCTGGTAAAAGCCCCTGCCCGTGCTCTGGCGACGAGAGCTCGTTGTTTCTCGAGGCCCGAGCTGGACAGGGCTGCCTCCCAGCCCTCCCCACGTTGGCTGATTTATTATGTCAATACTGCTATTTTCCTGTCAAGCCCATACCATGCGGTCTAAGTTTGCCTTCTGGGCACAAAATTTGCACTGTGCCGAAAAGGGCTCGGGCTCAATGGCGTGAAGCGTAGCTGCATTATTAAACGACATAGTTTGTAGTCTTCGAAGGTGACATTCTTCTGATTTATTAAGGCCCTTAGCAGAGGAACAAAATATTTTGTTGCGTTTTCTTCTTTAGAATGCTGTGTAGGACATAATTAAGCATGAATCACGACATAAAATTTGTCAGCGCCGATATATCTCATGCAGTTTCAGTTTCAGAAGCCGCACACTATGACATCGCCAGTATAGTTTAGATCTAGCCATCGCCCGTTCGGCGCGACGCATTGCCCGTTAGACAAATCGCTCTGCTACGTACGGTGAAACGGACGCGCGGAGCGGCAAACCACGTAGAAGCGCTGCCAGGCGCCTTGCCGAAACGAGCGGGACTCAAGTTGCAGTCGTAGTTCGTCGGCAAACCGTTCTCGACAAACCCGATGCCACGAACGCCAGCATAGCTTCCGCGCCGAACGAACGGGCAGCAACCCGCAAGCTTCGTGGTGAACGCGCTTTGGATGTGCGCTGCGTTGTTCGCCGCTCACCGCGCGATTCCTGCACGCCCGAACGAGACGAGCCGGAGGCGGTAGGGTGCCTCAATGGGCCAACGTCACTGGCGAGCGGGCATCCAGGCACCATAGGAGGTGCTACCGTCGCGCGCCATCTGTTGGGGCAGTGGCATACGTTGCGAGGAGGAGAGACTCTGCTCACGGCCGACGCAGACTTTTCTGCGACACACACGAGCTCTTTAACGCTGTGGCATTAAAATCAAAATTGACCTGCCGCGGTGGCGCAGAGGTTAAAGCGCTCGGCTACTAATCGGAGCACCCGGGTTCGAACGCGACCGCGGCCGCGTTTAGATGGAGGGGAAGTGCTAAGGCGCCCGTGTGCTGTGGATGTCAGTGCATGTTAAAGATCCCCAGGTAGGCCAAATTATTCTGGAGCCCTCCATTACGGCACCTCATCTCTTAGTCCCTCCTTTATCCCTTCCCTTATGGGGTTCAGGTGTCCGCTGATATGTGACCTTTCCCCAAAAAACAATTTTCAATTTCCCAGAGGGAAGGAAGGACACAGTAACTCTCACTCACGGAGAAAGTAAAGCTTAGGAGTGGCCCAAGCTGAGGCCAAATAATTGATAATTGGTTTTCGGGGAAAGGAAATGGCGCAGTATCTGTCTCATATATGGTTGGACACCTGAACCGCGCCGCCGTAAGGCAAGGGATAAAGGAGGGAGTGAAAGAAGAAAGAGGTGCTGTAGTGGAGGGCTCCGGAATAATTTCGACCACCTGGGGATCTTTAACATGCACCCCACAGCACACGGGCCCTTTACAGAATGACCCCTTACAGAATAACGGAAATCATGTTTTCACAAGGACTACTGCGAGTTTTTGGCAGATGGCGCGGCCAATCGTAACGTTTGGTGCATTGTTTGCTGCGCAGTATGAAGTGTGCCGAGACTGGCTCAGACGACGGCTAATTGGCGAGGGGGAGTCCTCAGGTCCGGCTACAAAAATGTCACGTGACGGACCCTACTGAATCCTTTCCGCCCCGGTGGCTCAGTGCTTATGGCGCTCGGCTGCTGACCTGAAATACGCGGGTTCGATCCCGGCCGCGGCGGTCGAATTTCGCTGGAGGCGAAATTCTAGAGGCCCGTGCACTGTGCAAGGTCAGTGCACGTTAAAGAACCCTAAGTGGTCGAAATTCCTGGAGTCCTTCACTACAGCGTCCCTCATAGCCTGAGTCGCTTTGGGACGTTAAACCACCATAAAAAAAAAACCTTCACCCATGGTCTCACTCTATCTGAATCATATCATGACTCGTGAGAGAAGAGATCAAGGTGAGAGTGAAAGCAGTGGGGGGGTGGGGGGAAGATAAATAGGCACTGCGGTGGAGGCTCCGGATTAATGTCAACTACATGAGGTTGCTTACAAAAACTGCAATAGACCGACGTTTTAACGACGGCAGTCTGAGCTGCCAGTAATAGTGACCATCACCAAAGGGAGAGGATGAGAACTGACTCAAAGCTCATGCTCGCTTTCACAACATTGGTAACATCAGCCGATTATCCAGTCTGATTTTCCCCTTTAAAATTGATAGAAGTGCGGGGTCACCGCCAAACCTCTGAGCAGGTACCAGGGCCCATAGACTGCGGTCAACTACATCATCGAACCGCTTAAGCAGTCTCCTGGTGATCATCATCGAAGCCATGAAATAGCCCACGATGACAGGCTCAACGCGTACTAAAACCGAGTTATAATACCTTGCCCAAAGGCCACAAGGATTGCGTCTTTTTAGTTTTCGCTTACCGTCATTCCAGTGTCTATTGAAGATTATAGAGCAGAAGTTTGAGTGAATCAAAATGAGGAAGCAATGATTACCAGCTTCTGTGTGCCTCATGTGATCTCAAAACTACTCGTAACGTCACGCCAGCGTTACGGCTGACGGAAAAAAAATTACTAAACTAGGCTACAGCTCCGTTAAATCACCCGGCAAAGGCCGTCATGTCCATTACCTCCCCCCTCCAGCTTTTTTTCTCGTCTTTGATTTCTTTGCTCTTGGCAGCTTGGAGCGGTGTCAATGTCGGCAACGGGCTTCAGTCACACGACGACTCAGTGAGCTCCCAATAACGGCTTTCGCCGTAAAAGAAGCAGAAACTAAGACAAGTTGCGCCATGATACCACCAATGTTTTTTTTTTTAGTGCCCTCTTCCAGGCCAACGTGCTCTAGAGGAAAACATGTCCTTGGCCATGAATATGACCAAGTAACGTGAACACAAACCAGGTGTAATTGTGGATGACATGAGCAAATTTCCACACCACAAAAGCCCTATTTAGTTGCGAAACCCCGCGATCAAGGCGAGGCCACTACAGCAGCAACCTAAAGGTTAAATGCATTTCTAGAAAGCGGCCAAGCACATGTATAGAAAAAGATACAACTGAAACAGTTTTTGAATTTATTCATAAATTAGAAATGTGCAAAGCTTGGTATCCCAGCACCACCACTTCCATACCAATTCCTTTGTTCCTCTATCAGCAGGTGCTGTGCCAGTCAGAGAGCAGAGTACCAAACGAATGTGCATCAGCGTCACCGTGTTTCTAAGTAGAAAAGCACCCAAACTACACCTTTCCGATGCTTTAAGTACCCCGCATGAATGTTTACAAGGCTGAGCTGTTTGGGTGCTCTGAGCTGGCACATGCAAAGTTGGTCGAGAACGAACATACAAGTGCTGTGCATGTAGATCGGAAGAGTCATGCTGCTGTTCTAGCAGAATGCCAACTACAGACAAAGATCTTTGACATGAGGACTAAGAAAGTGACGATACCTCAGTCAGTCATAGATGCTTTACTAAATATAAAAAGTCATGCCAATTCCATCGGTAAAGTTGTAAGCACTTGTAGCAAAAATAAATCAGCACAGATAAAGCGAACTAATTCACGGGGCCAGTAAAGAAACCTTACAATTTGGTATGTCCACATGGTGGAGCAATGCCATCTGTTCTTTGCTCTTTAAATTTATTTGTGCCAAGGAATTGTTCTTAAGTGCAAAAGTTAACCTAATAAAAATATTTGGTTTCTCCAGTGCACTGGTCAAAAAAGAAATGGGCTCAAGGAGATCCAAGAACATATGCTGAGATAGCCTTCTAAACATGCCAATATGACTTGTGCTGGATGGCAAGCAGGTAGGTAACTTAAGATGGCTGAGAACAACAGAGCTCAAGAATGAACAGAGCACGCCCCTTTTTGTAACCAAGTTTGGAAAAGGAAGACATCAGTGAAGACCTAATGAAATGGAGTCCTCGAAATGCACCCTGTGCGAGGTGCAATGTGTGAAAACTGATTTCACAAGAGCCTCAAAAGTAGGCTAGTCAACAGTCAGCCTATATGCATTATCATTGTGCTTTGGTGACTTCCTGTTGCTCAAATTTGGGGTAGACCGAGCAAACATGGTCCCAAGTGGCTTTTCCACGCACAAGGTCTTGCACCAAGGGAGCCAGATCCTCCAACTGCACAATGGACCAAAACAGATGAGAATAAATCACTGACTCCACCCCACTGTCCCACTAATTTTACATTCATTTGTTCATGTGAAATATTAATATATTTGCATTCATGGCTCTAATAAATATCAAAGCCAGTATTGTGTTTTAATGTTTCATCTTCCACTCAGATTTGAAGAATGCACTAGCATAACATTACTTGTTTAAAATATACCAATGATTTATACAAGTGTAGCACACCTAATCTGACAATGCACATGCCACTTGCAGAACCTAACCAAGCAGTTTTCACCAAATGGCAATGCTCGATTACTTTTCTTGTGAAGAAATACGGCAAGTACCCTCAACCAAACACTGAATATGTTAAACATGCCGGCAAATACTGTACCTAACCAATCTGATGGCCTAAGCTAAAAGAAATATGAAACTCTTACTTAGTTTCATAATAGTCAGAAAGACAACAGTTTAGTTCAATAACTCTGTCACATGGGTAATCTCAATGCCCATTGAGTCAATGACCGCTGAACTTTTCGATGGCCATCAAGGTGCACTGCTGACAACCCTTGCCACAAGGCCAATTACAATCGTCATTGAGTAGTCAGCATGCAACCTGACAGATGGCGCTAGGGGTAGCAACATTAAGTAAAAACACGAAGTGAAGCAGTAATCAAATGAAGCGGAACACAATGAATGCCAACAGCTTTCGCTTTGTACTATATCCTGGATTACCTAGCTGAGCGAATCCACAGTCTAATTTTTTAATTACAAGTTTTTTCTGAAAAAGCTACTGAAATAGTTCACAGTTCAGCACAATCCACAGGTAGCGATGGCATGCTGATGATGAGCAACGATACGCACTTCGCTTTGGAAGCACTCACTTTTCATCCATGAAGCAGGCAGAGATCAGTGACCATCTTTGTTGTGTTCATGGCTACTATTGTTGCAGCACTTGTGGGGCACTTAATGGTCTCGGTTGTCGTAAAGCACACTACAATTCATCGCACAAGTTGTTTGCAGCAATGTGAAAGGTAGAGCTCTCTCATCCAATTAGGTTGGCCAAGGAAGACAACAAAAAGTCCTTTGAATATTCGAGTAGTGTTACGACTATTTTTCAAACAATTATCGCAGTAATTGAAAAGGTAGTTCGGGATGGTGCGAACTATAACGAGTGTTTCATTCACTGTTTAAGTTAGCAGAGAATGTCTGCACAAACACAGCACTGAGGAGGCTTGCTGTGAAGTGGTGCGCCGCAATTTGTACACATGGTGTCAAATGAGTCAGCAGAGTCTCTCGAGTGCAGCAGCTGGACACTGGTGCTCTTTCCTTCCCAAAGATGGAGACACCAGTCACGGGGTGAGAGGCAAGGAAGAACACATTGTGCAGCGCGTGGCGTTCTGATTGGCTGAGAACACTGCAAACAACTTGTGAGATGGAATGTAAGAGGCGAAAACAGGTGAAATGCAGTGAAAGCTCGCATAAGAAAAGCACTGGTTTGTTTACATCTGACAACTCAAAAGATTGCGGAACTGTCACTTTGAATGAAGCTTATGAACTGGTTAACGCAGTTTAAAAATTTGTAACTGAATCAATTTCTGTTTTTTTCAACGTTCAGTGCACGTGAAGCTGCTCTCAAGGGCCCTCGAGATGCCAATGGTCATTCGCGAACCTGCACTGAGTCGATCCCCATCACATTCAATGGTCATTGAAAATTGTCGTGTGGCATTGGCTGATACCCACAGATTTTGAAGTCCATTTGACTCAATGGGCATTGAAACTGTCTGTGTGACAGGGGTACAAGCTGTGCTGATATAAAATTTTCAGACTATGTCTCGGGGTACAAAATGATGGACTTTGCATTGAAAACTACAAAAACGTAAAAGGACAGGTCTCAAAGTGCTGAAAACAACTTGTAGTAACACCCTGTCTACTTTCAAATTTGATTTCCACTCACTGTACCAAGAACTTCTGCCTTGCATTGTATGTTTTTTTTAAATAACATGACCTTGGTGTCACACGGGCTCAATACAAAACACCATCACTGCTGATGTCTTTGTGGCTTGCTTCGACATGGCAGCACCTGAGTAGTGCCAATTCATTTTGCACCAAGTTGCGAAGACAAAGTGATGTCAGTTCACACATGTGCAGTGATAGCCTGCTTAACTGCACTAATACTGAAATTGGGTTAAAATTACTAAGCTGTCACCTGACGATCACACTTGTAGAAACACATCTGTGTATGCACTGGAAGCATATGCAACAGCTCTTAAGCTGTTGAAAACTTAGGCCAGCAGTACGCCTTTAATAAACAAGCAGACAGGTTCTAAACCAAAAGTGGTGGAGCTAACTTACTGGGCACCGGACTTGTAGCATGGAGTCTCGTTCACGTAGGGTGGCTGTGTGTGGCTCTCGCAAGGTGTCAAAGTCCACAGTGATACCATATGGCACTGCAACCTCATCAGTGCGTGCATAGCGCCGACCTATGGACCCGCTGCTATCATCAATCTTGTGTGCGACGTCATGCTGTGTCAGTGCAGATGCTGCAAGGAAATAAAAGAATCACTAAACAACATGTAATGTATTGCAGACAAACTAGTCGGTTTATTTTACCTCATCAGCTTGAATGCTTTAGTGACAGGTAAAACAGCACAGTATGAACAGTTGAGCAAATGCTTAACTTTAACTCGAATGCGCGAACATAGTATGGTAGGAACCCATCTCCCCTGCCCAGATGGCTCTATTTTCTTGGTAAACTCCAACTCCAATAGAATATTCTGTGTAGAAAAATGCCAGGCTGTTAAAAATATTTGGAGGATGTCACGGCATGAACCATTCCCTTGGATAAAACTAATAGTGACTGCAGACTCCTACCATACACTGTGGTCACGCCAGGCTTTTAGCAAGTTTGATATACCAAAGAAGAATATAAAAATTTGTAATGTCAGAACTACCTAAGATATTTGAGCAAAATTTTGTACATAAGCACTCAGTGGACTTTCCAATAAGCATGTCAAATTTCGTTGCTCTTCATAAAAAACTAAAAGTTTCGACTACATAACCCGCATCCCCCTTAAAAGAAAAAAAGTGCACAAATTACGCGAGCAAATACAGTCGAATCCCGCTTCAACGAAATTCACGAGACCCGCGAATATTTTTGTCGAAGCAGAAACTTCGTTGTAGTGAAATCGGGCCAGAACATTGACAGTTTGGACCGGATAGTTCATGAACGTTTATTTGACAAAAATTTGTCAGTTTTGGCGTTCCGCCATTTCGAAATGGGCGTCGTGGCGATTTTCTTGGCACTCCGAAAATCTCGGAATCGCGTATTAAACGCACCCACTACATTTGCTTAATATTAAAACTAATACTTTTTCTGAACGCGTTTTACAACTGCCCTTTCTTTAATCATGCGTGAACTCTTACTCAGACGGCACTAACTGGAGGCATTTCGGCGTAGACTATGCACGCGCCTGCGTCACTGCGTGTTGAGTAACGGTCACATGCACCTGAAATTAATCCTTTAGACGACGTACCAGAAATGCAGCTGTTCCGATTCTTCAAAAACGTTTTACGTTTTACGACGCGCGGTACGAACATGCCAGCGGAGTGTCGTTCTGTTAAGACATCCGCCAAGAACCACCGATACTCGCAGTGGCTGTATTCGGTCAGTGCCGGAGTGCACCAGACGGAGGGGAAAAAGAAAGAATGTTATCACAGTGCTTGCCGGCGGCGCAAAAGCGAGACTAGAGTGCATCCTAGCCGGCGTCAGGCTTCTTGCAATGACAGGCCTCCAACCGGCGTGCCAGGCGACCCCGGATCATTGCGCGCCGCTTGCTCAGTGTCACTGGGCCTAACACCTAACATGCTCCTCAAAGAAGCCTGGGAAAAAGCGCTCTGAAACTAACCAGCGGTTATCATATAACGTTTAACATTTTCACCGATTTCCGTTGACACGACTGCTTCACACTGAAATGAACGCTGTAGAACTCATATCCGTTATGCCTTCGTCAGTGAAGCAAGCAAAAAGGCCAAAAGCCGCCGTGCACCAATGACAATGCTTCGCAAGCGTGGAGCCCGGGCCGTCAGCAAAACCATCGCAGGAAATCATGCACCACATCGCATGTTTAAACGCACATGAATGCACATTAATTCTGGTTCTCCACGGAATGTCAGCTGCGCTACTAAAAGTCCAAACTGGGTCATTCCACGCCAAACGTTCCAGGCGTTGCGCTCAACCATCTCCAATTTGTTTTAAAAAATTGATGGAAACTTATCGTAATGTGCGTAATGAAAGCCTGAAACATTTTCGCCGAAAAATATTTATTCGTGAGGTAAGGGCAGTTTGAATATTTAGAAAACGCGAGAAACCAGGCACTGCTCAGTAATTAATAAATAGTTCAAATTTTTAAAAAACACTTCAGACATTTTTTCATTGGCATTTGCACAGATTCGTTCTTACGATATAAGTCGGAGCATGCAGCTTCACACGGCATAAATATTTTTTCAAAATCGAAAAAAAGTATGAAAATCTGTCATTTTGGTCGTTTTTTGTTTTAAACATCAACTATCTCTCGGAAATTCAGAAACAGCCGTTTTGTTTCTCTAGATGTCTAGTACCTATAATAAATGTTATAGGTGATGAAACTGCATACGCAGAAGTAAAAAAAAATACTTAAGTTGCAAAAAGTGCGTTTTGAGCCAAAAACGCTCGTTAAATTCAACCTGAGGTGGTCCAAGTAAAAATACAAACAATAGCAGGTTACGTAGAACGGTTTATTGCCTTTCATTTCTGAAATTTTTATCGAAGTAATTTTTATTTAAAACCAGAAAAGAATTTTTGAAGTTAAGATCTCAGGCTGCAAGTTGCGTCGTTTCTTAACGCCTCTTCACCGCAGAGCACGATACTGCCGACACTGTAGCCACTTGAAATCTATAGTTCTTGTCCTTAAGTGAGGTTTGAACTGCAGGCAAGCATGGGAACATTGAGTAGTCGAACAGGTATTCGCGGGAAAAGGTTTTCTTAACGTTGATAGTGTGGCTCATGCCCAAGTGAGCTAGTTGTTCGGTGTGGTTCTGTCGCAGTCAGTGATTCTTGTCGGCGACATGACAGACGTAGCCACCAGCATAAGAGCTTGTGAGGCGCCGATCTAGAAATGACCAGAACGATCCGGTGTTGAAACAATCCGCGACGCAGCAGCACCACGTGGTACCTGACCTTTGTGGCCGTCAGAGGCTCATGCCCGGTTGTTTCCGATGTGATGTTTGTTATATTTGATTTAATCAGTACAATTTCTGCATTAATACTCCAGCAACAACTGTAGACGAGCCACTATGCTGGCGAAGTACCTTCATGTGAGAAACACACCTATGCGCGAGCGGGCCGCGTTCACCGCTAAAGCGTCTCGCGTTACTCGCCGGAGCAGCGTGCACTTCACACCTTCACGTGCATGCGCTTCGAGGCTCGCTCTCTCCAAGATCTTATTCAGACATAAATAAAGCACTTGCGATGCGCCTGACATGCCAGCTGGTCAGCCCTCCTCGTGGTCCATGCGAGACAGCACGTTGAATACCCTTGTTTTCTTCTCTTGGCAACCCCGCACCAAAGCGGGTCTGTTCGAACTTCGAAAGCAAAAATGATCTCGTTTATTGCATACCATCCACCGAATGTCGAGCGATATCTTCTTTAGCTCCAGCCCTAAAAATGCACGACAGCGAACGACAGCAAATGAAGTTATTTGGCCATTAGTGTCATGCCATGCCAGTTGCAGTGTTCTGCGGTGAACAGGCGTTAAAAGCAAACACAACTCGCGGCACAAAAGCTCAGCTTCAAAAATTCTTTTCTCGCTTTAAACAAAAATTACTTCGATGAAAATTTCGGAAATGAAAGGTAATAAACCGTACTACGTCACCCGCTATTGTTTGTTTTTTTACTTGGACCACCTCAGGGTGAAATTAACGAGTGTTTTTGGCTCAAAACGCACTTTTTGCAACTTAAGTATTTTTTTTTACTTCTGTGTACGTAGTTTCATCACCTATAACATTTGTTATAGGTACTAGACATCTAGCAAAACAAAACGGCTGTTTCTGAATTTCCAAGATAGTTGATGTTTAAAACAAAAAATGACAAAAATGACACATTTTCATACTTTTTTCGATTTTTTTTAAATATTTATGCCGTGTAAAGCTGCATGCTCAGAATTATATCAAAAGACCGAATCTGTGCAAGTGCCAATGAAAATATGACTGAAGTGTTTTTTAAAAATTTGAACTTGTTATTAATTATTGAGCAGTGCCTGGTTTCTCGTGTTTCTAAATATTCAAACTGCCCTCACCTTACGAATAAACTTTTTTCGGAAAAAATGTTTCAGGCTTTCATTACGCACATTACGAAAAGTTTCCATGGAACTTTTTAAACAAATTGGAGATAGTTGAGCGCAACGCCTGGGACGTTTGGCATGGAATGACCCAACTGTCTTCAGCAGCAGTTTTTGGTGAAACCTAACGAGATACGGGCACGTGTGGACATGCAAAAAGAAAAAAAAACAGTCGGCCACTTGCTCGGAAAAATTTCATTGAAGTGGAACCTCACTCCGAAAACTGTTCGTTGTTGGGGAAAATAATTGCATTGCCTTGTATGGTATGCTGACCGGGAATCGGAAATACTTTGTTGTGGTAGAAATTCCGCTGTTGCGGCATTCGTTGTAGCAGGGTTTCTACTACACTTACAATCTACATCTTAGTGCCTGCCAGACTGGCAGATTACAGTAAAGAACCTTGCACTGTAACTATAAAATACAACTCCAATCTTTGACTGAGGCAAGAAGGACAAAACTAACAAAAAGTTTCTGTGTTTTTGTGCCAAGAAAAAACTAATATGTTATAATTCATGCATTCTTCAATTCTCCTGCAGCTTATCCTGTTCCCCTTTATTACAGGAAGAAAAAACTTGGAGGGGACACTTAAGCTTCGCCTGAAGGGTATGACAAGATAGCGTTAATGGGTTAATGCAATAAGCGGAATTGGGCATTCTCAATTTTACATTCATACATCCTTGGGAATCCTCAAACCACTCTTGGCAGGGTGGTGCAGCAGATAACCGAAGTGCCACGGCACCGGTGGCAGGGGTTTGCGAACCAGGTTGCTCTTCCTAAGCAGCCTCTCGTGACAAATTCCTTTTCCCGGGCAACCTCTCGCAATCAATCTTTAATTCAACTACCACCTGCCACGGTAGTCAGTTTGCTCACAATCCAGTGGGCATGTTGTGATCACACCAGAGGGTCACGTGACCTAGGTGGCGCACTTCGGTTGCTACTCCAGCTGCGAGGCTTCAAATGGTCGCCAACGCCGACTCTGGACAATATTTTCCGACATGGCGGTATTAACGCTCTCGTGTTGAAATGATTCAAGACGTCACACACAGATAGTGCTCATATGATGGCAAGCTAACACCAAATCTGAGTAATGTCAACAGCTAGCCAAGACCGTCAACCAACCAGCTTTTTGCAGAAATGAATGTCCCTTGGCTGGGGTCTCTGTCCTTTAGTGCATGCAGGAGAATAAATGAGCAGTTTGTTGCGAGCAGTCATGCTGTTCATGCACTGGCAAGCAGTTGGCTACGGCACTTTTAGAACAGTGCATCATGTTGGGTTCTTGTGAACTGCTGTCAAGTAGAGTAGAGAAACACATGCCACTCTCTTAAAAAAGCTTGCATCCCTCATTAATCCACCAAACATATACCCTGTGAATGACTTACAAGCCACCTCTTCAAAAAAAGAAGAAGGCCATCAGATACCAAAGACAACAATGTGCTTCCTCAAAAAAGGAACCTACAAGTAGAAGACCAATTAGCCTTCATCCTCACTTGTTAACGTCGTTTTTGAAATGACCTCTCTACTATTCAGCAAGAAAATAAACTGGCCCTGATTCTGGGGCTTATACTGGGGCTCAGCAAACACTGTCATGAGAAAAAACTATATTACAATCTTGAAACAAAAAGATCCGCTTTCATGAGAGGATCGCAGGGAATCTACACGATGCAGAAGGCTGCTTAGAGTGCCTGATTACCCATTCAAATAAAGCATAACTGGATCTCATTTCTAACAGGATTGCTCTGTACCATCACAGGTTACAATGCACAATGGAAACTCACATATCTGCTGCACAAACTTGTTGAAGTCTGGGTTGTTGCTGAGTGGCAGCACAGAACATTTGAGTGGTGCGACAGCCGCTGGCAGGGAAAAGTACTGCAAGCCGATGAAAGAACACAAAGAAAATCTTTTAAATGATACAGAAAACATGCATGAATAGCCTTAATCATGGTACTTGTTGGCAAAGATGGTTAAACTGCTAGGGCTTTTTTTTCCAGGAACTACTTTCTGCTCACATTATGCAGTGTTGAGAACTGTAGCATGTGATGAGTCCTATTTATTAGCTATGTGCAGCACCATCTTTTTAAATTTTAACTAACTAAAAGAAAGAATCGAACATTTGCTGAGAGGTTCTCACATTCCACTGACAACACAAGGCCAGTTTTTTTTGGTATATCATGACAATACAATGATAAGAGTACCAAGCTCTGCATTTGCAAGGCTTTCACATGGATCACAATTTGGAGGAAGTTCCTCAGAGGCAATCTGTTTTAACAGGATGCTTCACTCACCGTTCTTTGCTCATCTCCTTCTCGGATACGGAAACTGTGCTCAAAGATGGCATACATGATACGGCCAATGCCAAATGATGGCTCGATAACACCAGGCACCAGCTCATCCACTGCACAGGAGAAGAGGTCATGTGTGCTGGAAGATCTACAACAGTCCCTCTAGCTTCAAACATTTCTATGCAATTCCATTGGCATGCACTGCAGTAGCCGATCGATTTTTCGGACTGCAATAATTGGGACTAGCGCAAATATTTTAGACTTCGTTGAGGAACCGGCATGCATCTCATAGGTATGTGTACCTATTCACAACCAATATTTTGGACTCTGTGGAGCCCAAAAGTTTGATATTTCGGACTAAAATAGGTACAGTTGAATCCCGGCACAACGAATGCCGCTTCAACGAAACTCGCCACAACAAAGTATTTTTCATTCCGTGCGAAACCCCCATAGGAGCTAATGTATTAAAATTCCCTCGATAACGAATTACTTTGTGAGCACGCATTCGCTTCTACGAATTTTCCGCAAGCCTTCACCGATCAGTGGCCCGCCTTTCTTCAAAAGTTGGGTGCTGTACGAGATTATTTCCTGCTAAAGCAGTGGCTTGGAGCAGCTAAATAATGCATGGAATGTATGTTTATTACATTTTCATGTATTCTTTATAGAAAAATTTGGTTGGGAGTCGTTTATTCGTCATAGGGAAGCAGCGAGGGGACTTGTTGGCGCCGTGCAAAGGCCGCCGGCCGTACGAGGGCCAAAGACGAATCCAAATCCAGTCGCAAGCCTCCCCTCCCCGCCTTCTCCGCAGCCCTTGCCGCCATTTTCTCGTGTGTCAGTATGTATTGATCGTCGATCTCTCGCTGCAGTCTGATCTCGTCGATCGACTCTGCCATGTTGCCGCCAACGAAGAAGCAAAAGTTTATTGCGCTAGAAGAAAAGGATAGAATTATCGCCGAAGCGGAAAGCGGGAATAAGAAGGCAATTATTGCTGCAGATTTTGGCATCGCGCCGAGTTCGCTATAGACGATTGTGAAGAATAAGGACAGCATTAGGAAGCCACTTTCATTGGGCACTTCAGCGCAGCACAAGAAAGTGACGCAACCAACGTATGAAGAGCTCGACAAGGCTGTCGATGCTTGGCTCGTCGATACACGAGCAACAAACATGCCCCTGAGCGGTAAATTTGTACATTAGGCCCTAAATTATGCTTGCTTGGTAGGGTGAACGACTGTAAGGCAAGCATAGGATGGCTGAATCGCTTTAAAGACAGGCATAACATCGTCAGCAAGGTTTTGTGCGGTGAATCAGCATCTGCGGACGTTGACGGCGCATCAGCATGGGCGGCGGACAACATGACTGACATAATCAGCAGTTACGCTCCATCCGATATTTATAACGCAGACGAGGCGGGCCTGTTCCATGAGATGCTGCCAGTGAAGACGCTTGATTTTAAAGGGCGGCATTGCCACGGAAGCAAACATAGCAAGAAACGAGTGACTGTGCTGCTGTGCACAAATGTGGATGGGTCTGACAAACGCCTCCCGTTAGTTATTGGCAAAGGTGCAAAACCGCGCTGCTTCAAGGGGAACAGGAGCCTACCTGTCAAGTACATGGCAAATAGCCGGTCGTGGATGACCCATGCCATTTTTGCTGACTGGGTGGTGGCACTTGACCGCGACATGAGCAGACAAAATCGAAAGGTTTGTTTGCTCTTGGACAATTGTTCAGCGCACCGCACTGACGACGTCAAGCTGTCAAGTATGGAGCTGAAGTTCTTCCCGCCGAACTGTACCTCAGTCATTCAACCCCTGGACCAAGCCATCATCTGGAGCATGAAGTCTTCCTACCGGGAGAGGTTGATCCAGCGGCTTCTCCTGAACACCGACACTGGTAGGGAGACGAAAGTAGATCTTTCATGGCTTTAGAAATGATGGCTGCGGCATGGAGAGCAACATGGTGCAGCGTGATCCGCAACTGCTTCAACTTCTTTGTCTACAGCAAGGCGACCAGCACGACTGCAGCCGCGGAAAGTGTACCATCGTCATCGACTCCGGGGATCGACGTTACTTGGAAATCGCTCCAGGAAGCTGGAAACATCCCTGCTGACATAGCGCTGGACGATTTCCTCGATGCTGACGTGATTGTCCACGAGGAACGAAGTGATGAAGACATCATCAAAAGTGTTTGCGAGCCGGAAGAGCCGTCTAATCATGAAGACGACTCCGCTCAAGATTTACCTGCCCCGGCAGCCTCATCGCAGGTACTGGATGCCTTCGACGTTATTAGAAAATTCCTTGGCACACACGATGACGATGTTGAGATGTCGCTGTTAACAGAGTGCGAGAGTTGCGTGACGCCGCTGCTGGCAGTGAAACGCAAGCAGGCTAAGCTCACAGATTTCTGGCAATAAAACTATGTTTTGTTGGAGTTATTGCCTTGCATTTTTGGTTAATTTCCCGACAACGAAAATTCTCGCGCGTCCCGTCAATTTTGTTATAGCGGGATTCAACTGTACCAGTAATAATGTGGAGATTGTTTTTTATTTTTGGCAAAAGTTAGTTTTTTTTCTAGCTAATGCAGATGCAAACACGCATCGCTGTTGCAAGCAACCAGCACTTCACCACCATAAAAGGCACCATCTTGGATTTAAAGGGAGTCAATCAGATGAACTGACTTGGATAGGCTAGGCTATTTGGCCCTGGTTGTTGCCTTGACTTAATGACACGGCTTAATGGCACTTAATGGCACGGCTTTTCACTGCCATCAAGGTGGCATACAAAGAAAAGCGCATGAGCCAACCTGTTGGAAATAAGACAGCTGCAGCGTCTGCCATGACTTAGACAATGCCGCCCGTGGTGCAGGGCTGATGGGGGTACATGGGGGTGCAGCCAGAGGTGCTCACTTCCATTCGCTTCTTCCCATGGATTCCCTCCCTTGGTCCTCATGACCATCGCTACTCAAGGAAACACTATGTTTTAAATTTTCGTGGCCACATTGCAGTCTTTTCTCGATGACAGGACTTGTGGATATGAAAGCATGACTCTGGCTCAGATAGTACAACCTAATATTCTCGCCTTCAAACAGAAGGTGGGAAACTGTGAAGTTGGCAATTTTTCAAGTCTGTTGTTCACAGCAAAGTGATTTTTTTCTATGTCCATATACTTTTCTAACTGTTCAATTCTTCGGATGATTTTTCAGGTCCCACAAAGTCCGAATCGGTCGACGACTGGACCTCCATTACAGCAGTGCATGCCAAAAAGGACACTGCAACAATGAATTTCAATTGTGGCTTCATGATGTAGAATAAGCTGTATGCGACACAGCCAGTGGCCTTCACTACTGTTTAGCTGATGTAGCAAGGGGAAGCCAGACAGATTGTTTCATACCCAACAAATGTCACTCAAAGCTAACCCACTAGTTTCCATAATGATATCATGACCAACACCACCACACATGCTAACAGCACTAGGAATAGTACAAGCAGCCTTATTGCAGGCACTTTTCTTTTGACAAAATAAATTTAAATGCACATGAAGCAAAGTGGAAATGGTTTTGAGACCATCTTCTGGATGCTAGTGAACGATGCATGAAATCAGCTTTAGCATCCCTTTAAGGTGGCTTGCACTGTCAATAGCTGACTGGTATCACTGTGACTGCTCTGCTAGGACATAATTAAAAAATCATGTGCTAGCACTCAACAGGCCTCCAATAGCACCTGAACTTGAATAGGTGCCCACCGAGTCATGTTTTCGCATACATTCAAGGGCCAGCCACACACATGCTGACCTAAGGTGCCACAAAGAGGGTGTAAAAAGATGAAAGTAAAAAAGACCCCTAAAGGTTTAAAAAGAGCACTTGTAGGAACCAGAAACAAACGCACCGTGCACGGTCTTTTGGTAGCGTTTCACTTGTACCATGTCCTTTGTGATGGTCACCTTTGAGTCACCCACTGACAGCTCCGAATCCCTGCATAGACGGACAATAGGCACCTAAATGAAAAGAGAAGCTAAGAGAATGAAACAACGAAGAAAGCAAAGGAAACAAAAGCTCATAAAAATAAAAAAATAACTTGACGCAAAAGCCGAAGATAAGGGACATGAACAGAACAGACATGAAAAAAAAAAAAAATGCACACTTTGTTCACAAGCCTGTAAATAAAGTTGCATAAACTTTGGGTGTAATTTCTCTGAAGGATTAAATGTGTTTTAAAGTGTAAATTCTTGAAAAAGGTATAAAGTTTTCCTCCATAGATTTATGGTTGCATTCGGGCCTGTGTTTATAGGTATGTGTACTTCAGGAAGAACTGGCATCAATTTTTTTTAACTGAAAATTTCAAATTACAGAATATGCAGGGCTATACAACACAAATGCACAACTGAGGTTGTACTGTACTGATTAAAAGCAAGTAGGAAAGCAACAAAAACATTCACATATAAGCGCAGCCATGCGGCTTCAGAGGAATGCGAGTGCGCTGCGCTCTAATAAGCACGTTAGACATAACTACAACAATGCTCAGCAGTGCTTCAATGCAGAAAGCTCACCCTCGCTCATTTATCTCCTTCTCCAGTAGGTCAATCTGCTCGTGACGGAGAGCTGCCAGGGCGTCTGAAACTGGCTTGGCTTCCTTCTTGAACTGCTTGCCCAGGGCTGCCTTGTTGGGGACGGCTTCCACCACATCGACAGTCTTGTACTGGCATCAACGTGTGAATCAAGGGAAACCACCATACACCACGCAGAGAACTCAAAATTGCACATTGACAAACAAGGCCATCCCAAAGGATCATTTATCAACAAAAGACTGCATGGTGAGCATTCAGCTTTCAAACACACACTTATAGAGAGGGGCAGGCACGTAGCCAAAAATTTTTTTCAGGAGAGGCTAAGGCAGTTGTACAGGGAGAAGCTGGGGGGGGGGGGGGGGGGGGGGGGGGGGGGGGGCAGGGTCTATGCCTAACAAGAACACTGCTGGGGGGATGCCCCCTCTCGCATCTCCAATCTCCTGAGCTTGTCACACGGGCACACTTAACCTTAATTCGGTTTTTGCTAACTGTGGTTACTGCTGTTCACACCATGAACCAAACCACTGTTTGCATCAGAGTGCGAAAAGCGCACGAGCTGGTCTGCTTCAACAGCACACCTTTTCCACACAAAATCATGTTTCAAGAGCAGCACATTTAAGTACAGAGTGCCGTCCAACAGTGCTTTTATGCAGTCTTCGGTGTACCGTATGACGGCGCAGCAACAGCGTACTGCAGCATTCTACTGCAGCACCGTTTCGTGATGCTCAAGCCACGCATTCAGTGCCCTAACGTCGAAAAATGCCCGGACCCTGCCACGCCATTAAAGTATGCAACAAGTTCGCAATGCTCGCAGCACCGAATTTCAGGAGCTTACTGCAATGGTAGCGAATGCGAGCGCGGCGGACAATGGCGCTCTGGCACGCTACCCCCTGGTCGTCGCTACACCTAATTTGTTTCGCATCGAAGCCACAACAGACTGTGCTTTGGAATTGACCAGAGCTATAGTAAATGTTATACACATGGCACTGCCTTCCTGACAACACAGTTGTCTCATATTAAAGGAAAGCTATGTGATCGATTACGCCGCTGCCTTAGCAGCAGAGCTAGTGCGCAAGCAGACCGGGTCAACCTCGCTGCATCGGCGGCAGCTGCTATGTGGCCATGAACTGAAACTAGCTTGTATTGCAGTTATTATTCCTACCAGCAACTCGGTAAAGGTCACTGATCCTCAAGGACGATTCATTTTTGAATTCCTTAATACCAGTGTTTAGTATTTACAAAAACAAGAAGGTCTAGCCAGTTTTCTGATGCTCGCACCATGCATCGACCATAGAGATACTGCCTAGGCGCGGACATCTTGTGAGAGGCGCAGCGATGTATGGCGACGGAGGCAGTGCTTCTACTGGACGGTGCCATAGGACGGCACTCTAGACACTGTGCTGCAAGTATTTGCAAATTCAGCTTCGCTCTACCGATCGTCGTACCGCTTTTTCCGCTGTACCCGAGGGCCACTGGCTGCTTAACCAAGAACGGTTGCGAGCCATGTAACAACAGAGAACTGTGATTTGTGATTACGGCAGTTAAGTTCAGTAACCATGGTTAAGCATAACCGCAGTTAGACTGCCCTTGCAACTAGGCTATAAGAGTCATTTGCAGTAGAAACCAGTTTTTCCCCACCTACAATGTATTTGAGTCATTGAAGAAAGGAAATGAGGAAGTAGAAAACAAGATGAAGTGACAAAATCAGGAAACATGCCAGGAAACAATGGCCAAGCCTGATTACTTGTGGTAACTTGTGGGCTTGATACAACTTATGAATATGGCAATGAATGGGAACACACTCCTTCAGGAAAAAAAAAAGGCAAAATGGTGCAAATATAAGGTAAATAAGGATGGATGCACTGAAAAATACTTTTTGCATTCTGTAAAATTTTAATTTCTTACACTCTTCAGAAGACGCCAGTACACACTGCTTATGACTGTGAGCTCAGTTTGTCCACTCGCTCCCTCAGTGATTCAATTTCAGTTTACCAAATAAACAAGAATTATTATGTAGTAACACTGTGCACAATTCAATTTCAGTTTACCAAATAAACAAGAATTATTATGTAGTAACACTGTGCACAAAGCAATATAATACAAAACACAATCAAATTCAGATCTAGGTTCACATCAATAGATGAAGCAATACCACACAACAGAAATCCCTTGTCGAGGTGAGAAAAATTCTAAAAAAGCCTACTGTTCTATCAGATGACAGCTCTTGCCTGAAGATCGCTAATTTTTCTCGCTAGTGGCTGTATGCAACGTGGGCTGGGATGCCACCGTTCAAGTTGATCCCTTGGATGCCACCATGCTAATGACCACATCAAACACCAGCAAAAGGATATTGGCTGCGGCAGTGTCTTCTCAGCTACGAGGCGCACACCTGTGGCCTTGGTGTGCTGGCTCAGGTCAAAGCAGGAACGGTCTGCACAGCCGACGCACTCTACCCAGCCCTGAGCAAACATGCACATAATACCTGATGCACAGTGTCAAAGATCACTGCAACAGGTAGCGACTAAAACTGCAAAGGCTCATCAAGGAGCACATATCATATAGCTACAGGCTACATGCAAACATAGGTTACCATTTTCATGAAGTATGTGGTAATCAAAAGGTAAGATGTACATACAAACATAATGTAGGTTGAGGTCGATAGAAGACCTTGCCTTACAACTAATGTATCGCGGGTGATGAAGAAAATCAAATTAAGAATAAAAGAAAAGGCCATAGTGCCAAAAAATAAAAATAAAATTAATTTTGATAAAGATGAAAAGGCAAAAAAGGTTCAGATGAAAGCAGGAAAAAAAGTAAAGTTATGCTTTTGACTAGATGTCCCATGGGCATCCATTGAAAGTCATGTTTTTCTTCTTACTTCCTCCTCTTCGGATGACTCGAAGTCATCATTGATGTATAGGATATCTAACTCTGCAGGTAAATACTACCGTATTAAGGCCTAACTTAGTTGTCAAGGTTTGCTGCCTATACTGGAAAGACCGGTATGTGTGAAACATTCTTGCTTAGTTTTCCTAGATGCTTGCCACTTCTTCTATGCCAGTACTATGTGATATCTCTCTATCTTCTCTTGAAACGTGATATGCTAATGACACATGCGCAGTCTGGTAGATGTCTGCCGGCTGTGTTGTGTTGATCTATATATTGTTTGACCATGTTGCCCCCGCGGAAGCATGCTAGCCCTTTGCCTTGCAGCCACAGAAGTGACTTCGGGGGGAAACACAGGCATGCTGTTAGTAGTATTTTTAACCATGTCCTGGAGTCAAAAGTTCAATGAAAGGAAACATGGGACCTATGCTGTTTTGGAATGTTCCCCCCTTCTGCTGACATTGCATGCCATGCTACGCATGCACCGTTTGCAGCTACGGCTCTATTAGGAGTGGAGACACCCCCGACTAGCACATAATCAGCTGCACTGGTTGCCAGTTACATGCTCCTATGAGGTTTTGAGCAAATAAAGACAGGCAAAAATGTTTTATGGCCATTCTTCCAGTTTTCCATGGAGCGGTCCTTCATAACAATGATCTCCTTCACCTTGCCACTGATTACAAAAGCACGCACACCAAATGGCGGAATGTCATAGATGTGAGAAGTTTGAATCCTGACAGAATGCAGCGATCTTTCAGCTCGTGGGCGTGATCACCTCAGATTACTCCTTCAGCAGAGCGCCCTCAGCTGTAGCTGTCACACAGGACACACAAATGTGAAGCAGGTGTGTCTCCGCCCTTTCAGCAGTGATAACCACAAATTATGCGCACCACAAGGTTGCTCTGGCTACATGGAGTGACGCACACTCCCATTTTCCTTGTCACAAAGCCTATAACTAAACTTCACTATGCAGAAAGAATGGCAAGCGGAAAGGCAGATGGGATAGCTCTGCCTGAGCAGCGTAATAGTGCTGTCCCAAAACTATATAGTGCTTGAGGTTTGTCAGGTCACCCTACGAAACTGAGCACATCAAGGGATGCAAGAGGGAGGAAGAGAATGCGGGGCACTAACATAGGAAGTCTTGCACTCGGCATCCCAGCAGTCGCAGGCATAGTGAGCCATCTCGTTGCCCATGTGCTGCCGGAATCGAAGTCGTGCAGGGTCAACACCCACGCGCACCAGGAACAACTGGATGCGGGCCAGGAAGTAGCCCAGAGTCTCGTTGGCCACCAGACCCTGCACCATAGACCGTGTGGCTCATGAAAGTACTGACAGTATATCTGGGCTAAAGAAATAGAGTAATAAACCAAAAAGCATAGTTCTCATTTTCCCTGAGAAAGTTCCCTCGGCATTGAGCAATCACTGTTCTGAGTAAAAATTGATTCTTTGGCTCTTTCTAGATATGTTGACATTTGTATGGCAGCAAAAGACACATTTATCACCAAGAAAATTGGACTGAAACATCTTTACACCAGCTGATTCAAACTCGTGATGTCCTTACTGAAAAGGATAGATTACCAGATTTGCACGATTGTAAGTCGACCTATTTTTCAAATTTTGAAAATGTAAAGTGGGGGGGGGGGGGGGGTCGGTTCAAACTCGAAACCAAAGCATTCCACCATAAATAAAGGCGAGACAAATGAGAAATCAGGCATGCTACAGCGTGGTTCCGTCGCATCGCTCTTGGTGCTGGCCTTGAGCAGCTGCTATGTAAACGCGCAGAACCGGCATCCTCACCCGTGCGAGGCGGCCGATGGTGGCTGTCGATAAGCAGCAAACCGCACCAGCCCACTCGCCACACGTGGCCGCAGACTGCATCTGCTGATAAGCGGCGGCGGCCCAATAACGGATATGCGTTCTACTCTTAATAGGCATCGTCCACATTTTTTTTTTTGCTTTCAACTGCGCACTCTGCCCTCAAGGGAGCATCGATAGTTGATGGAAGGACCGCTGTTCCAATCGCGGTGGCACCCCCGCTTGGAACCGTAGCGGCGCCGGGGAGTGTCGGTTGCCGACAGAAGAGCCGACGGCACTCACGCATAGTTTCTCTTAGGCTCTGACACGTTTGACTACTGTCGGCCGCGTTTCAGAAGTATTTAATGTAGCGCTTCGTTATTTGTCACTTGTGCTCCAGGTCCACTAAGCGACCGGTGCTCGTTCACGGCTACATTCAAGATGGCTGTCATTCTTTACGCCAAAGAAACGGACTGCGCGCCGGGCTGCAAGTTTGACATTCGCAACGGGTGATACAGGTGGGGCAGCTGCAGCGAGGCAAAGTTTTCAGCTGTTCCACGCGATGTCGTGATGTGGCTGTTTGCGAAGTGTGGGATTTCGCTGCACGATGATGCTAGAACGACGAGGTGTGGGACTGCAGCAGCAATCACGACGCCAGCGCTTGTGAGGGTGATGGCGCAAATGTGGACGAGTAGTCCAGTGACTACTACATTCGTTTTGGAATGTGCCCAACGGGCGCTCCCACGTGCAGCAGCCGATAGCGGCTGGCGATAAGCGGAGGCCGCAGGATAGTGCTATTGCGTTCTATTATTAAAGGGGCTGTGAAGGGGGCTCTAATAAAGTTGTGGCATGCCTAGGATATTGAAGCACGCCGCTTCACGAATAGCGTCCAGCAAGGATTTTTTTAAATGCGCGTTGTAGAAGCTGGGTTACCTGTAGTTAAAATTTGAATTTCAGTGTCTTCGCGCCTTTCCCTCTCCTCTCGTCACTTTTTGCACGCTGGAAGGTAGGCGCTCCTTCGCCAACCCCCCTCTGGGAGCGGAGCTTCCCGACCCGCCGAAGCTAAGCGGCTTATTGGCTGCGGCCACGGTAGCTGCCTGACGTCTGAAAGAATCTAACCAAAGGCCGCCTCTTACCTTGTCTACAGAATACAGAATCTAACCAATGGCCGCCTCTCACCTCGTCTACGCAGATGCGGGGGACGGAGAAGAGTGCGAGCATGAAAAAGTCGCCGGGAAGGGCTCGCCAACTTTGACGCGTGATTGTGGGTCATCTGCTGCGTGTAGAAGAGTATTATTTAGCTCTGGTTTTCATTGCAACACAGTGCAGTTAATGTGCTCTCCTCGGAAGGCGTTCAAGAGCCTCTTTAAAGATCAAGCGTAAACGACCTCCAAGTTTTTTTTTTTTTTTTTCAGAAATGTTATGTGGGGGGAGGGGGTCAACTTACATTCGAGTCGACTTACAATCGTATACAGTCGAGCCCACATATAATGGCCCCACTTAAGATGAACTTTCCCTTATAACGAACGAGGCCTGCGCGACTGTCAAAATATACATTATTTCAATGACACAAAATCAGACGTATAACGAACGTCATTAAGCCCTGCTGATCGGTTACAGTGAACGAACGGCGTAAACCCGGCGCCGCAATGCAAGGTAACGTGCCTCCGATTCCTTTGTGCGACCGGCGCGCGGTATGTTTTCCCGAGCCATATCGCGGGCGAACTGCCCACGCAGTTTCGTGCTGCTCTCAAGCGAGCTACCCTTTCACCGCCGATGCGCTCTCCTGACCCTCCTCGCAACTCCGGTCCCCTCTCCTCCCTCTCTTGCAAATCCGTGCGTGGCCTCCACGATCAACCACGCTACGCTGATCTCCGAGGCCTTGCTCTGTGAAGTAAGCCTTCCGTGGCAGCCAAGAGGTGGCTGCACTGACGCTCACAGACACTCCTCTTGGTCTCTCCACGAGCGTTTTTGTCACTCTTGTTGCAGTGCGGACATTTCGCTCGCTTCGTTCGACCATTTCCATTGTATTCAGCAGTAGAGATGATGAAAGCGGCCTGGGCGGAGGTGACGGCCACTTCCGTGTGGAACTGCTTCCACAAGGCTGGCTTCGTTGACACAGTGTCTGATGCTGAGCCTGACGCTTTGGAAAATGGCCAGCCCGGCGGCGATTTGTGGCAGCGCGTCGTCAACTCCGTCATGGGGGGTCATGACATTGGTTGGAATGATTTTATTTCTGTTGATGACGCCGACACCGCGGAACCGTGCATGGACGAGGGCATCGTTTCTGAAGTGCGGGACGAGAGTGACACGGAGGAATCAGATGAGGATGAAACTTCGGAGCCAGCACCCATACCATAAAAACCCGCGTATAGTACGAGGTTTTTTTCCTATTATTAGCACCTCAAATTTCCGCCTCGTATTTGCGGATCCGAACAAAAATTTCAGTTTTGCTCGAAGTTTTGGTTTCGTTATTGCCGCGTGGTTACGGCTTGGCTTTGTTATTGATTTGTGGCTACGGCTTGGCTTCGTTACCCGTGACGGCGTGGCTAGGGCTAGCGTGGCCTTCCTGACAGCGTACGCGCCGACGCATAAACCATGCTTCGCGAAGGGAAGGTTCTTTTTTTCTGCCGTGGAGGAGCACGATGTCAGGGCCACGAAAACAGTATTCGGCTGCTTTCAAGAGAAAGGCTATTTTAGTTGCCGAGAACATCGGCAACAGTGCGGCCGGGAGGCAGTTCGGCGTCACCGAGGGAAGCATCCGCGGATGGCGGCGACAAAAGGAAGCACTTTTCGCCTGCAGCGGAACGCGAAGAATGGGTCATACCCAGAAATTGAACTGGCCCTGACGGAGTTCGTAAGAGAACAGCGAGCCGCACATCTACCTGTGAGCGTGGAGCTCATGCAGGTAAAAGCTAGGGAGCTTGCTAGAGAAAAAGGTATTCCAAGCACCGCCTTCAAAGCGAGCAAGCACTGGATATACCGGTACATGTGCCGTGCTGGGTTTTCGTTACGGCGGCGAACGTCGATTTCCCAAAAACTGCCCGAATCGTTTGAAGAGCTGCTGGTGGCTTTTCAGCGCCACATTATTTCTTTACGGAAGTCCAAGAACTTTCAGCTAGGGCAAATAGGCAACGCTGACCAAACGCCAGTTTATCTGGACATGCCATCACCCCTCAGAGTGCACGAGAAGGGTTCCAAACAAGTTTGCGTCCGGTCTACCGGCAACGAGAAGACTCGGGTTACGGTCATGCTATCGTGCACAGCAGACGGCCACAAGCTCCCACCCTATGTCGTGTTCAAACGCAAAACAATGCCGAAAGGTGAGGAGCTGTCAAAGAATGTTATCGTGAGATGCCACGAGAAAGGTTGGATGAACGAGGGTCTTTTCCTTGACTGGGTGAAGTCCGTGTGGTGTAGGCGGCCCGGTGCACTATTGTCCTTCCCGTCGATCCTCGTGCTGGACGCGTTTCGCTGCCATTTGGCCGACTCGGTCAAGAGAGTGTTACGCGATTGCGGCACTGAACTTGTCGTCATCCCAGGCGGAATGACTTCCCAGCTGCAGCCACTTGACGTTTGCGTAAACAAGCCTTTCAAGGACGCGGTCAAGCGGTGCTACGCTGAGTGGATGCGCTCAGGTGAGCCTGCAGTGACGCCGACAGGGCGGCTGAAGCGGGCATCGCCAGCCACGCTGTGCAAGTGGATTGTGGACGCGTGGGCGAGCATTCCTGCGGACCTTGTGTCGGTCTTTCAAAAAGTGTGGCATATCAAACGCCCTCGATGGCACAGAAGATGAGTGCCTGTGGGAAGATTTGTCCGACAAAGAAATCTCCGAAGAAAGCGCTGTTGAGGATGAGAGCGATTGAAGTGCGGTGTCCAATTGCAATAAATGCCTTTCTTCGTGCTTACCTGGTTTACCTCACTCGTATTATACGCGGATAAATTTTTTTTTTCTATTTCGCGTCTCTAAAATTTCACCTCGTATTATATTCGGGTTCGTATTATACGCGGGTTTTTACGGTAAGCGCGCCTGTAGCAATGGGCTACATAGAGAGCCTCGGACAACTTTTCTATGCCAAGGGCCTCGGCAAAGAGCACGCTTTGCTTCAATTAAATAAACTGGGAACCTTCCTCATCAGATCTGCGATCTGCACTGCAAACACAGACATCCATCACGAACTTTTTCGCAAAGAAAAAAATTTCGTGTTTTGACAAGCAACTGTCTTTAAAGCTGTGGTCCACTTACTACGAACTTCGGGATATAACGAACGGACGCTGATGTTCGTTATAAGCGAGCTCGACTGTAGATACGGTACCACTGATTTGAAGTGAATGGTGGAGTAGTGTAACCTCTGGAATTAGCAGTTAAGAAATCAGTGTCAATACAAGCGTATGACTTCTAAAATCGGCCAGTTACGGTGGCACCTGTATTTCGTTTTTTTGGTCTTTTCTAGCTTATAACAGCTCTAATTTCGGTAAAAGTGGTCTCTTTGAAATCAGAATGTGGCATCCAATCGATACAGGCCAACATTAATCTGTCCTCAGTGTCATTTTAAGGACATTGTCTGCTAGTAAAAATTACAACTGTACTAGCATTAGCCACTGCAGGAGTTCATTACCTGACCAAGCATGCTTTGTCATGTAACTTTACAAAGAGAACAAAAAATACTTGTAATGTCAACAAAAATGTTCTCTTGAACATGATTTTAAGAAAGCTATGCTACGAACTCTAAAAAATTCTCACAAAAGTGCTCACGCTCCGCAGAGAAACCATTCCTCTACCTTCTCAACAGCCTGTCCAATGGTGATCTTTTGAGCAGGCTGCCCATCCATCTGGTTGCAAGCCGAGTAGAGGACCATTTCTAAATTTTTCACAGAAGCAAACTTGGGATGTGCCTTGTCTGATGGGTCCACGAAGTGCTCAATCTCAGCCATGGTGAACTCACTAGGGAAGGAAAACGAACACAGCTTCAACAACCCAGCTCAATTCCATTCATCTGGCAAGATGTTAACAAAACTAGGCTGACTCAGCGCCATGTAAAAAAACATGAGCACAAAAATGTATATTACTTGATTAGACAACAGAACAACATGCAACCTGCAATGCGGCCATGCAAAATGAAATCCATTAATTGATACATAACTGGCAACCGCCTGTAGAAAAAGAAACAGTGCACTTTATTGTTGTGATTGCTCTGAACAGGTGGTTGTCCATTTTTTTCACGTCAGGTGTAATATGTGGAAAACTCCACTTCTGGAATTTAGCACAAAGTCAAGCCTAGCAGCGTCCGAGTAATTGGGCCACGCAATGAATGCTGAAGAAAGCAAAAAGGATGCATTTGTATTGCTTTCCTGACACTTTAAATTCTACTGTCGTATAATTTTCCCAGATATTGTGGTTTTGCCATGGTCGAATTTATGAAAGTCTGTGCAGTGTATGATCGCTGCCGAACATTAGGAAATTCTTGAATACGAATACGAACCCAATATCAAACATATTTGATTTGTATTAGAAATGTCGAATATTCGCACACCTTTCTGACATAGGAATCATTCTGCTGAACTTACCGAACCCGAATGAGTCCTGACCGTGGTGAGATCTCATTACGAAATGCGTTGCCAATCTGAGCTGCAGCAAAAGGTAGGCGGCCCTGATTGAATTCCAGCAGACGCTTGAAGTTCACAAAAATTCCTTGTGCTGTCTCAGGCCGGAGATAACTGCAAGGTGTCAACAAGAACAGTACACAGTTGAGCCTCATTCAGTGCAGACACTATGGTTCCCAAGCAAAACTGTCCATAAACCGAGCCATTCATAACATAGCCCACTGTGAAAGAAAATAAAAAATAAATATCCAAGACAAGCACTTTGTGAATAAGGTCTGTTTCTATACATAGAAACAGCAAACTGTGAGGAGTACAGCGAACTGCAAATTAGACAAAATCTTTGGAGCTCCAAGTGCATTAAACTGCCGTCATTATGCTAAAAATTCAGAGCAGTTAGAACTGCTTAATTGCCCACGATGGCGTCTCATGTCACACTGACCTAACTCCTACCATGACTGTTCACACCCTGCAGATGAGCAGTGTTTATCTGCACACAGTCAGCCAACGCCTGCTGAATGCCTTTCAACGTTGCAGATGCTGCCAAATGAGCTTCCTTCAGAGCCACTTATGAAGACAGTAAATGTAACGCAGCACTGACCTGGCACATCACTAAAGTAATGCATGGAACCTCTAAACAAGAACAGTCATTGCTAAGGCACTTTCAAATTGCCTTTCTCTGGTGCCCTGCACTTAAGGAAGCCTTGAAACACCTTCTGAGGAGAGTACACATACTGCTCAATCACTATATTGTGTATTTATGAACACCTGAGCCAAATAATGCACTTCTACAATCATGTGCCAGCTCTTTCTGGGGACTCTTTGAAACTCCTGTTCTCCTCTGTGCTGCGCTCTGCGTATGTCGGCTAAAAAGTGGTTGTTGGTTAGTTTCTTTCCAACGTCACACAGCTACCACGGCCACAGCCAGTCAGCTGCGTTGCTCTGGAGGTCAGGAAGCTCCTTTCGCCCTCGAGGCACGCATCAAGAGCCAGTAGCAGGGCTGAGTGGGTGTGGCTAGCATAGTAGCGCCGACCTTTGATGATGCAAAAAGTGACGAGAGGAGAGGGAAAGGCATGAAGATGCTGAAATACAAATTTTGACTACAGATAGCTCAGCGTCTAAGAAACACATTCAGAAAATCCCTGCTCCAGAACATTCGTGAAGCGGTGTCCTTTAACGCCCCCAGGCGTACCACAACTTCATTGAGAGCCCCTTTCAGAGCTCCTTAAATGCACTTAACATATATAAAAAGAACCATCTGGTTCAAGCTTTTGCTCTAATCGGTGTCCAAATTAAGGCAACAAGAATACATGGGCCCCAATGGTTTCTGGATATTTTCACCCTGTCCATTGCCAGAACAGTGAGTTTCCGTCAAGAGATGAAGATACATGTTGAAAAAGTTACGTCCTAAGAACTACTGCCAAGTTGTCCACATTAACGGGTGTCATGTTCATAGGGCACAACTGTATACAAGACCACAAGGTGATAACTCTTAGGTGTCCTCAACACTCTTGAATCAACAAAAAATTTATGCCCACAGCCATCAAGTGACATGCCAAATTACACAACAGAGAAAGCTATTGCAATTATCTGAGCAAAACAGAGGGCTCCTTTCCAGGTTATGCATTTTTATCAAACTATTTTAAGCTATGCTGCACACAACAAAGAAAAGAGGAGTGCTCCTTTAGGTATGAACAGGAATGTGACTTTGTAAGCAAAATGAACCCATTGTAGTACCTTTCAGACGAGCTTCTCACATGCAATGTTACCCCAGAGCCAAATGGTCAACAAACAAGTTATCACCCACCCTTTCAGAAGCCCTGATGGGCCAATGCACGTAGAGAACATGAGATTGAACTCAATGGCATCGCTTAGTTCGTTTCCGGTTATGGGCGACTTGATGGCGAAGCGCCGCAGAATGCCATTCATTTCATCCTTGGTCATTCCATCCAACTGCATCAAAACAGCATGCAGCCAGGTTAACAAGCCAAAAAATACCTCAGTTTCCTACATGAAAACACACATTAACAGTACTGAAAACTGTGATCGCAATCTTGCAAACCTGTCTCAGATCAGAAACTATATATATGTGACTGCCTGCTTCAACAATGTGGAATGATTAGGCTCTGCAACCTTCACTGCTAGCCTTTGGACGTTGTAGACAGAATGGGTTAAGTTCTTTTTTACTTACCTGATTTACAAAGCTACAAAAAAAAGTGAAAAGGGGTACAGGAATCAGAATTTTGTATGACTGCTCACTTAGAATCCAAATGCAAAGGTTAAAAGAAGTCATTCACACTGAGTCCAAGCTCCTGCGTGTTGCCTATCCACTCAGTGTTCTCAATGGTTTGCTAATTTTGAAGTAGCCATATTAGAACAAGCCACTCAAACAATAGGAAGAGGGTAAAGGTTACACTAAAGATAAAGGCAATGGCCAAAAAGTAAATATTTTAAATTTCCCACAAACTTTTGTAGTGAACAAACCAACTGTACATAGCACCAATTTTCACTTACTATGCTGGTGTCAAAACAAGGACTCTACACAACTTCCAAGCTTTAAAGGAACTTTAAATTTAAGGGACTTCAAGCAACAGGCAAATGCTAAGAAACAATCTCACTTCTCCAATAATGTTATAGAACTGAGGCTAAGATTGAGTTATACACAGTGGACTGTTGATAATTTGAACTTGAAGGGGACTGGAAGTTTGTTAGTGTTAAGCGGAGTTCAAAGTAAAGAGAGCCTTTCTGACACACTTGATGTTGACAGGACCAAATTCACATGCCACATGAATCATTAACTGTGCATCAAGTGAATATAACCAAGCAAAAGGGTGCAAATAAAAAAGAAAAGTACGTATATGATATGTGTACTACTGGGGTGCACTTCTACGCTTGACGAATAGGAAACTGTGCCAGCACCGCCTGGGCACTGGATCGGTTTCTTGCTTTTATTGAATTATACAACACTTCCTCATGTTAATAATGCTCCAGCCAATTTTTGTTCTAAAAAAAATCGATTCTATGGCCCTTTCTGCATAAGCTGACGTCTGCCAGCAGCAAAGACACACATATTGCTAAGAAAACTGCATTTAACAATTTTCCCAACCTGCCCCTCGATTAAAACTCATGATAGCTGCACCGAGAATGACTGATTAATTACTGTTTTGAAGCAAATGGCGGTGTAACCTAGCTTCTAGGGTACAGGTGCAAATAACTGTGTTAATGCTGTACAGTTTACTTGCAAAATCGGCCGATGATGGCGACACCTGTATTTCATATTTTGGCCTTATGTTACCCCTGTTTTCAGTGAAAGGAGCATCTTTGTCATTAGAATGAGGTAATCGATAGATTCAGGCCAACTCAATTTGTACTCAGTGTCCTTTTAATGTTATTACCTATTAAAGAAGGCCTCCTAAAAGGTCTTTATATCGAAAAGCAATAACGTTCTTAGCTAGCTACCACAGTTCTTAAAAAAATTTATTGGCATCACATTTCAACAAATGTTATCACTCTTAATTTCAAAGGTCCCTTTCATGTTGCTTTTGCTTATCAAAACCAAGCACCTGAAGAGACAACTGATAAGACAAAGCATCCGAGCCAGAAGTGGTGCCAAATTTGCCTGTGTAATGAAGGTATAATTTTAAAAATGCATGCTTTGCATCAACCGGTTGCCACTGACGAAGAGCTGCCTCTTTCACAATGCAGTCAATGAGAGAGAGCAATGAGAGAATGTAGCACACCTTTACTACGATGTCCTCATACTCTGCCTTCTGTTCAGCTGTTGTCTTCTTGTCAGCACACAACTTCTCCAGGTGAGCTGCATTAAGTTCAGTTTTAAGATAAAATTCCCAAGACAAGACTATGTATCATAAGTGCAAGGAACATTGCATTTAAGACAAATTCTTGCTTGAAAATTCATGGCTCCTACTCACTTGGCTAGATAATGTCAAAGCAGAACATAAACCATTTATGAAGAGATGAAACCAATTTACAGTGTAGTAAGTGGCTGAAATGACTTATCTAGGTTACTACTACTATCAAAAACAGTCGAGCCAATTTATAATGGCCACAGTTATAACATGCGGTAGTTTCTTACAAATAAGGGTGGTGCTACCATCAAAATATACATTTGGCAATGGCCCTGTGTCTCAGATCATGTGCTTCCTGCAAGGTGTGGAGACCGTACAGAATCCCCAGTTCCCTGTACCTCCAACCCCACTTCTCACGCCAAACAACTCGACAAACCCAAAAAGCAACAGAAAGATGGCATTGAAGCTGCCTAAATCATCAGCCAAATCACACCTAGACAGGTTACAAAGTCAATCGCTTCATTCGTATGTGACAGGCACTGGAAGCAGAAGCTGTGTGGTGGGCACGGGACAGGGACAGCGTTGAAAGCGAGACTACTGCATACAGCTGGTAATCAACCAATGGCAGAAATTTGAGACGTCTGAATACTAGTCACATGGTATGCATTGCTGACCTAGCTGGTCAAGTGGCGGGCATCACTTCCCCATTCAGCTTTCCTCCTTCTCTGCTGCTGCCCCATGCAGGCGAAACGCTGACAGTTAAGTTCTGTGTGCATGTGTGTTGCGCTACTCTGTCAAGGAACAGAGACGAGGAAACAAGCCGACCACCAAATGCCGTGAAAACTGTGATTGCAAGCAGTAATAGCGCACCTAAAGCAGCTTGTTGGAGCTTGCCAGCAAGGGTCTCAGTGAGGAGCATATGACTTTGATGGAGAGCTTGGAAAGTGCCACGATAAAGAAGTGGATGTGCATAACAAATTTTGTAAAAAATAATTGCTGCGTTTGTCTGACTTCGTATCTTTGCCCGTAATACAACAGGTCCACTTACAGTTAAACCTGGATGTAACGAATCTCCATATAGCGAATTTCTAGATATAACGAAGTTTTTTAATTCCCCAAAGCTGCCCCCATTATAGCGCTTGTATTTGAAACCTCCATGTAACGAACATGTAGCGGCCGTTGACCTTGATATAAGAAACTCGCTAAGCCAACTATCTGTCAGCTTGTGCCGAGTTACGAAATTTGGCAGAAAAGTTTCACAACGATAAAGCATGACCTGACATGAGAGGAACGTCAACGATCGCAACGAGCGACAACAGTTGAGACAACACGTCATGCTCCAGCGCCATCGGCACATCTCCGTTGCGTTCGTTTTTGGAATGGGATACCACATGGCACTACAACACTTCATGCCCAGAAGCAGCGAAAAATGATAGGGCATTGCAAAAACGAAACGGCAACAGCAGTGTGCACTCATCGCCACTGCGCGGCTGCTCGCGTGATTTCGGCACTGATAGTTCTCGCACGTTGGGACTCTGAAGCGGGAACGGCAAAGAGCGGAAATGGCAGAGAGTGCCAGCGACGCCATGCAAAGAGTCCGTTTCCTGGGGCAACGGTGGCGGGCAGACCAAGAGGGAACATGCGGGAAGAAGCATGTGCCTCCGCGGCCGGTCTACAGTGGCGACGCGACCATGTGTTCTCCCCTAGCTCGGTTGCAGTGCCCCACCTCTCCCACTCTCCACGTGTTCTCCCCTAGCTCGGTTGCAGTGCCCCACCTCTCCCACTCTCCACGTGTTCTCCCCTAGCTCGGTTGCAGTGCCCCACCTCTCCCACTCTCCACGTGTTCTCCCCTAGCTCGGTTGCAGTGCCCCACCTCTCCCACTCTCCCTACCCCACTCATGGCGGCGTTGCGCGAGCCATGGAGGAGGTGGCAGCGGCTGCTGCGGCAGTCGCACTATCAGCACGGTCGCAAAATGTTTCTCTGCATTTATGACTTCAAGTTACGCTGCTGTCGGTAAACATTTTGAAGGTGATTTCGCCTACATTTAATTCTTATTTTGGTTTCCATTCTGTAGTGCCCTTTCGACTTTTCTCACGAAAACTGCATGTAACAAAAAATCCCAGACTGTTTTCAACTTCGTTATATCCAGGTTTAACTGTACAACAAACTGTGGATATACTAATGAACACAATCCATATGATCATCTGTTCATAATATGTGGACTCAGCTATATGTGAAAAAAAAAATCAACAAAGAGTATGAGTGCATTTTTAAGTGCAGCTTAAAAGTTGCTTAGCAAATCAAATGCCACAAGTGGCAAAATCTGTGCAAGACCTCCAAAGGCAAGGGGAAGAAAGAAATGAAGAGATTCATTAGTAATAAGTGAAAGGCTCAGTTTGAAATGCATAATGTTGCACATGCAACTCTGAGTCAGCTTCACAAATTACATAACTCAAAGTCCGCACGGTTATTTCAGTCTGCAGGATAAGCAAGTATGTCCTGAGGTGTTCAAAGATCACATGCCACACCATTTTGGAAACCATGGAAAGGCCATATAACAGGAAGTCTACAGGGTTAAGTCAGTCCGGCATCAAATACAGCGGCAGGATGTTGCGCAGGAATGCTGGAGCCCACCTTTGATCAAATGGTCCAGCCTGAAGCACTCGCCATTCTTGAGATCCTTCACCATCAGGTCAGCAAAGCGCTCAACATGTCCTGATGCCCTGCACCGCAAGTACAGAGTCACATCAAGGCACATTTACTTTCAGCATACAAGATCAGAAACCTAGCTTCGGACTCCTTGAAAACATGCGATTTGAAAGACCAATAATTATAGGCCAAGACAATCTTATACCCGTGTCACATGGTACTCTTCAAAGGCTGACAGGAAAGGTTCCTTGTTTCCCCACAGGCCCAAAACCTATAAGAAGCAGTGGTAGAGCTACATAATAGAACAGTCGAACTTTCAACACCACTCACTGTGCGGAAGTGAGCATTAGATGTGAATTTCAGAACTGAAGCATGTTTTTTTTAAAATCATTCACGGAGCTTTAAAATTTATTTACTTTTGCTTCCTGTGTAAAAGAAAGACTTTTCTGGTCAGCAGTCGCAAATTTTTTTTATCATCTTCAACACCATTGGCACTCACTGCCGTTGCTACATTTTTAGGCTTGAGAAATGAAAGTGGGAAAGCTTTCCTTAAATTTATAGTCTTCATAAACATTATCAGTTGCTTAGATTTTCTCGCAGGTGCTTTAGGTTTCCTATGCTGAACAGTGCTGCGATCACCGTTCCTCAAAGCCTGCTCTTTTGGGCTTCAAAGGTCTCCTTTCACATCAAAGGCCCTTAGCAACAAAGGCACGGCACTTGAACCACAGAGCTGAGCAGCCCGCATATTTGAAAAAAAAAAAAAAAGAGGACCCGACTGTCAATGGTTCCTCCTCGTCACACGAGGAGGAGGATGAGGAGGAGAGACTTTAATGAAACAGGAGAGGTCTACAAGGTGTAACAAGGGTATTACAATCTAATCATGCAGAATGGAATCATGAGAAAAACAGCCACCAGATTAGTATGCAACTGCTGCAGATCTCAATTACATGCAATGTAGTCAAGTTGTAAGCAAAACTGAGTTTCTTTTTGTAACTGACGGTATTAGCAACGTGATTTCATTTCCAATACCTAATCACTCCTGATAAAATTATATACTGTCATAAATACACAACAAAAAAATGTTCCTCGGAAAAAATATGTTTGCCGTTCAACCCGGCTGAACCTAGTAAGACAAGCGAAAAGCTCGGCTACGCCTGGTTAGGCAAGGTTAGGCGCAGTTTTTCTTCAGTTTCCCCTGAGCTTCGCTGTAAGCAAAGCAGAGGCAGCGGCCTCGGCTAAGTGCTTTCTCTCCTTACGTTCACGCACTTTTTGACAACTTTTCTCCAGTCTCTGTTCTCGTTCTTCATCCGTCTGCGTATCGCACGCCACAGGTTTTACCTGCAATGCAGCTTGTCTCTGAGCTATATCAGCCGGATGATCCAACTTTGCTTGCCTTCGATTGATCGTTTGTTGTGAGGGCCCCGCACGCTGTTCAGCCATGATGTCGTCTAGCGAAGATTTGCCAGACAGCCACTTTTTATTTTGTCCCCCTACACTCTGAGCACGTAATTAGGTGAGCGGTGGCACACGTGTTACTCAAGGCGAGGAAGGCGGCGACGAGAACCCAGCGCAGCTGCACCACGGTGGCGAGCAAGGCACGTGATCTGACGTCACAACCACCCACACCTCCGCCCCTCCTCCTGATTGTACGTCATTGTCAAGCGGTTTTGACCTTGAGCTTTGCATGCGGAGAGTAGAGCTTCTCGCTCTAATAAATATCATGACTTATTTCGGCAAAGCACATTAATAACCAAAGCCAACAATCTCTATTACAGGCTCTGTACTGCGAGCTATTTAATGTTTAGGAATTTGTCAACTACAGTCAGACATGAGTTAGGAATACAGTGGCAAATGCCCCTCAAAGGAGGCCCTCCGGCCAATGAGGATGACCGAGTGCCATAATGTCACAGTTAATCCCATTGCATATGCTAGTGTAACATCTCAGGGGGATGGCAGGTGCAAGGGGATTTACGATGATGTCATAAAAATCAGCTGATGCCACTGGCGAAAGGGCCTCCTTTGAGGAACATTTGCCTCTGTGTTCTTGAGTTGTATTCGACTGTGGTCCTCAATGATCAGAAATCTGGCTTCGCTAAAGAAAACTATGGCAAAAAAAAGGATCCACAAGTGAGTACATCATCTGATTCAGACACACACACACAAGAAAAAGGAATAATATGGAATATAAAATCGGCATGATCTCCAAGAGTAGCAGCACAAGGGTTGAGAGAGCATCTACGATGCCTAAAGTGATAGGGAGATTAGAAGTCTTGACGCCTGTTCAAAGACGTTCTCTGGAGCCTTGCCACTATGGCATGCTAGGCGGCACTGGTTCAACTCTTTCTGTCAGTTATTGTTGTGGTACTAAATGCATGTACAAAAATGTAGAGCATGCAGTCTATACTCAACTCATATGTAGCAGCCAATGCTGACAAGGCTAGTGTGCTTGCTCACGCAAGCTTGTGCAGTTCATGCTCAAAAAGTAGCTCGCCACAAAACGAAAGTGAACGCAAGCATAATTTGTTGCGACGAATCTCAAGTATCATGACTGACTACTTCCTGCACTTCGTTTTACCTTTTACCACATTTTTGCCTTGCGGCTCGAGACTTTGAGAAGTAAGAATGACATGTGGCGGTACAATACGTGGCTGGAACGGCAAATTGCTCTGACTGCATTCAGGCCTAAAAAGTAGTTCACACCAAGTGAAAATTGTAGCCACAGTGCCCGAACAGTTAGCACCTCACAGCTTCGACCATGATTTTCAATGGTAGCCCTTCATTTTATACCGCACTTTCTTTTTGTCCAAGCACTCACCAAGGCTTCAAGAAGAAAGAACGATATGTGGTGGAGTAATATGCTTTTGCGGGCGCGCTACTTCTGCAGCCTCCACAGCAGTGACTGCCATGCATGAAATAGAGCAAAGTGCTGTGCTTCCAACAAACATAAAGATACATGCAACGAAAGAGCCCGCTGTCTATACTAACCAAATCCACCTAGACAAAAAAGATAATGTCTTGACAATCAGTTTCAGCTACATCAGTATAAAAGCAGCGGAAGAGCAGTGCCTACTTGAGCACAGGCTCGGGCGTCAGAATTGTGCAGTCCACTTCAAGCATCTGTTCCTCTAGAATAAAGTGACTCCTCCACAGGTTGAGCAGCTGGGTCTTCATGGCACAGCCCATGGGCCCAAAGTCAAACTGTCCAGCCACACCTGCATGCACAAACATTTCCCAACAAATATGGCCATGTTGAATACATGCGGCACAAAATGGCACAGTGAATCAATAATAATAACACCTTCAAGATAATGTGCAATGCTGTGGGCATGAAGCACGTGCTGTAACAGCTGCATCACTTTTGCTGAACATTCTAGTGCGTTGGCTGCAACATCTAGAACAGGGCCCCACTACTGCAAAGGGCATTTACACAAGTCACCACGTTTATGCTGGCAAAACACTGATTAGATTAGGTTCCATGTTGAAAAATTCCCACCAGGCCACAAGTTAGGTATCAGAGCTGTCCCTGAGGTGTGTTAATAGGGCGCAGTAGCAGAAAGCAGTCTTCAATTAAGACTATCAAAATAAATTCACATGAGATCGCTACAATCCTCGATTAATTTCAATGCACTCAACAGCCACATGATCTCAAATTGATGCTGACAGAAAGTTTACCCATTCAGAAACTTCTTTAAACACATTTAGTCCGGGCAATTCCCAAATCACTTGTATCTGCAAGCTTGACAGCACATCAAATTGACTCTGGCTTTAAGAAGTTGTTTGGCTTATGGTTTATGGGGGTTTACCATCCCAAAGTGGTTTAGGCTACAAAGGACGCCATAGTGATGGGCTCCGGAAATTTCGAACACATGGGATTCTTTAACGTGCACTGACATCGCACAGTACATGAATCTCTAGATTTTCACATTCATCAAAATTCGACCACCGTGGCGGAGATTGAACCCACGTCTTTCGAATCAGCAGCCAAGTGCCATAACTACTGAGCCATCGCGGCGGCTTTAGTTGTGTACAGACATTGCAAGACGCTATAAATCTTAACGAGACTTTTTTCTTCAGCACAAATTAATGGGGGCAAGTGGTGCATCCAGTAGCCAGAGACCAGCTGGGTAGGCAAAAAGTGGCGTCGTACTTTGTCACCAAGGCAAAATGACCTCTCAGCAGTACTAGTGGTAAGCTCGACGCTTAGAGGATTCAGTGCAGCTGATGTAATCATGCTGTGGCCAGCTTGAGATTAACCGGAAGCCTGCAATCAAGTCAAAGTTCTCAGGGTTGCTCATCTTCGGGGTTGCTTGCTACACAACAGCCATGCGTGCTCACAAGTGGCCCAGGTGACCGCAGAAAGGGTCAGAGGGCTGCACTTTGCAATGTTAAACTTAATGGATCAAATGGTGTTGTGCTTATTCTGTCTTCGTCTCTTTTTTGTGTTGTTTACGATGGATCTCAAAAAAGTTGACTCTCATCCATTGTTTGTATCTCTCAAAGCATTTTTCAGTGGAATAAAATCTGAAATGTATGATGACCTGGCTTCATCATTAACTGCAAGAGTTTTGTTTCCCTGCCACTCAGGCATTATGAAGAGTTGGTGTGCATGTATAGAAGACAAGGAGGACTGTTCAAGAAGAGACTGCTTTTAATGTTAGTGAAGAGCTGTTTATTGTAGACCTGAAAGGGCTGGCGGCGTAACCGTTGCACAAACTGACCCAGCAGCGGCGGCACCAGAACGAACTTCCAGAGCAAGCTCGAGCTCACTAACACGCGCGGCAGCCGGTCGCTGAGGCCGGCCGAACCTCTTCGTCATCGTTGATGGTGGTGCACTAACCTCTTCTTCATTGCAACGGACCCGGCGACAAGAGGGAACCATCCTGGCGACTCAAGGCGAAGAGATGATAAGGGGGTCGTAGTATGGCTTAAGCTGGCTGACATGAACAATTTCGCAGCCCCGACAGTGGTGATCCGAAGAGGGGATCCAAGGCTCGATGGTATAGTTCATAGGTGACGTGCGCTCCAAGACACAGTAAGGGCAGAGGTACTTAACAGCAAACTTGGAGGCAGCCAGCACAGACAACCGGACGAGCGAGTCAGTGGGAAAGTCCTGGGCGGACTGGCCGCGGTTACTCGCATATGTGTGGAGGCCTTGAGTGGTACTCGTCAACGAGCGAGCTAGCTGGTGGCACTGCTCGGCATGACGGGCAACGTCAGAGAGGAAAGTGCATTCCGAGCTGTCGGGGTGGTACGGAAGGATGGTATCCAAACGACAAGAAGGTTCACGGCCACATAAAAGAAAGAACGGAGAAAAACCAGTTGTGGCTTGAGAGGCAGTATTGTAAGCATAAGTGACGAATGCAAGTACTTGATCCCAGTTGGAGGCGTCGGAGGAAATGTACATGGCAAGCATGTCTCCAAGAGTCCGGATGAAGCGTTCAGTGAGGTCGTTCGTTTGGGGATGCTAGGCAGTGGTATTGCAATGGACGGTGTGGAACGCTCTCAGCAGCTCGTGAGCGACGTCAGATAAGAAAACACGCCGCTGTCGCTGAGAAGTTCCCGAGGGGCGCCATGACGCAGGATGAAATGATGGAGGAGGAGGAAGGATGCGATGTCGCGAGCACTAACCGAGGGCAGGGCTGCCGTCTCCGCATACCTAGTGAGGTGGTCCACGGCTACTATAATCCAACGATTCACGGCAGGCGAGGACGGCAGGGAACCATACAGATCGATGCCCACGCGATCGAAGGGGAGAGCTGGGCAAGGCAATGGCTGTAACAAGCCGGGGGAGGGACGAGGGGCGGACTTGCGCTGCTGACAGGCAATGCAGGAGCGCCTATAACGACGAACAAAATTGTACATTGCACGCCAGTAGTATTGCTGGCGCAAACGTTCATAGGTTTTCAGCAATCCTGCATGAGCGCTTTGTGTGTCGGAATGGTGATGCGCACAAACTTCAGAGTGAAGTTGGCGAGGAATAACCAAGAGCCATTTGCGGCCATCCGGGTGATAGTTGCGGCGATATAGTAGAAAGTCGCGAATCGTGCAATGAGAAGCTTGACGACGAAGGGCCCGAGGTAACGAATCCGTAGTCGGCGCAGTGAGGGCATCTAGGAGCGAAGAAATCCATCGATCTCGACGCTGTTCCATGGGGAGGTCCGTGGCTGTGAGCGCAGCCAGCGCCGAGGCGGACAAGGACAAAGAGGGCGTAGGAGACGGCAGAGGTGAGCGTGACAAGGCGTCAGTGTCGGAATGTTTGCGGCCCGACCAATATACGACGTTAATGTCGTATTCCTAAAGACGAAGGGCCCAGCAGCCGAGGCGTCCAGAAGTTTCTTTGAGGGTAGCCAACCAGCAGAGGGCGTGGTGGTCAGTAACAATGTCGATGGGGCGGCCATAAAGGTAAGGACGAAATTTTGTGAGTGCCCACACTATGGCGAGGCACTCCTTTTCCGTAACAGTGTAATTAGATTCGACTTTTATGAGCGCACGACTTGCCTAAGCAACAACGTATTCGGGAAATCCAGCCTTACACTGTGCAAGGATGACTCCGAGGCCTACGCCGCTGGCATCGGTGTGCAACTCGGTTGGTGCATTGGAGCCGTAATGGCGCAGGATCGGTGGTGAAGTCAGAAGACGACGGAGGGTAGCGAAAGCAGCGTCGCAGGCTTCGTTCGAAGCAGACAGATCGGTGGGCCCATTCAGGAGCTTCGTAAGCGGTGCGATGATAGAGGCGAAGTTGTGCACAAAGCGGCGAAAATATGAGCACAGGCCCACGAAGCTTCGGAGCTCCTTAACAGAAGTCAGTTTGGGAAAGTTTGTGACAGCACGAAGTTTCTCCGGATCGGGCAGGATGCCATCTTTGAAAACGACACGGCTGAGTATGGTCAGTTTGCGGGCTCCGAATCGACATTTCTTGAGGTTGAGTTGGAGACTAGCATCGGTGAGACAGCGCACTATCTTGTGCAAGCGTTCAAGGTGTGTCGGAAAATCAGGCGAAAAAACGACAACATCGTCTAAATAGCCTAGGCAAATGTGCCATTTGAGGCCACGCAAGATGTTGTCCATCACGCACTCAAACGTTGCGGGAGCATTACAGAGGCCGAATGGCATCACGTTGAATTCATAGAAGCCGTTAGGGGTGACAAAAGCTGTTTTCGGGCGGTCATATTCAGGCATGGCGGCTTGCCAATAGCTGGAACGGATATCCAGGGAGGAGAAGAACTCGGCTCCTTGCAAACAGTCGAGGGCGTCATCAATACGGGGTATTGGGTAGACGTCCTTGCGCGTAATTTTGTTTAGGTGACCATAATCAACACAGAACTGAATCGAACCATCCTTCTTTTTGACGAGCACGACGGGCGACGACCACGGACTAGAAGAGGACTGGATAACGCCGCGGTGCAGCATGTCGTCAACATGTGCAGCGATGACACGGCGCTCTGGAGGTGACACACGGTAGGGGCGCTGGTGGAGAGGGGCATGAGGTCCTGTATCAATGCGGTGAACGACGGTGGCCGCGCGGACCAAAGAAGTTGTCTGGTGGTCGAAAGAAGAGCGGAACTTGTGAAGCAGGGCAAGGAGCTTCTCGCGGTGAGCTGGGTCAAGGTCGCTGGCCACTGAACGGTGAAACGTTTCCTGGAAGAGCAGGTCGGAGACAGCGTTAGGTGGTGTGAGGACGGCGACGGAGGTACCACCACAAAGAGCGTCATCGTTGAAAGGCATGAGCAGGTCAAGGTGTTCAATGTGTCCAAGGCATTCTCCACGGAGCAAGGTGAACTGATAGGGCGAGGCGTATGTCGAGGCGTATGTCGAGGCGTATGTCGAGGACAGCAAATGGAAGAGGTAGGTGTCGGCGAGGACGGGCGAAGGCGCAAAGAGTACAGTCCAGTACAGTACAGTAAGGAACGACGGCGAGGGGAAGATGAGCGGTGCGAAGCGAATGGCTGGCGGCCGGGAGCAGGGTCAGAAGAGGGCGCTGGGGGTGATGGTCCTGAAGATCGGCGAAAGGTGCGGTACGACGGGGTGTAAGCCGGCAGGGGTGGCACAGGGGCAGGCAGAGTACGGCGACAGAGGCGCGCGACATGGCCCGGGAGACCGCAAGCGTAGCAAATCAGCCGGTTATCAGCCGTGCGCCAAGGGTTGTGAGCAGCCAGCGCTGGGTGGAATCGAGGAGCAACAGGCGGAGGCACTGGGGCGGGAACATAGGCCAAGGCCTGCAGCTGTTGCACCGTAGCCCAAAGGTGCAGCAACGGGAGCTGGCTGCATCTTGAGAAGGTTGACTTGAGGAGCTACGGGAACCGGCTGCCGACGAGCTGGAAGTGCATCGGCTACCTCCTGGGCGATGGTGTGCCGCAACTCAGGAATCAGGACCGGGGGCGAAGAGTGTGTGCCTGAGAGGAGCGAAAGCTGCTGGGCCACCTCATCACGAACGAAGTCTTTGATTTGACCCAACAGGTCACTGTTGACGGCCAGGCCGGTTATGGACTCACTAGGCACGACGAGTGAGCGACGAGCGCCAAGGCATAGCTTGCACAACTCATCATAGCCTTGGCAGAGGTTGTACACGGAAGCGACGGTAGTTGGACTTTTCGCCACCAGCATGTGGAAGCGTCGTCGTCAATTCCCTTCATAATATGCTTGATCCTGTCGGCCTCAGGCATAGACGGGTCGACACATTTGCAGAGATCGACCACATCTTCGACGCAGGCGGTGAAGCTCTCAATCACCCGCATGCTGAGCCCGAACGCGCAAACATTGCTCAGCGCGTAGTTTTCGTACTGCGGGACGGCCAAAGACTTCTGCAAACGTCTTGAAATTAGCCCATGTTGGACTATCAGCCTCGTGGTTCCGAAACCAGAGGTTGGCAATGTCGTTCAGATAGAATATGACGTCGTTGAGCTTCATGCAGTTGTCCCAGTTGTTATGGCGGCTCACCCGCTCGTACGAGACCAGCCAGTCTTCAACTTCAACATCTTGATCTCAGTGCCCGTTGAAGATGACGGGGTCTCACTGCCGGACGGCACTGGAGCAGATGATGGGTGAGCCCACCTGCACGGCTTGGTGGTTGGCTTCGGGCTGAGCGGGCATAGTGGGGGTCGGTAGCGTGCGGTTGCAGAGGTCCAGAGTGGTACGAGGACGGGAAACCGAACCTCCACCAAGTGAAGAGCGGTTTATTGTAGAGATGAAAGGGCTGGCGGCGTAACCGTTGCACAAACTGACCCAGCAGCGGCGGCGCCAGAATGGACTTTCAGAGCAAGCTCGAGCTCTCCAACGCGCGCGGCAGCCGGCCGCCGAGGCTGGCCGAACCTCTTCGTCGTCGTGGTTTAGCCATCTTTTCATGGCGCTATTCACTGGTTTGGTTTGGTTTATGGGGGTTTAACGTCCCAAAGCAACTCAGGCTATGAGGGACGCCGTAGTGAACGGCTCCAGAAATTTCGACCACCTGTGGTTCTTGAATGTGCACTGACAAAGCACGGTGCACGGGCTTCAAGAATTTCGCCTCCATAGAAATTCGACTGCTGCGGGCCGGGATCGAGCCCACGTCTTTCGGGTCAGCAGCCGAGCGCCATAACCACTGGGCCACCGCGGCGGCGATGCTATTCGCTGCCCTGATGACTCTCGCCTCCCTCGTGACTCTTTACAAGTACATCAAGAGCCTAAAAAGGCTCTACCATGATGCAGTGACAACTCTGGTAAGCTGGTAAGATCTCGAATCAGAGTGCACATAAGAATCAGAGTGCACATAAGAAAGAACTGCAAAACTAGTGTAACTAGTCAACACACAACCTACTGCAGCAAACTTTATGTCACGCTAAAACCTAGACCTCAATTTATTTTCATTAGGCTGCATAAAGCAGTATTGTTACTCTTTTCATTGTGCACAAAATTAGGTACTATCGCGATCAAAATATTACGGGATGCATATTCTCAGAAAAAAATTCATTGCAGCTCTACCTCGTTACCCAGTTGCGCAGTCTTATTACCAGCGGAAACATGCATGTCCCTTCACACCTTGTGACACATTTCAAGCCACTAGATTACGCGACTGCACTAAAATAAAAATTTTCTCCGCACACTCACGTCCCATAAACTAATGATTGCAATAGTACATACTAAATTAATCTGAGCTTCAGCAAACACCACACAAATTTCTTTTGAGTGCAAGTGTTGTTTGAAAAACGTATGCACTGCATGTGCTTCTATATTGGAAAACATTACTGCTGCCATACCTCCATAGATAGAAAATGACTGGTCATAAAAGAAACGCCTTTTCAGTAGGTCCTCCATCCGTATCCTGTCAAAGCCAACCTCTGGAGGAGCAAGTTGGAGTTCCTGCGTGAACAAAAACTTCTTTAACATACCAAGGTAACATGTACAGACATGAGCGCGCTTTTCTACAGCACTCAAGTGCTGTGCCGGCAGCGAATGAAGTGAAATCTTAATGCAGCTGCTTTGCTAGGGGCAAGCTGCTTGTGACTGCATGGTCTGTACGTCTACCCGGCTACGCGCAAGCACAAGTATTATCTGGGAAACTAAGCGCCTGCTTTAAAATTTTGCTTCCCTTCACAATTTTATTTGTGGGGCCAGCTTGAACATTGGGACGTAAGAAGACACACAGAACACATTGCTGACTTTCAACTGTAATGAAAAAAAAAAAGTGCGAATAGGAGTGGAATATATACACAGTGGGCAAAGATAGGGGGATGAGGGAGAGAGGACTATAAGCATGATGAAAAGGAAAGCAACAGAGAAAGAGTGTGGATAAGGTAACCTAGGCTGGCTCTTCAGGAACACAGAAGTGGGTGATAAACAAAAAACATGAGGCTACTTCAATTTTCAGTCGCAAAAGTGCTAGCCAAACACTGACAGATAACAAAAACGTCTGAAAAACAAAGCTAAAACCTAGTGTGATTCCATTTGTGGGGGTCAGCTTGAACATGTACAAAAACGTCTGAAAAACAAAGCTAAAACTAAAAACCTAGTGTGATTCCACTGTGGGGGCCAGCTTGAACATGTTCAAGTATGAACAATGTTCAAGCTGACCCCACAAATGGAATCACTCTCTGTCGCTATGACACTAAACCTGTAAAAATGCCATTCTGCTCTTTGCAAGTGTGCTCACCTCTTTACGAGCACTTTCACGTTCGCAAACGCACAGACGCCAACGCTATCGCAGAGTTCTCATGAAATGTACGTGTCCGGCCTGAATACCTGTCTATAAAAGTTTCCACAAAATCACTAAATTCGAGGAACAACATTTCGGAGAAGTCTGCAGGCTCCCAATTAACTACCTATGGCAAATATGAAGAGCGCCCCGCAATACAGAAGAAACAGTGGCGGTTTCGGGACAGGATGATGAAACTGTGTCAAGCAGCTGCTGTCAAACGCACAATATGGTTACACCAACATGTTACAAGCACGCTGTTCACTCAGCGCTAAAGATAGCAGCATAAGTAAGAAGATGAAGGGAGAAAAAAAAAAACGACAAGCCGCTGTACCTTGTCCTCCAGGATTTTTTTTCGAGCCTTTAGTTCATTAACAGCTTTCTTGACGTCCAGCTCCGGCGCTCCGCTTTCTTTGAGCTTCCGGACCAAGTCGCCCTGCGATGAATGGAAAGAGCGAGAAACAACGAAAAATTCTTTCTGTCAGTTCACCATTGCGACGAACGGTCACTAATTACTCGAACTGAGGTAAAAGAGACGCAGTTACCTGCTCTTTGACGGCATTTCTGAGAGGTTCGAGGACCTGACAAACCTCCGGCGTGGCCATCTTCTGAGCAGCGACCAACCTCCTCAGACGAACTTTCTTTGAACCCCAATTGGGAGGGAGTTTGCAGCACACGTGGCACCTGGAGAAGCGGCGAGCAAGCGGCCAAGGCGACCTCCAGGCGGTAGTACCTACGGTTCCTAAAATATAGGCGAAAGTCCCAACGATCATTCGCCTCGGACTCGTTTCGCCTCGCACATGTCCACTCGCTCAACCGGCGCTTGATAAAAGTTAAAATACAAACAAAACAAGACCGTCAATCAACTAGACATCAACAACGACAGGTGGAAGTTAGAGACTTTGAAGCCGTTTTGCGCGCCGCCATGTTTGTATCAATAGAGAAGCAAGTTATTTACAAACTTAACGTAAATTCATAATAATTTTAAAACTGGCAAAAATGTTAGTTCATTTTTCAGTATTAGTTGCTTAACTCTTTTACGCTAAAAAAAAAGTGCAATTATTTGTGTAGTATTCGCAAATGTCGCTATTATGCCGACACAGCTTTACTTCTACAATTTTCTTTTGTTATTTCTCTTGTGGAATGATTTAAAGTGGATAGATGATAATAGCATCACTCTTTGTATGGGGCGGCAGCTTGCGTCACCTAGCCTATAATTTCTCCCTCGTTAAATTAATAATAATAATAATAATAATAATAATAATAATAATAATTGGTTTTTGGGGAAAGGAAATGGCGCAGTATCTGTATCATATATCTTTGGACACCTGAACCGCGCCGTAAGGGAAGGAATAAAGGAGGGAGTGAAAGAAGACAGGAAGAAATAGGCGCCGTAGTGGAGAGCTCCGGAATAATTTCGACCACCTGGGGATCTTCAACGTGCGCTGACATCGCACAGCACACGGGCGCCTTAGCGTTTTTCCTCCATAAAAACGCAGCCCTATTTCGCTTTTAACATGTGTAGTTGACTATCTTTTTCTCTCAAATTCCCTCCTTCCTTGACCTCCTGTCATAATCTGTTTTCAGGTGGTTTTCAGCATTAGTTTTCAGTTTCGTTTACAAGGTGATGAGCTGTTAACAAATAAAGAAAAATTTATCTCTGCCGTTTGAGCTTGAATTAGCTTTCGAACACAACAAGTGGCAAAGTGACACTATCAAGTGCCACTTTTGTGTTCTAAATATATATATATATATATATATATATATATATATATATATATATATATATATATATATATATATATATATATATATATATATATATATATATATATATATATATATATATATATATATATGATTCAACAGTATTTTCTTTAGTATAGTTAACATTTCCTAACCAAATCAAGTATATTAGCATTACAAATGTTATTGATACATTTAAGCCGTTTCAGCATTTTTCCAGGATATCAAACACATCCGAAAGATGACGCTGCGTTCACACGCCAGTTTTGATTTTGCGCGACGCGTGTGAGTACCGCCACAAGAGGCAGTGCAACGTTTATCGCTCGCATTATGTACTTTTGCAAAAAAGTAGTGCGCCAACTCTTCAGAAAATTCTACTAATATCATTTACGGAGTTAAACTGTCCACACTACCGACTGTTGCGTAGTGCAGAAAAAAATTCAAAAAAAGAAAAAAAACGGCCTAACCGCTCGCTTGTTCGGGCTCAAATTTCGCACAAAGGTGGCATTTGGAGTCCAGCTTTGCTTCATATTGCGTTTAGGTTGGGTACTTGCTTAATTCGGTCATGATTCATCGAAACACTCCGTCGTCTGCAGTGACGATGGACCAAAAGAGCACGCTTTCACTGCAGTGGTACCAGTAGCGCCATCTGCGCCCAACATAGGAACGAGAACGAGAGCTCTTCCGTTCCGTTGAGGGCAACGGGGAGAAAGCGTTTGCGCGGTTGTTTTTAAAGTCCTTTCTTGACTACTGTTCATTCATTCATCAAAATTAGGAGCAGCAAGCATTGTTTGCGCGCTACTGCCCCAGTCCCCACACCTTGCGTTTCTCCCGTTTCTCCAATGTGTTTCTCCGCAGCCTCCCCACACGGTAGCGTGCTCATTCGTCCGGAGGGCGCGTGATGGCGCTATCGGCATCATTGCTATGAAAGCTTCGAAGCTTTCGAAGAGCTGGAAGAGGCACAGCTAGAGACGCAAAAGGAAAGGCTGGTGCAAACAAGTTGCGGTACAACTTAGAAAAAATACCAGAAAAGGAAGCAGACATCCCCGACAACATCAGAGCCCTATCAAATTCTGCTCACTCCCTAAAAACATGGACAAAACCTACACCCGGCTAGGAGAAAGGCGAGAGCAAAATACATCGAAGAGAAACTGGCGGTCAAAGAAAATGCAGTGTATGCGGACGCGTCCAGATATAAAGAAAGAGACGTGAGAATGGCAGCGGTAGCACTCAACTGGCAGGGCGCAGAATTTGCTAGCGCATCCATTAAAAACGGTACGGTTGATGAGGGCGAGGAACTCGCAGTTGCTCTAGCGATCGCCAAAGGCAACCGGATCGAAAAATCTTTAACCATCCTAACGCAATCGAAAGAGGCGTGCATGAACTATACGAAAGGAAGGATAGGTAAATGTGCAAGACAGGTCCTAGCACAAGTGGCTCCAAAAAAAGTACCAGGCGAGGCAGGTTATTTTCTGGGTACCTGGACATGCGGAAGTATGGGGCAACCTCAGGGCCGATGAGACCGCTCGAGCTCACACGAACCGAGCCTCTCATCCGCTCAGCCCGGAGGGGGCCTCAGAAAACGTAATGCCCACCATCTCAGAAATCACCTATTACTACAGGAGGGCAAGGAAAAGATATCCGGAACAGAACTCTAGCCTGACTCAGTAAGAGGCGGTCATATGGAGGAGGCTCCAAGCAGAAACCCTAGCTAATCTTTTCATATTAAATAAGATGTACCCAACGCAGTACAGGGACACGTGCCCCAAATGCGGAGGCAGACACACGGTGTATCACACAACGTGGCAGTGCAAGGACAGTTATAGTTTCCATAATCAGAAAGAACGGTGTCGGGAGCAGTGGGAGGAAGCGCTTTCCAGCCACAATCCAGCCTTCCAACGAAGGCTGGTACAACATGCTGTGAAAGCTGCCAGATCCAATGGGGCCCTGGAATAGGGGCTCCACCCACTGAATAGGGCGAAGACATCGCAAGATGAAGACGACCTCTGAACTGTGAAGTGTATAGAAACTAGAGAGAGAGAGAGAGAAACAACTGTATTGTGACACCAGTCAATGAACGCCAGGAGAGAAGTCCATCTCCCCTGTCGGCCCTAGCCGTCGGCCGGGATCCCTTGGGATACAGCAGCAGCAAGGGCTTGACCGATGCTGTCTTGCTGGACGTTGGGCTCTGGGCTGCGGAGCAAAACCTCCCAGGATTCTATAGTGCGTGAGCTATCATATTTAGCCGGGCACGTCCACACCATGTGGACCAAATTTGCTGGCTGCTTTCCAGCCACAATCCAGCCTTCCAACGAAGGCTGGTACAACATGCTGTGAAAGCTGCCAGATCCAATGGGGCCCTGAAATAGGGGCTCCACCCACTGAATAGGGCGAAGACATCGCAAGATGAAGACGACCTCTGAACTGTGAAGTGTATAGAAACTAGAGAGAGAGAGAGAGAAACAACTTTATTGTAACACCAGTCAATGAACGCCAGGAGAGAAGTCCATCTCCCCTGTCGGCCCTAGCCGTCGGCCGGGATCCCTTGGGATACAGCAGCAGCAAGGGCTTGACCGATGATGTCTTGCTGGACGTTGGGGTCTGGGCTGCGGAGCAAAGCCTCCCAGGATTCTATAGTGCGTGAGCTATCATATTTAGCCGGGCACGTCCACACCATGTGGACCAAATTTGCTGGCTGATCGCAAAATTTGCACTTTGACCTGAATACTGTAGGATGCCACTTGCTGTAGAGTACTGGGTTGGGAAAAACCCCTGTCGGTAATTTCCTCCAAAGAACCTCCTCTTTTTTATTGAGCGTTTTGTCCGCTCCCGGATAAATCTGACGATTTAGTCTGTAGTATTGTGTGATTTCCTGGTATGCGCGCATATCCTCTGTGCTGTTTGTACTTCCAGAGATTAGAAGCCTAGCTTGTTGGGCCTGACTGACTGACCGAAAAACTTTACTTTCAAAATATCTACAGGGAGCTAGTGGATCGGTCCTTAAGGGTCCGTTCCTTACAAATGCTAGGTGGGCTGCTCATTACAGCAGCCCATTTTGGTGAACGACTGCGGCTGTGTACCAACCCCCATGATGTGGGTCGATGGCGTCCGCGTAAAATACTCCGTGTTTGTTTCCATAGTAGCGTGCCAAAGTTGCTGGGCCAGTTGGTGCGTGGTACCAGGTCCTGTTCTGCTGGTTTCTCTACCTGGTACCTTGCTGTTTTGGTTCGCCGTCGCCGCAGACAATGGAGGTTTCCGATTGATTTAGACCGAATCAGACAAGCGCTCCACCCAAACATAATCAAAACAAAACTGACCGCCTAATGCCACCTCTGTGCAAAATTTGAGCTTGGAGAAGCGGGCGGTTAGGCCGAGATAATTTTTTGTCGATTTTATCTTACCTACGCAACAGCCGGTATGTGTTCCGCCTATTGTCTTGCGTATCATGTGCGTGCGCTTGTGTATATGTATGTATGAATTATTCCCTGAGAAACTATCATGCGCCATCTTTGTGATACCTCAAGCATGTAGCGCCTGTTCATGTCATCTGGATAGCAAGGTGGGCTTCCACCTACCCGAGCACAAGCCTTTGCTAATTCTGTTTTCATATGAGAGCTCGGCATGGCATAGAAACGCATTAAATGCGCACATTCAGTGAGCTGAGTCAGGCTCACCGCGCAGAGTGACAGCTCTACCCGCCATCACATCACTCACCTGTTAATTGCCACCAAACCCTATGGCGCCGCTTCCAGACGCGAACCTTCCCATTCCGTTATGTTATGTCCCGCTACCACCAAACGCTCACCAACCCCTCTTGCACCCTCTGCAACCACCCCACCGCCATCCTAGCCCATAATCTATTCCGATGCCCGGCGGATACGCTGCCGCGGGGCCTGGAGCACCTCACCAGATGGGAGGACTGTGAGACTCTGTTACGCTCTGAGGACCGGGACCGGCAGATGACCGTCACGAACCGGGCTGCCGACGTCATGGACCATAGGAACATGAACGTTTTAGTGTAGTTAGGTCGTGCGGTGGCATATGGGCCTGTGTGTCCCAAAAGCCTCTGTCAAAGTAAAAGTTTTCACCACCACCACCACCCAATCAACAGCGGGCGATTCCAGCGCCTAGATTTCGATCAGAAAACTTTGCCAGTAATGGGTGGTGAAGTACTCCAGTGCTAGCCGCCGCAGCGTGCTGCACTGTCTTCACTAGTTCACTGTACTTCGTCTGCGAGTATACAGTTCAATGCCAGGTTATTTAACGAGAGGACAAGCGCCTTTGTCAAGCCCCGAGCCTTTAGCTCCTGCTCAAATTTCGAACATAGGTGGCGTCTGGCGGTAAGTTTAGTTTTATACTAAGGTTTATTCGGGTACTTGTTCGAATAGGTGAGAATTAATCGAAAGTCCGCATCAGGTTCGCAACAAACGTACCAGTAGCTCCAGCTGTTGTCGGCGGTAGGATGACAAAAGCAGATGAACCGTGAACGCGAGACGCGAAACGAAAAGAAGGGTCATAGTGACGGATTCTGGAACATTTTCGAACACCTGCCAACAGACTTCCGGACTAGGAATCCCCTACCATGTCAACTGCTTGCTCCTAGACGTGTCAATAAAACATTTTCACCACCACCATTACGAAATTTTACGCCCTGCGAAAAGACTTTTTTTCTAGTACTACGTTAAGAGAGTGTATACCGAAATCAAGAGATGGACGGGCGATGTCAGTGCACGTTTAAGATTTCCAGGTGGTCGAAATTATTCGGCCACAGGGCATAGAATGGCGCCTGTGTGCTGCGCGATGTCAGTGCGCGTTGAAGATTCCCAGGTAAATAGATTTTTACGAAACGAAATGGCGCAGTAATAGTCTCACATATCGGTGGACACCCAAACCACGTCGTAAGGAAAGAGATTAAGGTGGGAGTGAACGAAGAAAGAGGTGCCGGAAGGCTCCGGAATAATTCCGACCGCCTGGGGATCTTTAACGTGCAATGACATCGCACAGCACACAGGCGCCGTTTGCGTTTCGCCTCCATCGAAACGCGGCCGCCGCAGCAATGTTACGGCGCTACGCAGTGCTACGCCAAAGAGAACGCTTTTGTAGCTCAGAAAGCCTATTCGTAAAAAGTGCTGACAGCTTTAAGTGAAACACCCTGTATAATATAGGCAAACATGTTGAAATGGCAGTGCGTATTAAAAGAGGTCGGAAGGAAAAACTGAATTGCACATGCGTGTCAGTTGCTATGAACATTCAGTTCATCGTGCGAGTAAGCTTCCTACAGGCGCAACTTTACTCGGACAGATATGGCGGGTGCGGCTACACACGGCGGCTATTATTGGCAAGCAAGCGCCAGACCGGTCGGCATCTTTTAACTGGCGCAGAGAAACGCATACTCAAGGTTGCGACTTCTAGTTTGCTGGTCTAAATTAAGGCGTTCCCGCGTCCTTTCCAGACTGCAGGCAAGGGCTTCCCAGCAAAGATAGCGCGCCTGTATTTGTTGCGTCAGCCTGATTGGCTTGCTTTCCTGTCAAAGTCCGGGAAGTCTGCGGGTGAGATTATACCACTCGGTGATGGATGGCGATGCAGTGGGCTTCCGCGATGAAATAAAAATTCTGAAATACTTCTTAATAAGGTGCCCGGTCGGGAGGCAGTGCACCGGATTGAGACAACACCTGAGGTGTCGCTGCTCGCATGCGCGAATACCCTTCTCTGAACCAACGCCACTCTTCCTTCTCCTGGCGGCATAATGCAGCCAACAGCGCAGATGAGTCCGCTTCGCACTCTCCGCCTGCGAAAGGAACAAAAATTCGGCAGAGACACTTAAGTTGCTTACGTGTGAGAATGCGAAAGCATTACATGCAGAACTGCACAAGATATATAGAACAGATTAGTGTTCCGATGCTTCCGTGTCCAGCGACTGCATGCGAAGCCAGCGCGAGGCCCATTTATATCTTGATTGCACTGCGTCGCCACCTGGAGCCCCGGGGCACAACGAAACTCCGTGCCGCGTCAAAAGATGTTCTGTTATCGTCTGAATTTCGTGGCATAGACGGCGGACGCCGGCTTTTGTGCTAATGGCACATATAATGCTTCCGCATTAAAAACTATGGGGGCGCTTAAGCCGACTTAAGAGTGGAATTCGGTAGCATTGAATCTCACATTTGTTGCAGCTTCTTTTGCAACTTCTGTGTGCGTTTGCGTCAGTTTCTTTGCAAAATGCGGTCCATCAACCGCCATATTCGGACTGCTATAGCTGCAGCAGCAAGTATTCGCCATGCTGGGACGATGCCGACGTTTGCAAATATCCCATTTTAATGCGATAGACTGCTAACACCCCAGTGGGCAGGTTGTGATGACGTCACACTGTCCCGTGACCTTTTTCGGCAGAATAATAATTTAATTACCACCTGCCATGGTGAATAGGTAACTCAGGATTCGGTGGCGAGGTTTCCATTTGCCATGGTGGGCAGGTTATGATCACGTCATAATGTTTTGTGACCTCCCTCGATCAGTCAGGGTGGTCCATAACGCAGGTTGTGATGTCTCACAAGGTCACGTGACCTCTCTTGACCAATCAGCGAATTTCGTCTAGGACATCGGCAGGGTTTTGGTGTGACGACAACTATAATGCTTTAACATTAAAATAAAATTCAGGCTACGTCACTTCTTTCCATAATAGGAAGCTAATGATTATATGAGATCTAATTACCATTCAAGTAATTCTCGCGCATTATAGTGCGCTCGTTTGGAACGGAGGCCTTCGTTTCTTCATTGTGCGGTGCCTGATGTTGAAGGCTTGTTGTGTGGAGTTCGCTTCGTTAGCGCGCAATGACGTCATCATCACATGTTCATCATTAGTGACGTCGTCATTGCAATGCATCGTTAGAATTAATGCGTCATGTCGCTCATGCACTGCTATGTGACCCAATAATTGTCAATTATTTATTGTGCCTATTTCCGATCGGTCGGAAAGCCGTCGGCGTAGTGTAGTCGGCACCGCGTGTCGGAAATAATCGGCGGCTGTGTAAAAATGCTCGTATCATGGTAATTTGCGGTTCTAGTGATTGATGATTGGTGTGTGATACACGATGACGAGTTAATGAAATCAATGTAATTAACTGATTAATTAAAGAAATGAAAAAGAGAAAATATGGAAAAAGGTGTTCAAAGGTGTCATTATGTTTAGAATGAAAAATCAATCCTTGATTATTCTAATTAAGAAAATTTAGTGTGTAATTGATCAATTAATTTAAACTATTGAAAAAAAAAAGAAAAATGCTTTCAAAGGTGTCGAACTGCTCAGAATGGAAAGCCAAGTTTGCTGATGCTAAGTATCGGTGTATGTCATCGTCCTAATAAAATCTTGAAAAAAAATTCTGAAGAGTCGCATCAGCATCACATGACGCAACAAATGTTTTTAAATCGCTTATATCTGACCACGACCCCCTTTCACACACATGACTCATGTGACTCCCTTACACGACATAACTCCCTTCACAGCACACGCTGAATTTTATGGCAGATTCCTTGAACATGAGTGGTATTAATGTGAAATTTTGTTTCGTGAGCGACTGGCCCCTGAATTTCTAAAATTATTCAGTCAGCGATCGGACCTCAAAGCAGGAACGCAAGGTTACTGCGGTCTTGCCCATCTGCTGGAAGCAGCAGCTTTCTGAACAGAAAACTAAAATAACGCCCCAGAAGTAACGTTCATCAAGCGGTGTTCACTTTCGTTCATGTCATGTAAAATCCTTGTTTCGACAGTTGTTCATGGCGCTATTATGACCTGACAATGCTTACATGCAGGGCAGTTGACTTGCAGTTTGAAGCGTGGGGAACTTGCTGAAATCTGAACACAGAGTACACAGAACTTGGACACAGGAACCGATCGAGTTCGAGACACGAGTACATATGTGTCACAGGAATGCAGCACACGTCGCTCAAGTGTTCGTGTCTCGTTGTGTTCTTCTGTCCAAGAACTTTGTCTTCAGTGCCTCGCAAGGTCTTCAAGCATGACCGTCAAAGGAACACAGAGGGAAACGCCATCTACTTTCTGTTCTTTTCAGGCTTTTTCTGGCTATGCTGTTTGTTAGGCAGCCAAGGACTTATTTGTCGCTAGAAAAATAAATGAACTTAAAGCTAGAATTCTTTTTTTCATTCGATTCAAACTTGCGAAGGCACGACAGAAAAGGATGATGGAAACCACGTTGGCTAGTGAATGGTGTTGTATCCCGTATAGCCAGATACAAGTCAAGAAAAAAGCGGCTCTTCCCTGTCAAAGGGCCCACTTCCAGCCAGTGGCGTCGGTCGATTCTCATGAGCCTTTTAGCGTGACCATGCAGGGAATGGGAGATGAAAGGGAATAGTCCGCTCCCTGCATTATCCTGGTGTTCACGCTGGCAGGTTCGCGAAAATCGACCGCTGCCATTGGCTGGAAGTGGGCCCTTTGACAAGAAACAGCGGCTTTTTTCTTGACTTGTATCTGGCTGTGGCATCAGTGATCCGCAAGGAAAAACTGCTTTCACGTCATTGCAGTTTGCTTGCAAAAGTGACTGCTTGTGGCGACATCTGTATTTTATTTTTGGACCTTTGCTAGCGTGTATAAGAGCTCTGGTGCTAGTGAAAGTAGCCTCTTTGTCGTTAGCATGCGGTAATATATCGACAGAGGCCAACAAGAGTCCCTTTAAGACCACGCCACCCGCATTTAAGTTCGTGCTACTGTGTCCTTTATTCCGCTTTTCTTGTCCAGACCGTTGAACTATCGGACTAGGAAGCCTGATTTTTTCTTGCCTATTGGGAAATGCTTTGTGCTCGTGAAACTCTTCGGACACGTTCACCAGCCGGAAACGCGCCAGCCGAAACAAGTTTGCGGCTGAAGCGCATCTTCTTTAGCCTAGATTCGAACGGCGCCGACGGAGAACCGCATGCATACAAATGTGCGCGTTGAATAACAGGAAGCATGCGTAAGCCTTACGAGAACTGGACCGCGTACAACACAAGCTATAGGGAACCGCTCATAGGCGTTGCACGAAAGTTTTCTGTAACGTCTGAACACAATGAAATGGCATTTAGGTATTTCATTCTTTCAATTATTCTCGTTTTGTCCGCTTGGTTTATTGGGTTCGGTTCGGCGCACGTTGCCAATTCAATCGCACGTTTCAGCTCCACCTATAGAGTCAGCCTTCTAATGCTTTCGTGATGTGCTGTATAATGTATATTCATGGACAAGATGATGCTAAAGTGAGTCATAAAGCTATCATGTTCAACATTCTTGGACAAAAATTTTGAATATTCTAAAATTGTAAGGTACTGTTATGGAAATATTGAAGGTAATGGTCCATTCTTCCGACGTGTAGCAAAAAAACCGTTCTTTTAAAAGTTTTTTCATTGCTCGCACCGAGCATAGTAAAGGTTGCTCTAGAAAGACAACGGGGAACACTTTTGACGATAGAAAAAACGTTAATAGCTGAAAAATGCAAGCCTGCCGACGGGAGATCGGCGGATATATTGATTGTTATGACGAAATCTTACAATTTATGAAAAAATTGCGCTCATAAACTCTTTCCGGTTCAAAAATGCTTTTGTCCAGAATTGTTGGGTGCAGCTTCTTGTGTGGTTTTGAGCGCTATTGCACGATATATTGACAGATATATTTACAGAGAGAGTGGGTGAGGGAACAAAGGCGTGTAATTGACATCATAGTCGAAATCAAGAGGAAGAAATGGGCTTGGGCAGGGCATGTACTGCGAAGGCAAGATAACCGCTGCTCCTTAAGGGTAACGGAGTGGATTCCAAGAGAAGGCAGGCGTAGCAGGGGGTGGCAGAAGGTTAGGTGGGCGGATGAGATTAGGAAGTTTGCAGGCATACTGTGGGCGCAGCTGGCAAAGGACAGGGTTGATTGGAGAGACATGGGAGAGGCATTTGTCCTGCAGTGGGTGTTGTCGGGATGATGATGATGATATTTACAGAGAACCATGAAGGCGCTGATTGTGCTGGGATTATTAGATGTCGTCAGCCATACACCTTCCAAATGCGACAACGTGGAAATAATAAATACGGTACTATGAAAAATATTTCCGGACACTATAAGACATTATCGCGCGAATTCAACACCTTGCAATGCACATAGTGGCGAGCTCATGTGTCTTCTCCTGGTAATCGTTGAAGTGCTAACTAAATTTCCGATCGCGATCTAACATTCGAAGGCCGCTGTACAGAGGTGAGCCGGACGGACCCAGTAACTCGATCGCCCACGGCAAGCAGCCGGGTGACTGGAAAAACTGCTTACGTCAATATCTCAGCGCCGCGCTATAGTCTAAAGAAAAGACGAAACGAAACAACGCAGTGGGCGACAGGAGCTCGGCGACGTATAAATAGCGGTCTCAGTCGGAGGCCCACACCGGTCGCTCCAGTTTTTCTCCAGTCGTCCTCCGCATTAATGAGGTGCGCCTTTCGACGCCGCAGATAAGCGACGCTCGATTTCAAGGCTCGCCCACAGCCGAGGAGCCGGCTATGCTTGACGGGGGAGGCGCTGCGCTATAGCGGCTAGACGACTGTTCCGTAGCGGCGGCCGGAAGCGGTCGCACGCCGCCGCAGCTCGCGCCACGCGGCGCTTGGGAGTCGAGGAGATAGCGCAAACAAAGGATATGCGGGCAGCAGGGCGCGCAGGCGCCAAGGCTGCGAGCCTTATAAGCCGGTCGACGATGTGCCGCGACTTTACGGAAATGCTTCGGGGTGAAGAGAGAGTTGGCATCTGCGCTCGTCCTAGATCGACATCTATGCCGCTGAGGTGAAAAAAAAAATGATAAGAATTGCATTCGTTACAATAGCAAAAGAATGCGTGCGTGATTAAATCTCACAAAAGCTTTAATCTGAAAAGGGCGTAGCCTTTTGGTGGTGCCGTAGGCATTGTTTCTTTTCGTCGCACAATCACGAGACATTTCTATGCAAACAAGGTAGGGTCTTGGCTTGGGAGTGAGAGTCTTGGCTATTGTGTCATTCGCGATTGCTGTTACTGGGTCAAGCGTCAGGGCGCGCGCCAGCGCGAACAGAACAAGCTTGACAGACATCGCGCACTTCTGAAATGTGAGCGCAAATGCACATAGTAAATCTCCGCTTTGGAACTGTCCAGCCCGGCGTTCCAGAACCGTCGCAACTAGTTTTATAAGGCCAGAGAAAGGAGCAGATGACATCGTGCCCTTAGGGGGCTTTTAGCATCCACGACCAACGGTGCAATTTATGACACTGTTATCACCTTTTGTCTCGGGGCGTACGATAGGCAAGCCGCTCAGAGGGGCTTGCTATTTCGACTGTGGATACCTCTGAGACGTTGCAAGAGGTAATGAGATGCGCTTGACACATGGACTGCATCGATGGTGCACTGTTCTCGGGATGGTGCTCCCTAATTCGCGCACTCATCTCATCTCCGCAATTCATTTCGCTCGGACTGGCATCTCCCAAACTTTCGGAGTGTATCATTCTTTTCTGACGCATGCATTGATTCACCTCCCCAAGGTCCAAACAGAAGTGCACTCTACAGCACCCGCGGCTGACTCCTGTTCAAGTGATTGCATGCTGATTGGTGTGGAAGGCGCTTGAGCTATGCCGCTGAGAGCACGATTCAAACACGTAAGCGCTCGCGACCATTTGGAATGGTGGCCGGTCGCGGTTGCTTATGTATCCCCGGGGAAGCATAGCCGAGTCGCCATCGTTCCTACGCGCCAGGCGTACAGCAAGATATTTTCCCTAGAGCGACTAGGTTTGTTTGTTTGTTGCGATCTCGGTACGCGAGATTAACTCGGTGCGCTTCCCTGTCCGGTCGGAGCAGCAGAGAGAGAAAAGAAAGGATTTCATACGCAACGTCGGGAAAAGTGTTGCGGCTGGAAACACTGCACGACGCAAACAAAAAGGCAATCCTAGCTACTCAGGTCAGCGGCGTATTGGAGTCGCGGTGCTTTGTCGTATGTGATCAAGTTATAGCGGCCAACGACCTGATCCTAATCGGTCCTAAGGACCCCACCAATGACCACGCGTAAATCGCCACCATGTGCGTGGAGACGTCCGGTTTGCATCGTGAGCCGCACCAGATACCTCTCACGATGAAATGCCTCTTCAGAGAGCCCGACGTGATCGGAGGTCAGTGGAGATGCGCTACAGACTACCGGCTTTTCTGAACGATGCAAACAACTGTGTGCAGCACTTATTCGCTACAACAGACACGTCGATATGCGCTTTTCATCAAACTGACCAAGCATAGATATATGTTCATTTCCGACTTTCCTCAGCACTGGAGAGGCGCTGCATTACTCTGGAGCCGGCTATATTGTCCCGTGCGATAAAATCCGCTCGCGTTCCTGTTTTAGATGCTTGTAGAGCATCCCCCTCGCATTCCGCAGGTGCTGGGTTCGGCACCCAGTGCCACCGGGTGCCCATCAGTTTTCTAATGGGTACAAGATTTCTTCCTCCCGGTGCTCGGCTTTTCCGGGGTGAAATGCTTGCGAAAAGGGTTTTAGACCAAACCGTTACGTGGGCTCTGCCACACGAGACGGTGGATTTAAATTGCTTGATAGCATAATAATAATAATAATAATAATAATAATAATAATAATAATAATAATAATAATAATAATAATAATAATAATAATAATAATAATTGGTTTTCGGGGGGAAAGGAAATGGCGCAGTATCTGTCTCATATATCGTTGGACATCTGAACCGCGCCGTAAGGGAAGGGTAAAGGAGGGAGTGAAAGAAGAAAGGGAGAGGTGCCGTAGTGGAGGGCTCCGGAATAATTTCGACCACCTGGGGATCTTTAACGCACACTGACATCGCACAGCACACGGGCGCCTTAGCGTTTTTCCTCCATAAAAACGCAGCCGCCGCGGTCGGGTTCGAACCCGGGAACTCCGGATCAGTAGTCGAGCGCCCTAACCACTGAGCCACCGCGGCGGGGCAGAACGAATCACTGACCCGTCAACGCAACGGTTCGGTCGAAGAATCTTTTCACAAGCATTCACCCCATAAAAGCCGAACACCAGGCAGGGGGAAATCATTTACCGATCAGAAAACCGGTGGGCACCCGGTGGCGCTGGGAATCGAACCCAGAACCTCCCGAATATGCGAGGTGGATTCTCTACCGCAAGGCCACCGCTTCTGTTAAAAAAAAAAAATGGTCACAGGTCAGCCTCTCCACGCAAGGAAGATGGAAGTTGTTTTACGGCGGAACGAGTCACTCAGATTCTTATAGGTCACATTGTGAGCCAAGAAGGTGTTAAGCTAGATCTGGTAGTAGTAGTAGTAGTAGTAGTAGTAGTAGTAGTAGTAGTAGTAGTAGTAGTAGTAGTAGTAGTAGTAGTAGTAGTAGTAGTACAACTTTATTCATCGGAAAGTGTGAGGAAGGGAACACGGGATATTTGGATGAAGTTCATGGTGGGCTCTATGTCAGACTGGACGTTAGGTGGTTACACAGCACAGCCTTGCAGCGACCTTTTCGGCCTTGCCAGTCGCACAAAGTTGTACATCGTATAGAGTTGTACCTCCGGGTGCGAGCTGGACAACGGAGTCTTCCACTACTCTAGGTTGGAAAGTCGCAAATGCTACACGGGACATTGAAAAGGAATGTTCTTGAGAGTGGCTTTGGGTGTCACGCACTTAACGCAGTCCGGTCAGAATTCGTCCGTGGCGAATTTGGAATAAATGTACGGATTAACAAAGGTTCCTGTTTGCAACTGCCGCCAGATCCAGAAAAACAAACATCGGTCATTGCCCACTTCCCGCGCCCCCAGAGATCTGAGGCAACTCCGCCGATTCCGCAGGTTATGCGCTTATTAAAGGCGCTTTGTCAGGCCCTTCCCTCACATCGCCGAGCCGCTGACCCGCTAAACGTAAGAATGGCGTTCCTTTCACGGAGGACGCACCCCAAGCCGATGGGTTTTCTAAGCTGCAGCGCTTGCTCCGCTCTCCGTCTGTGCTTGCCGACTCAGACGACGGCGCTGACAGTGAAATTCACACAGATGCAAGTAAGATGCAAGAGCATAGGCGCCGTCCTTGTTCACACACACCGCGCTCGTCAAGTCGTTGAATCCGCCAGCTGCTCTCTGTAAAAGGCAAAGGCGAATTACTCGGCCACCGACAAAGAATGCCCTACCATTGTGTGGGCGTTTACCAATTTCCGCCCGTACCTCTTTGGCAGGCCCTTCAAGGTGGTCTCTGACCACCATGCCCTGTGTTGGTTAACCTACTTGAAGTACCCTACCACCCGCCTGGCACGGTGAAGCCTCCGACTCCAAGAGTTCGATATTGCCGTGGCGTTTACAAGTACGGACGCAAACATTCGGACGCCGACTGCTAATCGCGCGCGCCTGTCGAACCCCCGCCGAGCGACCTTGCAGACGACGACATGCTCTTGAACGCCGTTACAGCACGCAGCCTTGCACGCAGCGATCCAGCAATCACCGTTGTCCTCGACTGCATTGAAGGGAAAGCCCATGAAGTACCTAAGCCCTTCAGACGCTCCGTGTCAGCGCTCTGCATATATACGCAATGACGTTCTCTGCAAAAAGAACTGCAGCCCCACCAAAACGCAGCACCTCATCGCTGTCCCAGCTTTTATTCGCGATGAGGTTCTTCAGGCCTGTCACGACGAGCCAGCTTCTGAGGATGGGGATGGCCCCATACCCTGTTCCGAATTCAAGAAAAATACTACTGGCGTCGTCTTCCCTCTGACGACGCACACTTTATGTGAGAACTTGGAGTGACTGTCAGCGCTGCAAGACGCCTTCTCGGCACATGCCGGTCCCATCGAAATCGTTCCAGCAGATAGACATGGACATGTTGCAGCCGTTCCCTGCTTACGTAGCAGGTAAAAAGTGGATTATTGTGGCCACTGATTACACCACCCGCAATGCTGAAACAGCCGCTCTCCCAAGTGGAACAGCTGTTAAGGTCGAACAATTTATCGTCTAACGAATCATTCTGCGACGCGGCGCGTCTGAAGCGTTTATCACAGAGCGTGGAACTGCGCTCATGGCACTTTTCATGCAGCAGATCTTGCATAATAGTCGAACTGACCATCGTCGCGCAACAGCTTGTCACCCACAGACGAATGGGTTAACCAAGCGCTTAAACAAAACGCTTGCGGACATCATGTCAATGTATGTGGACGTGGAGCCCAAACGGTGGGAGGATTAAGTCCCGCCGTACGTAACGTTCGCCAGAAACACTGCCGTTGAAGAAACAACCGGAGTGACACCGTCTTCGCTTTGTCTACGGCCGTGAGGCTAGAACATTGTTTGATGCTATGCTGCCTCGCGTCGACCATGACATCACCGACGCCGCCTCGTTCGTGCAACACGCGAAGGAAGTCCGATCACTTGCTCGCGTATACGGATCACTGCCAGGCAGCGTTCCGTCGAACAGCGTTACAATCTTCGACGCCACCACGTCGAATATACCACCAGCGACCATGTCTATAGGGCTAGATTCCAGGACTGAGCTAAAAGCTCCTGCGTAGATACTTCGGGCCCTACCGAGTCGTGCGGCGCGTCGGGTATTTGAGCTATGAGGCTGTTCCAGACAGAACAGGGTAATCGTGCGCATTCTTGCGCCCTCAGGTAATAAATGTAGCCTACCTAAAGCCCTATTGCGTGAGGCAGGACCGCTGCAGTGGTACCTCTGCCCTACCGTGCCTATTTGACGCATCGAGCCGATGTTTTTTTTTTCCGCAAAGGGGGTAATGTCGCATGCTTGCATCGAAGCCTCGAACAGACGAAGATGAAATTGTTTTGATCTCGCTCGAGCTTCTCTGTGCGCTGCCGTCTGGTTTCAACTGCCGGTTTAAAGACCGGGGACAACGTCCTGTCCCGAGATCGCACTGTTCTCGAACCTGCGACAGTATTGACGGTGGTCGTTTCGAAGACACTGGTGTACGTAATAGAAGCGACACAGATGAGGAGGTGGTTACATTCTGTGCTAACCTTTGGAATAAAACAGTTATAATATAGATGAGTCCAGCAACCGGGTACGGTCACCTTGAACACTTAACGACAACATTTAACAACGTTAAAGGTCCCGTTCCCTAGCAAATCCGCTGTCGACGTTGTGAGCGAAGTCACGGGCATGGCTCTGACAGGTGGTCACCACAGAGCAACCTATAGGAGGCAGGTGGGCCACCTAGGTCACTTGACCTTGCGGCGTCATAAAAACCTGCCCACCGTGGCAGTTAAATTAATGATTGGTGGCTCGGGAAGAGCAACCAGGGTCGCGCAAGGCCCACCGCTGGGAGCACCTGCCATCGCATATAGCAGTGGCACGTAGCTTAACCGCTACACCGCTGCGCCAGGAGAGGTATGAGGACTGCCAGGGATCTATGGAAGTTAAGTCGAGAATGCTCGATTCCGCATATATGGGCATTAACCCATTAACACTACCGCGTTGTACCCGTACTGAAGAGCCCCCTACAATTTTTGGTCACTGTGGAATGAAATGTACTATGGCGGCTGGAACAGGCAGGCGCTAAGAGTCAAATGAAAATGGCAAATCTTAAGACATGAGCCGAGGCGTGATACTGTTAGGTGAAGAGAAAGATCAAAAACGTTGAGATTATTAGACTTTTACCGATACACTTGGAGCACGCTGTTAATTTGATAAAATAAAACTTGTAGAGCGATTTCGGATGGCGTCGACTTAGAATGAGCGTACTGATGTGTCGATTTCAAACTGATGACTCGCACTCGAGTTTTGGTCGGACTAAGGAATTATAAAACATCATCAAATTAAAATTATACTGGAAGCAATAGAAAAATACAGCAATAGAAAAATTTTCTGCCTCTGCGTGGCGCTTCGCCATTATGCGACAGTGTGTATTGTTCACTGATCTTTGTGTTAAAACTGCTAGAGGAAAAAGGTGGTTCCTAAAGCTTTCGGTGGCCGCTTCCTGGGCTCAGCCCGTGCTGAGTATAAATACGTCCTTATGGTTGCCTAATTAGCTTTCTGGTAATTAGAAACCTCTTATAAAGTTCACCATCCTTGCACCGCGCAGCCAACAGACCGAGTTTCTTTTATTTTCTTCCCCGTGCCTTATAGGGTCTTAAACATACTCATCTGAAACAGCGACCCCAAGAACGACCACAGCGTACATTTGCATATCTGAGAGACAATGACATTAGTTTTTCAGCGCCTTGCAACCTCTCGCTCGCGAAAAAAATAAGGCAAAAAAATTTTCCTTGGGGAAGCCGGACGAAACGACGCTCCTCTAACTTACTTGACCACTGGATGGTCTGAGAATTAGGATTCTGCATGCTCTTTCCGTCATTCTGCATTCTGCTCTCGTGCGCGTTATTTCGTTCTTCCTTCGTCGCTTTATGCGTTGTAACGAACGCCTAAACGGTGCAGCGAGGCCTAGACACGTCTCTTTTTCCTCCACGTGTCCTTCGTGTGACGAAGTTGTGTTTGTACAAACTACACTCGTGACTTTCTATCAGCATGGCCCAGTTTGCAATTACAGCGAACCGCGCCACACGCTGCGGGCACCTGTCAGATTAACTGGCTCATCGCCATTCCGCAATGCTTATCGATTGACCTCGTCGGCGAGGCATATTCTCGACGGTTCCCAGGGCATGCTGCGCCTTGGGGTGCCAGCGTTGGAAGAAGAAGCGGCCGGACTGCGGGGGCAACCAAACTTGCCGGACTCGATACTGGTGCACTCAGAAAGTGCGGGCACAGGTTGCGCTCTCCTATAGCGGGCGATCGTGCATGCATATCTAGACACGTTCAGGGCCGTCAAGGCAACACTTCTCCGGCACCGCTGGGCGCCTGGGAACGACCGCGGAACGGGGTCAGGGAAAGAGCACATGCCTCGCAGCTTTACTCTCGTCTCGTCGGCTGAAGCGACCGCAGGCCTGTCATCGCATTTTTGCGTGCAGTATATTGAGAGCATAAAATGGTCGATCAGTACGCGCGATGTCCTTCCTCCGTGTCCTCTGTGCAGGCCATGAGAGTAAACGTCGTCCTATCTGGCTGTCGGAGGCTGAGACTGAATCTTATTCGCTGATGAATAAAGCACTTGCTGTGGTGGCACCGCAAAGACATGCTTACAAAGGCGGGACAGAAAGAAATAATGACATTCGAATGACGTCGGATAGATAGTGAGAGACATATAGGCACCCAGGAAAGACGTGAATGTTTGGCGGGAGAAGAGGCGTCAGAAGGGAGGTGTAGACCACACAGGGTGCAGCGCAGAGAGGGGGTGCAGGTTTTTCACACTGTGTTTACTTGGTGCAGGACGGGACAAATTTTTCTTATTTCTTTTTTCGTTAGTCGTTTATTCAGTGCTTCATGACATTGCACCTATTGTGTCTCTTTTTCCTCTCCTTTCGCTATCGGCTCAGTGAGCAGTGGTGAGAGTACTCGGCGGACAAATCGTCATCGTCAGCATTTGCGGTCATGTAAATTGCTCTTTCACGCCTCGAAACACCCATGTTTCTAATGCACATGCCTCGCAGCAGCGTTAGGATTTCATCTCGGACCGCAACGTCGCATCGGGAGGAAGGAAATGCGTGACACGCCCGGGTGCACTCGATCACGGTGATACATCTATACCGCTGGGCAGGCGCCAATCTCTGCGGCCTGACACCGATTGCGGATCGCCGCTGTCGGCAATCGGACACGCCGATCCAATCGTTTTCCTCGACTAACGACGACTCGGCGGTTCGCCGAAAGCTGTTCGTGAGCGATAAGTGCGCGACGCTCATTTAGGGCGGAATCTCGGAATTCCAGGGAGCCGACGAGGCACTGACCCAGCAACGTCGAATGTGCTGCTGTAGGTCCCAGCAGATTTTCACTGCTTCCTGAAGCGAGACACGCATATCTTCAGAGGCCGCATGTTGAAATCGTTGTGTACTTACAGCTTCCGTATAGCGGAGAGATTAGGCAGCGTATTTTGCTCAATAAAACATCACACACTCTTGACAGCTGTTTTTTAATGTTTACAAGTAGCACTACGGCGGTATAAAAGGTAGTTGTATCCCTAACGACTTGTTTTGTTTTCTTCGTTAAGGGTTATAAATAAGGTTTGGTCTGAGAACTTAAAAATAAACGATAAAAAGTACACCAAATTCAATTTTCTAAATTCGGTTTACCCGCCGCGGTGGCTCAGTGGTTAGGGCGCTCGACTACTGATCCGGAGTTCCCGGGTTCGAACCCGACCACGGCGGCTGCGTTTTTATGGAGGAAAAACGCTAAGGCGCTCGTGTGCTGTGCGATGTCAGTGCACGTTAAAGATCCCCAGGTGGTCGAAATTATTCCGGAGCCCTCCACTACGGCACCTTCTTCTTCCTTTCGTCTTTCACTCCCTCCTTTATCCCTTCACTTACGGCGCGGTTCAGGTGTCCAATGATATATGAGACAGATACTGCGCCATTTCCTTTCCCCAAAAAACCAATTATTATTATTATTAAATTCGGTTTTAACCGAAAAAGAGGTCAGTGTGTTTGACATGCACGTCGCAGAGGAGTCGGGAAGAAGTTACGTCAGTCAATAGTGAAAACTAACAAAGAGGAAGCCAGGGAAGTGGTGAGACGGTGTACCATTGGATTAAGTAGAGCAGTTGCGTTTTAAGGCATTGATCTGCAGCCTTACACACCTCTACAGATCAGGAGACTCTATCTCATCGCCAAATGTCGTCTACTTGCTTAGCACTCTTCACAGTAATCACCCGCTTAGGGTAGTAACTTGGTTAAGCAGGTGTCTCCACTGTACGTAAGGACGCTCGAAACCATGCCTAAGCGTCACGGAAAAGATTCATGCCCTGTCTTTCCCCTCAACCTGCAACAACCAAGTGGTTACATGGCAACGAACCTTTTAGAAACCGACTTCCATTTGCGTTTTGGTCACCGAGTTGCTCCATTTAGTTCTTTAGCTTTTATTATTTCCTTCTGCACGCACAGCTGTGAGTGCGTTACCAGCAATTAATTTTCATTTGTGTTTTAATTACCGTAAATCGAATGCTCTGGATGAAAAAGAATCAAGATAAAGTCTGTGTGACTTTTGACCACACATGAATACCCCATTATATTGTTGCTTGATGGAAAGCCTCTACACACATAACAACATGACGGATGGAGGGGCATGGTTTAATGGCCGCAGGCCTAGCGCGAGCGCTCCGCCAGCGCCACTGCCCGCTTCTCCACATTCCTAGTTCGTGACATGACCCGGGGCCGCATGCAGAGTGACCTTCCCGATCGCGAAGAGGAAAGCATGACACGGTTGATGAGATGCAACAAACTAAGATGGGCGTGGCAGGATGGTAACAGCGAGAAGAGGAGGAGAAGGGCTTGTCAGCTCGATGAGGGAGGCGAGCGTACAATTCTCGGATGAAGCCTGGCCCACCCATCGGGACTGTTGAACCACCGGCCGCCGGAATCCAGCGGCTAGTTTGCAGGAACGAAAACGGCGTAGTAACTGTCTCACTTCTCGGTGACCCGCCGTGGTAGCTCAATGGTTAGGCACTCGAATACTGAGCCGGAGTACCCGGGTTCGAATCCGATCACGGTGGCCGAGTTTTGATGGAGGCGAAACGCAAAGGCGCCCGTGTGCTGTGCGATGTCAGTGCACGTTAAAGATCACCAGGTGGTCGAAATTATTCCAGAGCCCTCCACCACGGCTCCTTCTTTCTCTCTTCTTTCATTCCCACCTTCCTCCCTTCCCTTAAGGCGCGGTTCGGGTGTCCGTCGTGATGTGAGACAGTTGTAGCCCCACTATGCCGCAGCCCCCATCGAAAGGCAGATGCTCGCTGCTACATTGCGTGCGTCTGCGTCTCGTTGCAATGCACACGTGCGGTAGAAATTGGCTCCGTGGGTGCGAAAGAAACTACGTGAAGGTACCGAGGGCAGCCGCAGACTGCAGAATTAAATACTGATCGCGCTTATGAGAGCATACGTCGGCGACGTCGACGTGAGCGTGTGGCCTTCGGTGGGTTGTGTGCTGTCGTGAAGTGTACACGTAAAAGCTTCGAGGGATCCTCAAAAAACATGAGAGCAGCAGTCGCGCTCTAACATATTTTATTCACCACTACATCTGAGTAGTGGTGAAAAACCAATTATTATTATTGGGGAAAGGAAATGGCGCAGTATCTGTCTCATATATCTTTGGACACCTGAACCGCGCCGTAAGGGAAGGGATAAAGGAGGGAGTGAAAGAAGAAAGGAAGAATAGGTGCCGTAGCGGAGGGCTCCGGAATAATTTCGACCACCTGGGGATCTTTAACGTGCACTGACATCGCACAGCACACGGGCGCCTTAGCGTTTTTCCTCCATAAAAACGCAGCCGCCGCGGTCGGGTTTGAACCCGGGAACTCCGGATCAGTAGTCGAGCGCCCTAACCACTAAGCCACCGCGGCGGGGCTTCACGAAATCGACGCCACGCTGCTGTGGCGCCGCGAACTAGAATGTCGTTTTCCTCTTTTCGAGTGTTTTCCATCGCATTCAGACGATTTTACCATAGTTTTCCAATAAAAATATTCATTGTGAGCGCTTCTGTATTGATAATTGCACGCTAACGAAATAGAAGAGGAGCTGAGTGTCATTGCCTCATATTTTGAGTGTCCGCTATACACACAGAGCATTGGGACAGGAAGCTGTCCCGCTGTAGTTAAACGCTTGCAGGATCGTGACGGCGCTATTCTTGTCAGGCACTGAGGCCATGTTTCTAAGAAAAGATTATTTGTTTGAACTAGATCGGCATATGAAATAAGAGGAGCAGTTTATGAACAAACATTGTTGAGCACGCATGTCTAACGGACACATTTCAAGCGCGAAGGTTTTGTGAAAGACTGCCTCTGTAGTAACACGCCTTCTTACAGCATGCGAGCACGGTGCTTTGTTATCTACAGAAAAAGGGGTAGGGTGAGAAATGATTTGATTCGAACTGCAGTGTGTTCTAATTCTTTTTGCACTTTATGTAGCCGCGGCGGTGGCTCAGTGGACGGTGCTCAGCTGCTGACTCGAAAGACGCGGGTCCGATCCCGGCCGCGGCGGTCGAATTTCAATGAAGGCGAAATGTTAGAGGCCCGTGTACTGTGCGATGTCAGTGCCCGTTAAAGAACTCAAGGTGGTCAAAATTATCCGGAGCCCTTCACTACGGCGTCCCCCATAGCCTGAGTCGCTTTGTGATGTTAATCACCATAAGCTATAAACCATAAATCATCGTTTGGCATTTAGTTATTTCCCCATGTCGTTGCCAGACTAGCGGATGATAAGAATAGAATATAATCGTACGAAAAGAATTTCGCCATAGAGGCTGTACATTCATTACATAGCCCCATCCACTGCTTGCAAACAAAATGGAAGCAAAAGGCACAGTCACCTGCTAGTCACCTGCTCCTAGTTAAGAATGTGGGGAAAAGGAGACCTCGTTGTTCTCGCGTTCCACCTGTACATCATGGTTCGATAGCTATGTTCATATTTAAGAGGACGTGGTTCATATCATTTTAGGCGGAAAAGAACAAACTTTTATCGCGATAGTTACTGGTCACTTACTACAGTTTCGTTTCTGTTTACGCAGCACGACAGTCCCTGGGATTTGCTTACCTGTAGCGCTATAGGCAAAAAAAAAAAAAGTGCTCGTATAGTTCTGACATTAATCTTTGTACAGTCCTCATCTTTGATGTTACTGGTTTTCAATACTCTCAAAAGAGTCCGTCAGCTGTCTACCGTTCCGCATTCACGCCGGGATGTTTTCAAACGCCAGACAACGGTGTTTTGTTTTGTCTCTCGTTTATGCGAAAAACGAAAGACTTGCTCACACGAGATCGCCCCCATCGGCAATAAAGCGATTCTATGTAGGCTACCACGGGTGGAGTCCTCCGTAACTCCGCTGGATCACTTGAGGCGCCCCCTTACGGTCTCGAAAATCACCAGTATCTGGAATCGCGCAGCACTCTCGAGCAATGCAACTTTCGAACATGTGGCCAATGGTTCACTGCTCGCGCTGTTCCACGCCACGGACGCCGGCGAGGCGCCAGTGCGCGGCGTGCGACAGGCGGAGCTGGCGTGCCCCGAGCTCGATCGGAAAAAAAAGTGGAGGCAACCCGGGGCACGGACGTTGCGCCAAGCGCTGAAGCGCGGCCCTTGTGTACCATAACTTATGTGCCAGCGTAAGCAACGCGTCCGCGGCGCCGAGGCGCGACCATCGCTGGGCCGGTTGTCGGCAGAGTTTGTTTTTCCTGCGCGTGTGCATCCTGCGCGTAAACACAAAGAAGTATACGCCCTGCAAGGCGGGACCGGGCTCAGTGTTTTCGTTTGACGCCAGCGTATACGGAGGGGAAGGGGATATAGCCACATGTTTCGCCGTCTCGGCTGTGGTGCGTGTCGAGGGCATGCTCTTGCGGGCATGCCGCGACCAAGCCCTGCTCCGCGCGACGCGTCGAAGCAGTGGTGGTGGCGGCGATCATGCGACCACTCAACAGGCCCGTGTGAACCCGTCACTGGAAGGAGCCAACTAGACGCGTAGGCGCCGCCCAGACAAGCGCGGGCCCAATGGCGCCGTTGCTGCCGGGTCCATGCCACGGCGGTGACCTTGTCTGGGAGATTGGACGATGTTTACCCTGCACACTTGAAAAGTACAAGGCGATTAGCTGATGCGAGTATGTGGGGCTCGTTAGGGTGCGGGAAAGGAGGATAGAAGTCAACGGTCATTAAGGGGCTGGGGGAAGCGAGTACAAACTGTGTGAAAATCGTTGCTTGAGGGCGGATATCTGCGGTTTGAGAGGGGAGCATACAGTGGACAGACAGCCCCTCGCTATAGTGAGCGAACTGGACACGTGACACCCTCATGTGGAGTATGACGACCTGGTGTGTGCGAGTGTTGCTCAGACCTTACGGCGCGCTGTTTTCTTCTAGTGCAGTACAATCTCGTCATAAATGTGCTTTCGAGAGCGAACAGTCTCCTTACTCGCTGCTGTCTCATATGGCGTCCGCATGCTTAATTATTTTTACACGGCACACACACATAAAATGGACTTGTTTCGCTTCCTTCACTTGTGTGCGTATCCATTCTCATTTTTGTCTGTGTTTGTGGAGTCATTAGAACGTAATATATTGCTCTTCCAGGGGTGCATTTAACGGCAACTCTTGTATGAGGCGGTATACAGAAGTGATAAGGGCGTGCTACTGTAAACAATAAATTACCTCGTGAACAAACAAAAGAAATGGAGGAGTTTCGAAAGCAAAAATTTACGGGGCGATCAGATATCTGATGCGACAGGGTGGTGGTGGGAGCGTGCGCAGCCATACCCCTAGAGGGTGTTGGCGCAGCACCCTACATAGGGAGGGGAGGGTGCTTCTGGAGGGTAGCTGACTTTCCCACCGCGCATTTGAGTTCACTCTCACCCTCGCTTTTTCGCTCCACTGTTACGTGGGCTTCTAGTTGCTGGAGGCCTTGGAGGTGGGGGGGGGGGGGGGGGGGGTAGATGGGTTAGTGGCAGATGGTGCCTCTGTTGGGTTGAACTTGGTGGGTGGCTGTGGTGGTGCTTTTGGTGGGTGAAGGCCTCACCCGCCGAGGCCACAGACACACGTCGGCCTTTTCGCATTGTGACACGACACTACTGCTGCTTTCTCAGTAAAAGCTTGCTCTTTGCTGGAAGGCCGTCCATAGGTTGGATTCTAGGACGTGGAATTCTATAAGAACTCTAAACTACGGTGCACCAAACCTTCAATGCGTGACATCAAAAATAAAAAAAACGCGAATACCAAGAAGATATTCCAATTTACTTGCAAATTTCAACTATGTATGTTTTAAGAATTAGCTAAGATATACTACGGAGTAACGCTCAACAGTATCAGAAAGAAACATCCGTTTACAATAGGCGGCGAAGCTTTGGAAGTGGTAGTATGGCAGGTGTGACCGCAGATCCGGACCACGATAGTAATCTAACTAGGAGAATAAGAATGGGGTGGAGTGCACTTTGGTAGGTAAGCTAAGATCATGAACGGCAGTTTGCCAGTATTCATAAGGAGGAAAGTATATTACATCTGCATCTTATGGCACCCACGTGGAGGATAACGAGAAGGGAAGAACTTAAACTGAGGCCAACGCAACGAGATATGATAAAAGGTACACCGAGGCGAGCTTCATCCAATTATTGTTCTCAGTAAATGTTGATTCTCTGGCTCTCTCTAGGCATGTTAACGTTGGTTCAGCGCCAGAAACCCTGTTTATGGCTGAAGAAACTGAATTAAAAAATTTTCCCGCCGCGTGACGTCCACACCAAGAAGGACTGGCTGCAGCCATTTTCAAGTGAATGGTGTTGTAGCATAGCCTCCGAGATCCGCGAAAAAATTTCGGTGTCGACGCACGCACTTTACTTCCGAATTTGGCCGGTGATGGCGACACCTGTATTTTTTTTTTTTTTTGGCGGTGAGGGGTGAGGGAAGGGGGTGCATTTTTAACATGTAAAAGCTCCGTTTTCGGTGAGAGCGATCTTCTTGTTGTGAGAGCCGACTTCAATTTGCCCTCAGTGTCTTTAAGAGACAGGAAGAGACCGGACTAGGTCAGGGAACAAATGCCAGTTCCTATGACATCCTTGTCGAAACCAAGAAATGGGCATGGACACGGCATGTAGAGAGAAAGCAAGATAACCTTAAATGTGACGTCCTGGATTTCAAGAGATGGCAAGTGCAGCAGGGAGCCGCAGGCAGTCATGTGATTGAATTAGACTCGGAAGTCGGGATAAGTGGCCGCAACTGGCACAGGGCAGGATTAACTGGCACCTGGCACCTGCAATGGCACGCAACCGCGTTTCTCGCTCATCATCTTCATACCCTCTCTCAACTTGGCTGCAGCTTGCGCTGCGCCCTCCTCCCATGGGCTGCAGCTGGCGCTACGCTTCCCCGAGCTTACTCGAGTTACTTCGAGCTTCCCCTGGACATGATGGCTTACACGCTAAGTTACCTATCAGTGCTCCACCACAATAAGTAGCAGCCAATATCCAAGTGTTAAATGCAAAAATAGAAAGGGGCTTATCTTAGGCTCATTGATTCGAAACAGATCGAGGTAGAAATTAGGCTGGCACTAATATAAACCTAATAAGTGAACATAAATTCTTAATACTCTTGAAGCTAAACTCCTCTAAGGAGCTAACCTTCATAAAGATTTGCAGCTATATTTAAAAAGTCTCATGAGGGTGTTGCGATCGTCGGCCACACGCTTGCAAGGAGACGGGAAGACGTCGTAGGAAAGTTTCGAAAGCGTCAGGTTGCTTTATTTGAGAGGATGGAGAGAAGGATTTGGGGAGAGGAGATGGCAGGGAGGGGAAGGGGAGGTGGAATTACGCTGGGGAAGTGTTCATAAATCACCGGAGTAAATGACACCGCAGCAGGAGTGAACATCTCTCCCATCTTTTCTTACACGAGATATACCAGGCACAAGGACTGCCGCCCAGCGTACTAAAAGAAAAAAAAAATGCTCTTGGGCCGCTTTCAGAAAAGTGTTCGTATTTCCCGGCGCGAAGGTTACAATTTCAATGGCTGCCCTGATTCTCCATCGCGAGCGACCGACCCGTCGCGATAGCCGAGTATGCGATCACGAGTCGGGCCGCTGCTCGAAAAGAATTTCGTTAAGTCGGGTTCGAACCCGGAGTTCCCGGGTTCGAACCCGACCGCGGCGGCTGCGTTTTTATGGAGGAAAAACGCTCAGGCGCCCGTGTGCTGTGCGATGTCAGTGCACGTTAAAGATCCCCAGGTGGTCGAAATTATTCCGGAGCCCTCCACTACGGGACCTCATTCTTCCTTTGTTCTTTCACTCCCTCCTTTATCCCTTCCCTTACGGCGCGGTTCACGTGTCCAACGATATATGAGACAGATACTGCGCCATTTCCTTTTCCCCAAAACCAATTATTATTATTATTATTATTATTATTATTATTATTATTATTATTATTATTATTATTATTATTATTATTATTATTATTATTATTATTATTATTATTATTAACCCGGCCTGCGAGATGTGCAAGTTATAAAATAATGTGTAGAATTGCTAGTTTTGCGCAATTCGGAGTGTCTTTTTTTGTGACTAGCGAACCAATTAATTAAAGATAACCCGACGTTCCTCCTGCAAGAGTGTTCAATTTTGGTCTCTTCCACAAAATACTGACAGAATGAGATTTCGTAGTGCAGCGCTCAAGGCCGCCAATGAGGTCGGTGCCCCACGGTGGGAGAAGTGCTCGCGCGGCGCGCCGGAGTTTTTTTTTTTTTTCTTGGGGGAAAAATATTAAATCCAATAGCGCCAGCTGCAGCAGATGCAGGAGTATTGTCTCCGGATACAATACTCCTGCATCTGCTAGCAGCTGGCAGCCTGGCCTTGTTCTTCATCTTCTTCCTTAGTGCCCGGATGGCTAGCTCGCGGGTGAGTGCGTGCGCGCGCTCGTTATCGGTGGCTCAGTGGTTAGGGCGCTCGACTACTGATCCGGAGTTCCCGGGCTCGAACCCGACCGCGGCGGCTGCGTTTTTATGGAGGAAAAACGCTAAGGCGCCCGTGTGCTGTGCGATGTCAGTGCACGTTAAAGATCCCCAGGTGGTCGAAATTATTCCGGAGCCCTCCACTACGGCACCTCTCTCTTCCTTTCTTCTTTCACTGCCTCCTTTACCCTTCCCTTACGACGCGGTTCAGGTGTCCAACGATATATAAGACAGATACTGCGCCATTTCCTTTCACCAAAAACCAATTATTATTATTATTATTATGCTTCGGAGGACAGTAGGCTGGAAAGCACAACATGCGGTTTGAGAATCGGTGACGACAGTGCAGATTTTCAAGTCTTCATCCTATGTATCGTATGGTGAGGGCTGTCTTTACCGTCGACCAGAATTCCGCGTTTTTTTTTTTTAAGCGAAATTTATTGCCCCAGGGCATCAATGATGGGTGAAGGTTTGATGAATGATGTAGTAGACATTAAATGAATGTAAAAAGGTTAGCTGATTTGATGGAGTTCAGTAGAGAACGATGGTACGGTCCCTGCGTCCAGGCAATGTATGAAGCAGGGTTGCTTGGTGAAAGACCTGCTACCATCAGGTGCTGGATCCCTGTAGGCTTGAGAGCTGGGCAATCCCACAGTAAGTGATGAATGTCGGCCTCAATGTCCTCGTGTTTAAATATCGGACACCCTGTCCGAGGAAACAATTCTCGGTACTGAGGCCACTTCCGAGTTATGGCTGGTGTGAGGGCAACCCCGACCCGGATCCTCCTAAGCGCAACCTCCTCTGCACGGGTAAGACCGCGGGGAGCGTTACCGCACACGGTGGGATGAGAGCACGTGTGCGGCGCCGGAGGAGTTCCTTTCTCGATGAAAAGAGGGTAAAATCGTCCAAATGGAGGAGCCGAGGCGGTGATGAGTTTGTATTCGCAAGGCGGGTCGCTAAATCTGTCTGGCTTTGATAGGTCAGCAGATCACGTGAGACCCATCCAATACGCACTGGCTGCGGGATGCGTGCCGCGAGCCGGTGGATGTCCTGACATATCGTTGGACAGCGGCTAACACGTCGTAGCAACCGGACAACTTGAAGGGCGTCAGTGCGGATGACAACGCGGGCTGCAGGGAACATAGTTTTTTCGGCCACGGAGCAGAGTAGTTCTTGAACTGCAACGAGCTCAGCACAAAAGGACGAAGGGGGTTCCGTAAGCTGAAGCCAAGAGGTTTGATTCAGGGCAGGTCTGCCCGGGAAGTAGATAGCTGCTGTTACTTTGCAGTCTTGTATGGTTGCGTCTACGTAGACAACAATGGATCCATCAGGCACGCAAGCATCTTGTTCCTCAAATTTCTGGCGAAGCAACGATGCTGAATGAGCAGATGTTGGCCGGCGATTATCTGTTGGGTTGTTGTCGCTGAGCTGTAAAAACTTCCATGGGGGAAGAACTGGCGTTGGCGGCTGAAGAATGGAATGTGACGTTGCATAAGTCCTCAATGCATGCGTGGAGTGCGATAGACTGGCCTTAAGGCTGCGCGCTTCACGGCGCTGCTGCACCAGCTCATCAATGGTATTGAGCTGCGCATTTTTTTGTAAAGCTATGACCGGTGTGATGCGTGGAAAGCACGTAATGGTCCTCATAGCCTCTCGGTTCACGGCCTCAACGCGAACCCATTGGGTTCTTGTAAGATGTTGAAACGGGGCTTGATAAACAATACGTGGCTGCAGAACTACCCTCACCAATTGCCGTGCAACGAACGAGCCTGCGCCACCAGTTTTAGGGGCAATTCTTCTAATCAAACCCATAGTCTGAATAGCTTGCCTTTTTGCCTGAGGAAGCCATTCCGCGTTTAGTCTTTGTAGTTCGGTCCGAGTGAGGTGGTGGTGGGTCTGCTGATGATGTGTGCCTGCACTACACGCAGCGTGTCGCTCTCCTTGAGTCCTCTTCGGTGGTTGGAGACCCGCCTTATCATGCGCGTGATTAGAGAAATTTGTTTCCGGAGGAATGCTGAGCTTATATACATGGCCAGGGGGCACTTTACACATCAGCAAAAGAGACATCTCTTCGGCGACAATATGATTCGAACTCAGTGCATTTAATCCGCCATGTCGCGCATCCGTTTCACACAAGTTATACAACACACAGACGCGCACAAAAGAGCGAGCGAGAGAGAGAGAGAGAGAGGGAGAAAACAAAACAAAGTCGTTCACGTGCGAGTATGCAAGTCGCAAAAAAAAAAGCTGCACCGGCGAAGAAGAAACCGCGGGTGCCGTGAGCTGGGGTCTTTTATCACGTGGCGCGCCTGGCTTGCCTCAGCGCTCGAGCTAAAACCACGAAAAATTTCATCCGAACGTAAAAAGAAAGGGGGGAAAAAGCAAAGAGTCTGCCGTTGCATAGAAAGAGCTCAGGCTTGCTCCTTCTGGGCGGCAACAGGAGCAGCATCAGCGATGGCCGCGGGGGCTCGCGTGCTCGCTTCCCGTCTCGGCTCCGGCCGGTCTGCAGGCTAATCCTGTGAAATATACAGCGAGGCTGTTCTCGCCCCCTTCTGCGCTTCCCCGCGGCCACTGCGGAGCCTTTTTTTGTTCCAAGAGTGGAAAAGACTCGCACGGGGGCTGGTCCTCTTTCGTGAATAGAGCGCGCGGCTCGGGTCAATAACACAAGGAGGCGTCTGTGTGTGCACGAGCCAGTAACCGACGGGTTCGGCTGTATTATTTGCCATCATTTTGCGCTAGAAACGCGCAGCGCGTTTCCAACGTTCGCTTTCGGACTAAGCGCCGCGGAGCTGCTTGCGAGGTATAATAGCGGCTATATAGCCAGGTGATTCCCATGGAAAAGTAAGCGAGACGGTCAGAGATGAATAAGCGCCTTGCCTACCGGCACAAAACGCTGCTTGTCTCTTTAGAGTCTTCAAAAGGACTTCGGAGGCTTAGGAACGTAGACAGGGTACGACGCCAATGTTGTATGCTCAGAAATCGCAGTAAATTGCAGCCACAACGACGGGGCACAGCTCCTAAGTAGCTGCAGCTGCGCTGATTGCGTCAGCGGTCACTGCTCTTAAAGGTAACTGCGGAGCTCGCCACGAATGTTGTTGCCACGATTTATGGCACCGCACGAGACACCAAATAAGCAACGTTCTGGCCCTGGAACCGCGCAGTGAGGCTTCGAGCACGATGACAAGGAGTTGGACCGTCAGGCAGCTTGTTGGATTGTTAATGCCAAGACAGACCATACACAAGTAACACGATCGTGCATTGCTCGTGTGCGCGAATAAGATAACCTCGTTTAAGGTTTCAACTTCCCTTAACAAGCCGACTCTCCAACACCCTGACTTCCGCCTCATTCAACAGCGAGTCCTCGTAAGCACCACTATGCCGTCTGCCGGCTGCTGCTGTGAAGAGGAGCGCCACTTCCCAGTTCGTTATTCGTTGTACAAAGTAGCCGCCTCCTAAATTTCGTCTTTCGCTGCGCGGTAGTTACCGCGGTAGTTACCGCGTCAAAATAACATATCCACAGTTAGTGCCGAAAAGCACGTCTCTTCCACGAGACAGGTGGGGTCCACAGCGAGAGATGCCTCCGCGATCACTCGTGAGAAGCACTGCGTGTGTACTGCACCTACAACAGCAGCTCGCGCGATGACAGGTCGCAGCCGGAGCGAGAGGGGGGCGGGAGGCTGCGCGGTGCACGTGACGCATTAATTGCGCCTGAGCTGGGAGCGGGCATGCGGCGACCGCGGGATCCGGTTTCCTTCCCGAGGCCTCGCCACCGCGGTCTCTCGGCGGAGCGCGCTGTCCGATTTCAAGACGGGCGCGGATGACTTGCCGCCGCCGCCGGACGCGGATGACCGGCCGCTGCCAATGCCTGCGGCCGCGTGCCTAGCGAAGCGTGAGCAGCGGCCGATGCACCTCGGCGCCCTCTCCCCGACAACGATACTCCTCACGAGCAAACCGCAGCAGTTGGCCTCAGCGAAGCGTTAACCCACGTACCCCCCTCCTTGAACAGACCGCGTGTTCGGTCTTCTATACATCGCCGCCGAAATGGGGGGCCGATTGCGAGGGGGGAGAGGCGTTCTCAAGCACGCATCGGCTGCGAATTCTCGAATCGCTAATCAAGTCTGCGCGGTGGCACGATCGCGGTTCAGGAGCCAGCGGCAGCAGCAACAAGATGTCTGGAAGATGAGCGCGGCGAGTGTCTGCGCTGAGGAGAAAGTGCATCCTGCTGTAAGCGATCGCCGCGGTCTTGTGGGATGACGCGAGTGCAGCGACGTGGAATGGGAGTGCTGATGGCGGCGGCAATGATGACCTGGGAACGGGTCGCCGCCGTCCTACGTACGGCTTTACATATCGAGAACCGTCCTGCTTCTCATGACAAAGTCGTGGGATCGATAGCCTGGTCGCGGCAGCAGTGCAAAGCACGGTCCATATGCAAAAAAATAAAAGCGCTCGTGCTCCCGACATCTATCGAATGTACGTGTGCGGGGAATAGAAAAGCGATGATATCGGGACCCCTCCGACCACTCAGCTTAACTCTCAAGTCGCATACATAAGCGAGTTTTGCGCAGTAGCCTATGAAATGTAGACGAGTTACTAAATATGATTAGGCTACGTGGGACCATTCGGATTGGCTTTGTAGCAATTGTGGCTGTGCCTAAATCCCTATTTCCTTTTTCAGGTGGCAGTGACTATAGATGAACTGATGCCTATCTCTACCAGCATTTTAAACATGAGCAGTAAAACACTGGTGCGCTCAAGTGAATAACGAAATCGGATAGCATTACTGTAATAAGACTGAAATTGTCTATCTCTGGACTAGAAAATTACGACTGGTGCAAAGTTTCAGGCCGCATTGTTTGTTGAGTTGTCTTGAATCAAAATAAAACGTAGGGAAATGTTTGGTAAAAAAAAAAACTAAATTCAGGAACAAATCTTCAAAAGCATACCGTCTTGTGGCCTTTTTAACCCAGAGCCACCGCGGCGGCTCAGTGGTTATGGTGCTCTCTGGTCTCGGGTAGGGTCACAGTTTCGGGTCTGCTGACCTGAAAGACGCAGGTTCAATCCGGGCCGCGGCGGTCGCATTTCAATGGAGGCGAATTGCTAGATGCCCGTGTGCTGTGCGATGCCAGTACACGTCAAAGAACCCCTGGTGGTCGAAATTAACTGGAGCCCAACACTACGGCGTCCCTCATAGTCTGAGTCTTTTTAGGACGTTAAACCCCATAAACTTAAACTAATCTTTATAACCGAAAACTTGCTTAACGATCGCGAATTTTTGGTCAGTTCGCTAAATGGAGAGTAGTATGAGGAGGAACTGTCAACGCGATCTTATATACCCTTGGTGGCAGCGTCATGAATTCTTATAACCAATCACAGGTGTCTGAGAAGTCACGTGAGTGATTGCGTCATGATTATGATGATAAATCAGAAATGTTACCCACAGCAGCAGCCACCTCTGGAGTGTGGCTCGCCTGGGATGCCTTTATGCCTGCTTCGTGCGTTACAGATGCCCACAGCATCATTTTAATGAAAGGTAGTGGTGGTGGTGGATGAGTGGAGACAAAAAGGCTATACAGTAGAATTACGATTATACGAGGGATCGCGAAAAAAATTGGTATCATCCAAAACGAACAAACATCGTGTGAAGGGGTGCGGGAATGCATTTACGCATGTATATTCTCGGCTGACGGGGTTTATTTACAGCAGCGCACTATACCGTCCACTCGCTACGTCAGCGCTGGGAGGCCGCGCGCCACCGCTCACTGCTCGCGATGAGGCGGTGTACGCGCAGCACTTGATGCGGTTGCGGCCTGGCGCGTTCGTATCATCCGAAGTAGGGTGGGACAGCGCTCGCAACATCCAAACTTCTGCTCTTCGTACGCAGTGCATTCTGGCTAGGGAACCTTACGAATTCGTATGAAACGGGATCATGGGATCGAGATTATATCTGTGTCTTTAAGAGCGCTGGCCAATTCCAAAGCGCCACCTGCTGCACTGATGCGAGCTGCTGCTCCAGACATGTCGAAATGATGTGCGTCTGGACATTTTCGGGTACAAAATATCGCTGCCGTGTACAATAGTGAGACTGCGACAGCGGAGGAAAATCCTATCAGGGCATTGCAACGTCGCAGCACACTCCGTCCGATGCTGCTGCGCGTCCAGGCCGTTTCGGAGGCGCAGCTAAAGCTAAATAGCTGAAGAGGACGAATTGTAAAATAATGCAGCCAGATTCTATGAAAATAATCAGTTTTCAGTTTTGAATTTTTAAGCCTGCCATCACTGCACCAACTTGCATCTGTCCTGTGAGTGAGTGAGCGGAGTGAGTGAGTGAGTGAGTGAGTGAGTGAGTGAGTGAGTGAGTGAGTGAGTGAGTGAGTGAGTGAGTGAGTGAGTGAGTGAGTGAGTGAGTGAGTGAGTGAGTGAGTGAGCGAGCGAGCGAGCGAGCGAGTGACTGACTGCCAAGTGTTTTTCTACATATTTCGCTCGGGAATTTCGCCTAGCTGCGTGTAAATATGGATCCATATTTTTGGGGAGCGAGCCTATTTTGATGGTGCTGCGGAAATTATCAGGCAGACTCGCTGTTCTCTGCTCTGCTTTAATTGCGTTGCTTGATGCCCCAGTCTTATGAGGAGCGCTCTGCCAGTGTTCGTCTGCTGGAGCCTGTCTCGTTGTGACTCTAGTTGCGCTTCTTTGAGTTCCTCGAACGAGTTGTGAAGTCCGAGGGCCAGCAGCTTCTCCGTTGATGTGGTGGCTGGCAGGTGGAGAGCTGTCTTGTAGGCTTTCCTCACGATGGCGTCGGCTTGGCCCCTTTCGCCCTTGTTGGTGTTGTAGTACGGGAGGGAGTATACGTGACTCGGCTAATCACGAGGCTTCTGACCAGCTGTATCGTGTCCCCCTCCCTCACAGCGCTTCATTGCGATATTCGGGTGATCATTCGGGTGACTTGCGTTGTTGCGACCAGCGATGCACACACGCAACCGGCCTCCTCAAACAAGAAACGCAGGATTTACACCGCACTTGATCTGCGAGCGATATGCGGACCATGTAACTCGTCTGAGACCTTCACAGCGACAAAGTTTTCTCGCCGAATGCACTATTAACGCGCCGTTGTTGGTTGGACAGCAGGAAGACACAAAATAGTGCCAATGACAGATTTAATTCGGAACTGTATGCTACCGCATCTAGTGGAGGGCGTGTGCCGGATCCGTTTCGAATGCGCCATTAACGCGCCGTTGTGGGTTGGACAGCAGGAAGACACAAAATAGTGCCAATGACAGATTTAATTCGGAACTGCATGCTACCGCATCTAGTGGAGGGCGTGTGCCGGATCCATTTCGAATGCGCCATTAACGCGCCGTTGTTGTTTGGACAGCAGGAAGACACAAAATAATAATAATAATAATTGGTTTTTGGGGAAAGGAAATGGCGCAGTATCTGTCTCATATCTTTGGACACCTGAACCGCGCCGTAAGAGAAGGGATAAAGGAGAGAGTGAAAGAAGAAAGGAAGAGAGAAGTGCCGTAGTGGAGGGCTCCGGAATAATTTCGACCACCTGGGGATCTTTAACGTGCACTGACATCGCACAGCACACGGGCGCCTTAGCGTTTTTCCTACACAAAATAGTGCCAATGACAAAATTTATTTAATTCGGAACTGCATGCTACCGCATCTAATGGAGGGCGTGTGCCGGATCCATTTCAACACTTTTGCCCTTCGCTACGATCGAAATGCGGCCTGATTTTATTTCGTGGCATTGCTCTCAGTAACCAAACACCAAAGCCACTGCGCCACCGTGGCGGGTGGCAACACTGAGTTTCAGTGGGTGGCGGTAAGTGTAACTGGCGCCAAAGGCTCACAACTAGAAACCATGCGGGAAAAATGAGCTTGCAATAGCTTCGCAGTCGGCGATCACAGCGTCAGGTTACGGCAGTCTGGCCAGCTCGCATGCTCCGGTTTCTAAGGCCTCGCTTTCGAACAGACACGAGCTCCCGAGTGTTCTCTCTAAGCCTCTTCCGGCCAGGCGCTCACGGATTCGGGTTCACGCGCTCGGCGCCCATACCGAGACGCAAGTTGAGAGACCAGCCACGCATGATCCCACGCTGACTCCCCTGTGTCTATTAACGTTTTCACCACCACGAGCAGACGCTGTTCTTGCCGTTCGACAACGCCACCGGCCGGAGGGCGATACAGCGGAGAGGAATGCGATACCATCCGGAGAGCCCAGCCGACCCACTTGATACCGCGCCGGCCGCCGAGCCCAGTGCGCGCATGCGGGAAGAGGTGTTCGCGTGCGCACGTGACGACGGATGGGCGCCGCCGCAGCGCAGTGTCCGGCTCTCAGAATAGCTGCGGCCGCAGCACGGCGCTCGTCTCGGCGACGCGGCGCCGTGTAAACACGCTGCTTCGCGGGCTCCCCCAGCTCATCTCCCGAGGATCCGCCGCCGACGACGCGCTGCCATCTGGCTTCCCTCTCGAGTGGCTGTTAGCGGTGCTGGCCGAGCGCGCTGCTTGGCGCTGCAGCGTTCGCCAGAGCGAGGGTCTCCAGAATGAAGTATGCGGTGGGCACTACGCACTGGCAGTTCGTTTGATGGCTCTGTTTTCCTCTCTCTCTATCCGCGTGTTTACGGCTTTAAAGCGGTGCAGGAGTGGTTTCTTGAGCTTCTCGCGAGCTGTGCGCGGTCGGGGCATGTCGTGGTGGCAGCCGAAATGTGCAAGTGGCAGCCGAAATGAGAAAGATGATGATGATGGATTTTAAGACGCAAGGGAATCTGTAGCCAAAGAGAGCCATGACACAAGGTATTTGTGAAAGAAAGAAAGAAAAAAAGAAATGCAGTGATAACCCGGCTGCCCTCCGGACAAACGCGCTTTTGTAGTCTAACGGGACGCCAAAAGTGACAAATACTAAAGCGAATGTGCCATGGACCTGAGAGAGCAATGTGCGATTGTGCAGTCGGATTCTTAAAATTATTTTATTTTATTGATTTTTCAGCACGGAGCGGTACACTGTTCACCTGCTCACGAAAGAGATAAAGGCAAAGTGTTTGAGAAGTACAACTTTTGCGAAGGGACTTGCGGACCTATCATATGCCAGATGAACGTGAGAGGAGATAAATCTGTCTTGAACGTGACAGCACACGGAATGTATCAGTTCTATAATTAGCATGAGAATACCATATGGGCCCATTTGTGGAAGCAGTCCATTCAAAATGATTGAGTGATCAAACGTTTACTGACATAACGTACAGAGACCCAATCACCCCCCCCCCCCCCCCCCAATCAGGCGATCCTTTATGGGCTGCTGGAGGGGGTGACGAGGGGGACACACGTACAGCATGCATTTTTGAAAACTTTATTGAGTGGGGAAGAAAATGCAGCGTGATTCTTCAGGCGAAAATTTGTTGATCAGGGCTCCACCCCTTTCTTCCCCATACTTAAATCCACCTCTGCCCCCGAGTGGAGCCCCTGAGCCGGGGACCCAGTAGCATAAAGGGCGGTCCCGGCAATGTCTGGACGTGCGCGAACTTGCCGGGACCGGAGATCGAATTTAACAGTAGCATCGAAATACAAACAAGCTAAAGCTAATTTTGATGTTTTCATGAAATATGGCTTGATGTGCGTCCAGCTCGAGGGGCAAAAAATTGCAAATATAAAGAACGATGAATTTATTCAGTTCACGTCTTTTTGCAAGGAACATGTCGACAAATGAAAAGCTGCCTACATCTGGACACTACGTTCGAATGGCCATACTCGGTCGGGGGAAAGGACGCCGGCATATGTATGTATATCCATATACGGGTTCTAGACAAATTGGTGAAGCATGTCGTGTGAAGCGGTTAGGCAACGCTCAAGTAGTTGGCCCTGAGGAAGAAAAATTAATGAAAAGGCGCTGAAAAGGGCTCTTCTACGCGGCTGCAAGCGGTGAACCCCCAGGCTATTTAGAAGAACGACGTTACGCACTCCGACGATAGAGATAGGGCGAGAGTTTTACATTTACCCCAGATAGCGAAAGAATGAAGCAAAAATGCAAAAAAAAACGTTACGAAAGTGCCGCAGCAGACCGCTGGGCGGCGACCAGAGCTGGACAGTCCTGTCGAAAAAGCAAAATAAAACGCCAGTGTCCAGAGATTGGGGGGGGGGGGGGGGGGGGACACTAGTGCCTCCCCCATTCTTCGTGATGCATCTCTCTGAGAGCAAGAGATAGCGACGACAGTTTTGCTACAGCAGTGCAAGTTAAATGGGGAGGAGGTTCTATCTTCTGCGTTGGAATGCGCAGGAGATATGGGCACCGCGCCGCGCACACCGGCCGACCCATTTGGGGTGGAAAAGGCGCAGACGGAGCTGGCCGCCGCTGCTCGCCTTCCTGGGAATTGTTGAGTCTCGAGAAGAAGAAGAAGAAGAATTGAGCTTTTTACTTTCTCCTCAAAGAGATAAAGACGGAGAAGCACTTAGCATCCCTCGCGCTCGTCGATAAGCATCAGTGGCGACGCAGCTCCGCGCGGGGAAGCGACGGTTGAGGTGAGCGGCGCACGTCCGGCGGTGAGTGCTGAGAGCATGAGCTGTCATGGCGCTGCTGCCACCGCCTGTCGGCGACCAAAGCCGGCACTTTTATTCGTTATTTTCTCTCCGTCCGCGTGCGTGTGTGTTCTAAATGGTCATCCCGGCCTCTTCGGCAAATGGTCGCCTCGGGCTTAACGCTCTTCGCGCCCCGCGCAGAGTGGGAGCGAAGAGAAACAGGCTTAATGCTGACTGAGGAAGGGACGAATTAGGAGAGATATGTGCGCTTAGAATAGCACACGGGGAGAGCAGCGACCCGATGCAACCTGGTCGTCAAAACGTGGCGGCGGCGTAGGCACGCGTAAGATGGAGCGCTGACAACTTCTGTCAGCGAAGAGCGAATTATTCTCTGTACTGGTGCTCAGGGCATTTATTTACTCCACCCTGCTAAGGTGGCAGAGACGGCAGATTCGTTGGCGAGCGAATGAGTTATACCAGCGGGACAGTGTAAGAGCTTTGGATCGAAGCCGTATACTATACATTTCCAGTGCAGTGCTGAACGGTACACGTTGCGAAGAATAGCTAATTTCTTATTTCCTTGAAATCGGTCTTGAAATAAAGAAGCTAAAAAAGAGAAACACCTGAAGACACTTTGTAGTAAACAATTTCCGCAGCGGTCTGCGCTTCGGAGTACGGCTGTCGTCTGTAGATCACTCAGTGTTTATTATGCGATGGCGCACTCTGGCACAAGTTTCTTCAAAAGCTCATAAAAGTCACCCCATAATGATTATGATGGCGATCGTGAGAAGAGTTGACGCGGTAGCATAGAGTTGAAGACAAAGAGAGTGCGAGAACAAGGTGTAGCACATGCAGGGTAAAGACAGCGCGACTGTTATTCACACCTAGCGCAGGGTGAAATGTCACCAATTTTGAGATGACCGGCACAAAAGCTCACCGTCTCCTTCCGCAGCTCCGGAGAAGCGCTCACCCAAGCGAGGCTTACACATATTGCGTGCGTTTGTTACAGTTTACCGTGGGAACGGTTAGGCTTAGGCTAGGTTTTGAATGCAAGCGTCAATATTAACAGTTAACTACTTAAGTTCATGACAGCTTGTCGTAGGTTTAACCGGAGCTTGGTTTAGGCTAGTTGTTTCGAAGTTCTTGTATACATAGCGCCTGTCCTGTGCGTCCTGTATCGTATTTGGCTGTCTCGTGCTATGTAGGCAAGAATGTCGTAGGTTTGGTTAGGATTAAATTAGATTAGGTTTCAAATAAAAGGTGTTGAAAATTATCAGTTCTGCAAAGAAACTGGCAGGCTACGGTGCGGTGGGCTTTTGTTTAGGTCAGCTCAAAACTTGTGAGCTTTCTTCCGGCACTCAGCAACGACCTCTGCAGAAGGGTAAGGAATACTGTCACAAACATCGAAATTCCCCTAGGTCCCATTTTGTGAGTATCCACTGTACTCACATCACGTTGACTCCATGGAACTCACTTGCTGAACCCAAAGTCGGGAACTCGGTCCTGGTCCCGCTGGCCACATTTCGATAATGGCGTATAAGGCTAAAACCACGTGCACGTCAGTGCACCTTAACGATTCCAAGAGGGGAGAAATTAATTCAGTGCCTGCCGCTACTGTGCGCATCACATCCCTAAGTGCTGCTCTGTGACGTCAAGATTCCTTAACCCAACTTAAGAGTAACGTAACGTCATGCAGTAAGTGTTTATATTGCAGCGGCAGTTCTCACATCATAATGAGATTTTCCAAGCACCAATTTCGTGCTTTCAAAGTACCATAGTTTAGGCTAAAGAACAGGACGAATATGACTGCGACGGTCGCAAAGAAGGAGAACGATGTGGTAGGACTGACTTCATGAATCGATTAATTATTCCGACTAATTTTGAACACCTCTAGCCACATAGCTAGTGTAATGTAGTAGTCAGAGCCTCCTCAGTCAGTAGTAAGCCAGCCGCCATAGCCATTCATAGTCATAGTCAGTGACAATCAGAAGTATTGATATTAAAAGGTCTATTTCCAAATCATTGCGATGTGTTCCTTGCCGGTTTTTCTTTTTCTGCACATTTCAAAATCGAGCCGTAATTTTCTTTGTCTTACCTATAAGAAGTAACGCTTTTGTTTCTTTTCGCTTCTGCAGCCTAATCTGCGAAAACTCAGGGGCGGCGGTAGCATGCCACCACAGCTGCGCAGAGCAGGCGACATTCACCTTCTTTTTTTACTCTTTCGTTTTACATTGCAGGCCCTCCGCCACCATCTTGCTGCTTCCGTGCGGGCCCCGTCCATATGTTGGGCGCCGATAAGAAGACCGTCTGCCCCTCGGTGCCTGCGTGCGTGTGGGACACGAGCAGACGACCTCCGCGCGCTCAGCGCTCGTCCGTCCCCGTGGGTAGCAGACGACGACGGCATGCAGCAGCAGACGGCGGGAAGCCAGGGGCCAAGACAAGACCGGCGGCGCTGGATCATAACTGGAAAGGGAAAAAAAGAGGAAGAGCCGCTTTTGCTTCTGGCTGTTCGTTTTTTTCATTTGAAGGAGCCAAGCAAGGGAGGCTGGCGAACGCTTATCGGACGCAGTCCCCGCGGCCGGCGACACAGCGACGCCATCATACTTTGCTGCCCGGCTCCCAGAAAGCTTTTAGTCGAACCCACGGTGATACGGGCCTCTCATCCTGCGGGCCTCCTCCGGCTCGCCTGCGGGCGGGGGCTGATTGTCTTCTTCGCCGGAAAGCAGCGGCGACGGTGACAAAATACAACAACAATAAAAGCAGTTTCACTAAACCTGCATGTGCCTTCCAGAAATGGGTGCCGAACCTTTTAGACCGATTCCTTTAAAAAAAAGCGAGACTCACCGCTGCGCTGTAAAGATTACAACGGGGATCATGCTAAATGGCTTCAGCAGGTAACCGCCCCAACCTTGGTCGGCCCACCTCGACCTTTTGACACCCCCCCCATGGCTCTTAACTTTTAAACAACACGTGTGAGGCCTTGTGTGAGCGACTGCTGCCTGCAGGAATACAGTGGTACGGGGGAATGTCTGATTGTGCGACCCTTGTCACTATCTTAAAAGCCCTGGGAAATTTGGCTGGCCAGCGAATCCCAAGTGCATGCAAGCCTTGGTGAAGATGTCTGGAATGTCTCACCGTGCGCCATTTACTGCGCTGCGTGTGCAATAAAGGAGAAATTCAACCAGGGCGGCTCTTGGAGGCCAGTGAACAAAACAGAATAGCATGCGTCTATCCCAAGCCATGACAGCCGGGTCTAATGGCTGATTACGCCTTCGATGTCGTTGCCCTGTGCGCGGGCTGATGCAGAAGCCTGTGCAGAGTGCATATTAATGAGCGCCAGGGGTCTAAATATAATTAGCAGAAGTCTTCAGCAAGACTTGAATGAGCTCGCTAAGCAAGAAATGAACATCCGCTTTCTCTATTCGAGCAGATGGGAATGATGAAATACATGATATCTAAATGTTGCCTCTATTTTAAAACTCTCCATCTGCGCTCTTTTTGGGGCGGCGATGATGGATTGATGGATTGTCATATGATGGGTGATGGATTGTCATATTTTCAGACAGCCTTGCACGACGAAGCTAACGTCTGCAAGAGTTACTCATCCCCAGTGATCTGATCAGCTTTGATCTCTCCATTCGAACTATGCAGAAACAGTTTCTACAGCATCATGGTTGTGCCTGTGATGCGACAGCAGCCAGACTCCGAACATTTGCCTTGGGAGATAACGGAGTACTTGGGTGGCTTGGCAGAGACTTTGCGAGAAAAAACTCTGTTAACACTATCCCCTCCGCTTACCTCTGGGAAAGAAAGCAGAGATAAACTAAATTTTTAAAATAAACACGAGCTTTCTTTTTTAACCATTATTAAAGTTGACGAAGGCAGCCAAGAAATCTTTTCCTTCCAAACCGACAGGTGTAGAGACCGCGATCGAGTACGTAGAGGACAGAGCATGTCCCTGACACCACCAGAACTTGCGGAACTCCCGTGTTATAAAATGAAGGGACGTACGCCAGGCGACGGGGGCAGGCATTACAAGTACCCGCTTCTATTCTTTTGCTGCGAGTTAGTGCCGCCCTGGTGGTTTAGCGCGACAACTGCGCGCGTTATCTGGCCGTCGCCTCTACAACTTTGAACGGGTGGGCGCATGCGTGGTTGATTTGCAGACAGCCAAGTTGTTGTCTTTGAGCATAAATTCGAGCTAAGAAGTCCACGCTATACGCCGCCTTTTTAGTTTACATTTTGCCATTTGTTTTTTATATACTTTTCTCTATTGTTTTCGTGTTGGAGTACATGCGTATTCAATTCGTGTTCCTATAGCTTATGACAGCTTCGCCCGTTTCGAATCTCCGTGTCCTTATTCGATTGCTTTTCCCTGTGATAACTCCCGCCCTCGCCTGGATCAGGTTAGATAGGAAAGAAGCCGACGGTCAATGTACAGGGACTTCACGCTTTGGTGGTGTTGGTTTGAGGGGGAAATTAATTGCAGAGTAACTGTGGATAGCAGACAACGTCACAGAAAACGGAAAAAATAAAACAACCGTATCTAGCTCTAAACGGTACAGTACGTGCCGTTCAGCCTGAGGACATCATCATCATCAAACGGTACAGCGAACCTGAGCCGGATTTCCGTTGGCGCTATATGCTGCTACCATAAGAAATGTAAGGTTTCCGAGTGCTTTCCTTGGTTTGAAGGAGTGTTGACTTCATTGGCGTATACGTCATAATGAGCTCTTCATCTTTCGGTCCTTGTGTTCCGAGGCCGTGCTGCTAGACATTTTCATTGCCGGCAGTCAAACTATCTCAAAAGTAAGTCACATCTGTTGGTTCCACCGAACGGGCAGCGGCTTGTCAGCTGGTCGTCCGTGCCAACGGGTCGATAAATGGTATAACGGGGCCGTGGTCGCTCGCACGTGTTCCAGCACCATCGGCGTATTGCGCTTACGCCACTTGATTTACGGCGGCCGCAGCGGCGATTCAAGGGCGCCCTCTATAAATGGCGGCGCGGGTAACGCGATCAACCAACCGGTAAGGTGAGTCACGGTGTCCACGGAGCGGCCTAATCGGGTCCGCCGATCGCACCACTCCCCGGATCATTATACAGACTAGGAAGGGCGCGCCGCACACCTGTAGTGTTGCGGCTGCGTCTTGATGCCTGCCGTGGACGGGCCTGTAGCATATGACACCTCGCTTTTCGCTCTAGCGGCAAGCTACCGCTGGTTCCTTGTTTGATTTTATTTAATCTGACTTTGTATAGTTGGAACCATTGTGTGCGTCATGGCATGCATGGTCTCTTTTTATATCATAGGCGTTTCCTTTCTCACTTAATGTTTCTGTAATGTATAAGATATGCTCAGTTCGTTGTGTTAATGCTTCTCGCTGAGTCGAAAGACGCAAGTAACATAAAGAAATAAACGAAAAAGTAAACAAAATAAATTAATATATAAATGAGTCGGCCGGACTGTAAGACAGAAAAACAAGTATTTGTTTCAACAATCTTTTCTCAAGAATGGTGCCGTACCGAAAAACGTACTGTGCACAGTGCTGGAAAAAAAAAAAACGCAAGGATACTTTTAGTGGCTGAAATTTGCTTACAACCAGAAAAATAAACACAACTATGCAACGCAGTTACGAAGTTCAGTCTAGGCCTAGGAGTCGTTTCCGCCGTTCCAAGCAATTAGTCATTCCACACCGGCACCATAAGCACCGCTGCTTCAGCCGGCCGGTGATGTGATAGGCAGTCATGTGACAAAAAAGTACGGAAGAAAGATGAAAAGACCAAATCCAAATCATTCCTTCCCTTCCACACTGGCTCTGGGATTTGCTGTGCCACACCACAACAAATGCGGCGCTTTCAGAGGTCGCCACAGTGCTACAACCTAGCGTAAGAGCTTTCACACGTCATAACGGCATATCCAGCACGTTTATACGGCTTGAACAGGAATAATGCTATAGATTATTCCAGGTACAGTAAATGGGAAGATGTAAATAAAGCGTTAAAAAAAGTGAAAAAGGGAAGAAGTGACCCACACATCTATAACCAGTGATCACATGTCATAATAAGTGGAACTGTCATTACCTTCGAAACATCCGAAACGTCGAAGTAGTAGAGCGAGACACCAAAACTGCGAACGACCTGCCAACTTTTCAGTACAGGTGTGCATCACGTCATTTGCAGTCCACAGCGCCATGATTCGAAATGGATTTGCAATGGTTAACTTCCCGCGAGATGCTGTGATGGCAGAGCAAGAAACCGAACACTTTCGAAAGGGTGGAATATGAACTACTACGGTTAACACTAATGTGTCATCCTCGCCATTCTCTGCATTTATGAGTGACACGCAGGTTATCACAGAAGCTGCTCTAGCGGAGTGCATTGCATTATGTCATGGTGCTAACGTCGCTCACACAGTCGGCGACTAGCTCCAAAACAGCCATTCTTAACTTTACCCGCGGACCCGTTCATGCCACCGCGTGGCAAATATTGAGAATGCGCACCGTAAATTCCGATAGGCGTATTGAGCTCGTGTGAATGCCAGTTCACTCTGGCAATCCCGGAAATGAGGCCGCCGACAACATAGCCCGAGGTCTTATTTGCCGGGAAAATGGCGACCCCAGGCCGGGATTTATCGGGGGAGCGGGCACACACGTTCTCAGAACCCGTCCAACAAGCACGCCTTGCCCGCCGACTATATCCCCCTTCCCACTTCCGCCTATCCCACTCCCAACAAACCCTCTGGACGCGACTCCAGACCCGAACTCTTCCCACCCATCAGCTCCTATCCTACTTCCGCCCCGTTTACCCAGGGTGCACTCTCTGCGGAGAATCGCACGCTACCCTAGAGCACATCCTCTTCGGCTGCCCTGCCCCTCCTCCCCCCAGCAGGGACAGCCTGCCATCGAAACATGGGAGGAATGGGAGGCCCTTGTTGTATCGCAGAACCTGGACATCCAACCTCGCCGTGCCAGTGCCATGTCCCTACGTGGCCTTGACACATGAGAGTAATGTGAGGGCTGTGCGGTGACCCTGAGGCCTCGAAGGGTCCAAACTCGCTCGCTAAATAAAGTTTTTCATCTATCCATCTAGGGCGAGGCGTTATTGCGTGCCGGAACAAACAACACGTGTTCGCCACAGTGGATTCGGTCCAGCGACCATCCTGTTCCGCCACACAGTACACTGCTGATGTAATTATCTAAATATAGTATGTCCATTGTGCAAGTATTGCTAATGCAGTGCAGTCTGATGCCAACCTTCGGCGTATCTCCTCCGGCCGCGTGGTTAAGATCATGGCTGGGATAATATAGCGATCAGGATGACTTCCAGTTCGCGAACTGCCATTTTCTTCACATCGTGCTTATATATATATATATATATATATATATATATATATATATATATATATATATATATATATATATATATATATATATATATATATATATATATATATATATATATATAACTCTCCTCAATTCTAGCGCGTTATCTGCGTGTTGACTTGGGCACACGCCAGACAAGTTATGCCTTTATTAAGCATATACCCGAGTGCCTTGCCGGTAATGATGGCCGCAGCATGCAGCGAGCATTGATTGTGCATCAATTGGGTTTAAAAGACTAAAGTTTTGCGATGAACTTATTAGAAAAATTTTCGAGAATCATCTGCAGTTCACCCGAAACTGGTCCCACATGCGATTCAAATTTTCAAGCTTATGGAATTTTGATGTTGAAGTATAGTTTTATTACATTTTTTTTTGCACAGTTGCTGCATTTATAAAATACACATTCGGCTTATTCATACATTGCGGACGCACTTTCTGTTGTTAAATTGCCCCAATAGAAAAATCAAGAAGTGGTCGTTATTTGAAGGACTTTAGTTTCAATTCTCGTCAAAACTGCTGCTTGCTTCCTTTACCCTCCTTCGTTGTTTCTTGCTCTCTTTCTTTTCCCCCTTTCTTTCTATCCATTATTTAATTTTCTCTCTTTCCCTATTTCCTGCCTTCCTACTTCCTCCCTTCCTTCCTTTTCTTTTATTCTTGATCCAACTCTTTTCCTACCTTCCTTTCTATTTTGCTCTTTTTTTCTTTCTTTCTTTCTCTTGTGCTCTTATTCCTTTCTCTACTTCGTACCTTCTCTCATTTCTTTCTTGCTCTTTTTCTTCCTTTCGGTCTTCACGGACCACCGCCCAGAAGCGTACATCTGGATAACCCATGTTTTATGCAGAATCATTCAGCGCATTGCCTCTAAGGTCACCTTGAGATAGACCACGCTGTGTTCTTTTCTCGCGACCTATTGCACACAAACCCCATCATCATAGTCAGCAACCAAACTCCGCCCACCACAGGACAAAGGCCTCTCCAATATCTCGCCAATTAACCCTGTCCTGTGCCAGCTGCGTCCACAAGCAACATACCAGGGAATAAAACGTTTTATGACGGCTTTGTTGAACACGCTCTTGTTGTGCAGGACATGCATAGGTAGGGCTGAGAGGCATATTCTGTGTATTGGTCCTCCGACTTTTGGAAACACTGTGACCACATCGCAAATCCCCTTCCGGACATGTCGCGAAATCCAGTGTTCTCAAATCAATCAATCAAATTATTCCGGAGCCCTCCACTACGGCACCTCTTCCTTCCTTTCTGCTTTCACTCCCTCCTTTATCCCTTCCCTTACGGCGTGGTTCAGGTGTCCAACGATATATGAGACAGATACTGCGCCATTTCCTTTCCCCCAAAACCAATTATTATTATTATTAAATCAATCAAGAACCCCACGAAGACACGAAAAAAGGAAAGAAAAAAAACAGAAAAACCGTCCACTGTGATTCATATTTGCCGCAGATGACAAGATTCTGTACAAGCGCATTTCTCCCAAACCTACGCGTATTGCATACGCTCTGTGCTGTTCAGGGTCCCCGGTATATGTAGCGTACCGAATGGATCGTATACCGACGATGTAACGCGCGCACTGAAACCTCAGTGCTTGGGGTGTTTTGCAATTCCTGCCGATAAAAATGTAGGCGCCATGAGCAGGCATCCCAATGGCGACCCAATTGAGATAGGAAGACCAATTCTGCATATTTGGGCATCTCCTCATTACATATCGCGTCGTATACCCTTAAGGCGGAGCGCGGGCCGCGGCACGGTGGCGACTGACTTCACGAAGTTAGAGCGCAGATCAGAAGAGGTGCAGCGGCATCGCGGAAGCGGCTTCGTAGAGCCATGCATAGGTAGACAAGCCAGCTGCGTGACATCGGGTTACATCACGCCGCAGCGCGCGACGACTGCGTTCACGAACAGAGCGGGTGGGCTTATGTCTTTTCACACGTAAGCAGTCTTTATTGTGTCTGCCGACTCGTTACAAAAGTGAAGCTACCCTCTACTTTTTCTCTCTGTGTTCTACACTGGTCGAAAGGTGTAAAAATTGACACCCAATTTTCCGCTGCTATCATACCTTCATGAACAGCGACTGCAAGCTCCAGATGACAACAGTTCACGTCATATGTTCGTCTCATAGTGTGCTTATCACCACCTAAACCGACAGCACTTGGAAGGGCTGCTTTGGTTACGATCATAAAAATGTTAATGGTTGCGTGACAGCTCGTTTCCCCATCTCGTGACGTCCACCTTAGAGACCGGCAAGAGGAAACGTTATATGCACGCCTAATATTAATGAGGGCAAGTTGCACAAAGCATCTGGGAAAAAAAAAAATGCTTCACTGAAGCATTCAATGAGTTCGCTTTACTGTCTTCTTTCACCGGCTGACTACGACGAATGGAGAAATACTGGATGCCGTTCGACAGCTCTCGCGAGGCTGTGGCCTGTAATAACGCCTTCTGGATTCTGGAGTGTTTCCAGGTTTTTTTTTTTAAACCTTTAATCCTGTCGTGTATTCTGTCAGCATCGCCCTTGAACGGACTATGAAACACTGCTCCTGGCCAAATCATGCACTTGCCGCAATCATTCCACATCTTTCGTGGCTTACGAAACGTCATACGCTGATTGAGGAGAAAAAAAAAAGTTCCTGCATTCGCTGCCTTGTTCGTACAAGGGGATAGAATAGCTCTTCCACGAGTGCGTCTCCCCCTCACCCGGAAATACGAAAGAGATAAAACAGATGACACCATGAGATGCCACATTGGAATAAAGCATGGCTGGCCGATGATTAGCTTTTTACAGTTCTGGTGCAGCGCTGGGTCTGACCCTGCAGCTTCCACTAGAACATGCTAGCAGCTATGAGAGGTGCAAGAAGAGCCTCAGGGAGCATAGAAACTGCACCGCCACAGCCGGCAGGGTGTCTCAGGGAATCTCGCTGACACCGCCCTGACACCAGCAGCCAGCCAGTCGACGGGAGGGCGAGAGGTGTAAAGGGTACAAACACACACGCGCACAGGGGTCGTCGCTGAAAGCTTGCCCCGGGGGTATAAAAATCACTCCAAGGCTGTCTGCGCGCAGCAAAACTGCGGAACAATCGTGAGCTGAATGTCCCGGCGCGCCTGCACCGAGCGTATCGCGCGCTCTCGGCTACAGAGAGATGGCGCTGAGATACGAGCGCGAAGTCAAGCGCGGTGCAACGCGTGGGCCCTGATATAAAAAGGCGTACTACATAGCGTGTGCGTCGCGTTGGGCGGGGCGCGCCGCGCGGTGCGTTGCATTCAATGCAGAGCGCGGCGAAAGGCCAGGACCTGCGCGCGCGCGCGGCCGCGCCCTGTCGCTGAGGCCGCGACGGTGCCAGAAAACTAAACGTAAAGATAACCAGACTAGAAATTCTTTCGTGGAGGAAATCTGCATACAGCGGAGGCGCGAGCATGTATAATGTTGCAGCGCGTGGCTGACTCGTTCCGAGGTCTTGTCCTTTTTTGTATTTTGAATTTCGGGTTTCTTCTCAACTCCTCGCAACTTGCTGGATTCTTTGACTAAATATATTTTTTTTTAGATATATCCAGTGCAGAGTTGAAAAGGGGTACAGTGAGAGAATCGATGGGTGTGCCTAAAACTTGTCGCTTGAATTATTTTGAGAAGACGGCTTGTGGGAATGGGGGGGGGGTTCCTGTAACATGCCATTGAAGGAAAAAAAGCCGGAAACAAACAAACAAGCAAGCAAACAAACAAAAACGGACAGGCAGCAAATTTTAAACTTCAGAATGCACAGCTGTCAGCTTTAGAGACCCCGCCCTCCCGTTTTGTACTGAATTTGCATCCAAAGCGACGACACTGTCGGTGTTGTATCAGATTGAACATCACTATAAGCATATACGAGAGATATGTCTCAAATGCGCGGCCCGCCGGCCGCACGGCAAGGTTTCAGCCTTTTCTCTGGACGCGCTGTGTCATTGGCATATTGGCTTCTTTGCCCTCTGTATCGCATCTTTTTACTGCTGTTCACTATGTGATACGGGCCCGTTGTTCGCTATGCTTCGCTTGTAACTATAACGGCTAAAACCTTTTGAGTTGATATTGAGGGGTAGTAACCTACGTTTGAACTACAGAAGCGGCCACAGGCGTCATGAAGAGTGAAGTGCAGTTTCCTCTCGCCTCCTTTGTCGAATAGTGGTCCTAGGGGGGATAAATAAATTGCTCGCGGTTTAGCATTGCTAAGCACGATATACTGTGCGAAAGCACGCTTTTTTGCAGGTGGACACCACCGCCACGTACCTCAAAACGCGATTGAGACGTCCACTGACCCATGGAGCCAGTTAGAAACAGAAAGTGAACGGCTTGTCAGCGTGATGGCTGATGGGATTGTGTAGGGGTGAATGCTAAAACGCTGAGCTGCAGGCCGCGGCACTATGTAAAGGAACACATTGCAAGCGTTCAACTAATGATCACTCCATAGAACTAGTGTGAACAACTTACACTTTTCTTTTTCAAATATCTTCCTGCTGATAAACATCACACATTTCCAACTTTTGTGCAAATCCGGTGTACCCTTTCATAATTCTTCTACTATGCATGCATGGAAGTGCCGAACGCCATGGGTGGCGGCTCGTGGGTTCGGCTCCTGAAGTCATTTTGGTGGTGGTGGCGTCGTCGAAGTCGAGCCGTCCAGTCGCGCAGTCTATCTAGGATGTCGGGACAGCGGCTAAATCGGGTATGGACCAGGAACGCTTGGCCAACGACCAACGTGTACACAAGGCTCTGAAGCTACAGGTCTGTGATGATGATGATGACGATGATGATGATGAACTCCAGTGTCTTCACCAAATGTGATGCGGCGGCGAGAACAAAGACGCAACAGGCGAATTGATGGCGGCGACATGATTTAATGACGTGAGCCATCCGCGCCACGCTGCTGCTTTCATTGCCGTCTTCTGTCGCTTAACGCTAAAAAGGACGCACCGTGCTCACAGCGGATAGCTGTATACGTATCCGATGCCTGAACGATCGCGTTCGCGATACCACTTCAGCGGCCCTTGCTTATACATTGCATGCGGCAGAAAATATAATGCACGCATTCAACAACGGAAGAAACGCGAGCTTAGCGTATGTTTAATTACACTAAGGCGCAACATAGGCGAGACAATGGACCGAGATGACGAACTCAGGCGCCGGCTCATGTGCGCTGTGTTGTACTGTTTCATCGGACGGGTGTCACACAGCCTAATAGACTTCCAGGACCAACCTGAAGCGCAGAAAAAAAGCGACACCTACTAAATACGCAATTAATTGCATTAATTACATCTTTAGCACCTGTTAATTGTTTTACATCGAGTTCTGTGCCATTCTTTCACGGTTGTGTTTGCGGACCCCCTCACTTCTGTCTGCACACAACCATACATCTCTTCTGGTCCTCTAGTTGTTGGTGAGAGAGAGAGAGGGATAAAAGCTTATTAGTTCTTAAAATGTTGGACGAGTCAGGCGGGCGGACTCATGAGTTCAGGACTCCCGCGGCTTGAGCTGATGTCTCGACCGTCGGGTGGTCTGACGTTGGTACTCCAGATCATTTCTGGTCAGGGCTGCCTGTTTCCCCCAAAGGTGTTTAGAGGGGCGACAATGAAGATACATGGCAATGAAGATACATCGAAAAGTATAGCTGACGCTTTCGGTCTGGTGACGTCACTTCCTTCCAGCCAATGAAAAAATTCTATGACCAACGCCACATTTTTTTACCCGATAAGGCTTCTAATGCTATTGCATTAATATCTCCTCGCATCCAGTGGCCGGTGAATCTCATCGTCCCAGAGAAAAATCGTGATATATTGTGATTTATTTCTGTAGAGGGTCCAACGGGCATCGTATACTTTCTTCGTTATATTTTTAGCATCACATTGCCGACCGCGCTTTGCTATGAGAAAGCATGACTGTATGTGCGCCTTTCATGGTGTAATTATTTTCGCAAATGACGCCGTTAACTAGAAACAACAGCAAGAACATTGTAAGTCGCAAAAAAAAAACGAAGCTCGAGAACGAAAACCGTTTATTTATTTATTTATTTATTTATTTATTTATTTATTTATTTATTTATTTATTTATTTATTTATTCAAGCACCTCACAGGTTCCGAACATTTAGTTCCCGGCAGCGCTATATCAACATACTTATAGACGCGCGATGGTTGTGAACTCGCATATAATGAGATAAGGTTCCAACCCTTTCACTGATGCGATGATCTCTGGATCCTTTTAGTGCAGTCTCCGCGATCGAGGTCAATGACATCGTGCGGCTGCTAACCCTCAAATCTTAGTCATTATTCCAATTTTCTGTCGCAGAGAAGAATAGAACGATAGTTTTTCTTGCGTAAATCTTCGGCACGTCTTCGGATGGCGGACCCAAGGCCGCGGGATAAATATCCAGCTGAACAAACAAACCTCGCAGGCTCGTGCCGTTCTGAAAAGCCGGATTAGTTGAGCCACGTCCTTCGATTTGGTGCTATCACCAGCGCATTTTCTGATTCGGAAATCCATTAATGCCTGTGGCAGGTGGCATCAGGCTAAGGATCTGGAGCTAAGGAGTTCTTGCGTGAGCAGAGATATTTGCATACATCAGATTGGAAGAACAAAGGGGGACAGAAGCGGGCATCTTTTGGATCTATAATCCCTGCGCCGAGACGAGGCGAGAGGCGTAGACGGCGAAGGCTGGAAAGAGGAGGGAAATGGGATGCATATGAAGAAATTGGGTGTGAGCCCCCGCAAAAAAAGAGCAAAATGCACATTTAGAAGACACCTACGACAGGCATGGCCTCAAAATTGGGAAGACAGAGATGCCACGAAATGAAGCTCATCGAATTCAACTGTGTGCAGGTGATAAACATAATAAGCGATACATAATGACTGTCTTTTTGATGACTTAGGTGACACCACGCTCAAATGCGCGTGAACCCTGGCTGACATGCGATCTTGTTCGCATTGTTATTGAGAAATACAAACTCCGCACAGATTTCAGCAGAACTGAAGATAGCGATGCATTTCCACGCGTCATATCTTTTCATAAGGTGAGCAAGAAAACCATTTCTGCGCAAAATGAATATTATGCAACTCCTTTCAGTCATCCTCCGGCTAAAAATTCCCAAGAAAACTGGAGGAAAATATAAATACAAGTCTAAAAAAAGGATTAGGTGATCAACCTCCAACAAGCATAGAAATTGACAGTCATGACATGTCAGGGCTAAGTTAGGCAAATGCTTTTAACCTAGCTGAATCAGATGGTGTCACTAGTAACAACGTTCCCGAAGGACCTGTTTTCGACCCAACTGTCGAAAGCGACATCTATTCCGTTTATGCCAGCTTACAATTAAAACACTGCCTCGACGCTCATAACAAAAGGGGCCTTTTAAATAAACGCTTCACGAAAAAATCCGCTGTTTGACGCATATTTATAACCCCGTTGTTCAAACCGGCGTCTTTCCAGTCGACATGCAATTGGAAAAAGTTTTGTTACTTTATAAGGAAGAAGATCAGAACGTTCTTAGCAACTACAGGCCTATATCGGTTGTCCCGTATTTTTTCAGAAAGTTCTGGAGTGAGGGCAGTGAGACAGTGACCTGTTCTCTCAGCAATGGGTAATGTTGAAAACCAGTCTGGCCAAACTGTTTTGTCACTTTCATCGGTGATGGCTTTTGTGTAGAAATTCCCATGACACACTTAGTCAGTGCATGCGTTCTTTTTCTGATTCACCCTGGCGTTTTCAGAGTGTCAACACCAGTCACTTGCTTCCTGCGAACCTTCAGAACCTGGTGTCCTAGCTGAAGAATGTGAGGCCGCAGCGCAGCCGTACAGCAGGAGAGCAGGGTGCTGATGGCACTGCCCACCGGCAGCTTTGTGTGGTGGGCAACATGGGGCTGCCCCGGAGCAAACTTTTTACAGGCTTCGCAAGTTGCTTGGCCAAAATTCAATAATAATTTACTATCAATACGGATTCACGCCTCAGATCAACTGAACTCGCTTTAATTACACAGAAGGAAAACTACGTGTAGCACATGCGGCACATGTCTTCCACATGCAGCTTATGTCTTGCACACACATGTTACACGGTTGCAGAGAAGAGCCCTGCACACTCATATCCCGGCACAAATGTGTATGCGCTCACCATCGCGCGCTGTTGCAGAAAAAGCTGGAAGTGCCACTTTCACTCCCTCCCTTGTCCCTTCCCTTACGGCGCGATTCAGGTGTCCAACGATATATGAGACAGATACTGCGCCATTTCCTTCCCCAAAAAAACCCAATTATTATTATTATTCACCCAGTGTGCGCGTGGTCTCCTCTATAACCCAGGCCATGACCGAGACCGCCCCAAGCAGTTCATTCTATTATGACGTCCTCACCATCCATGCGCACCATCATTCTCCTTTTACTTTCCCTTTTCCCCTTCCCCAGCGTGGACGGTAGCAGGCCAGGATCACCTTACTGCCGGCCGACCTCTCCACCTTTCCTTTCATTAAATTACTCTATCCCTTTCTCTGCACAGAAGGAATACGTGCTTATTTGAGTAGAAAAATACTTTTCTTGCCCTGCATTTTTATAATAATTGTTTTTTTTTTGGAAAGGAAATGGCGCAGTATCTGTCTCATATATCGTTGGACACCTGAACCGCGCCGTAAGGGGAGGGATAAGAGAGGGAGTGAAAGAAGAAAGGAAGAATTAGGTGCCGTAGTGAAGGGCTCCGGAATAATTTCGACCACCTGGGGATCTTTAACGTGCACTGACATCGCACAGCACACGGGCTCCTTGGCGTTTTTCCCTCCATAAAAACGCAGCCGCCCGCGGTCGGGTTCGAGCCCGGGAACTCCGGATCAGTAGTCGAGCGCCCTCGTTCTCGCTCTACCATCTGATAGCGTCCCTGGTTAGCGCGGTTTGTAGAGCGACTTCCCCAGTCAGGCGGTAGTCCCCGGCTCGAACCTCGGACCAACTACGAAGTTCAACTGCTTCGGAGTTTAACTTCGAAGTTTAACTAGATAGTTTCTGTGGAATGTGGCTGGGCTTGAGTTGATGGTAAAGAGTAATTACTCCCTTATTACAAATGTACTCTACCTTGGAGGATTCTCGTAAACACTGGGCTGACATCGTACAGAACATAGGCCGGCTTTTGAGCTTCGCCTTCATCGAAACGCGGCCGCCGCGGCCGGGACTGAACTCGGGTCGTCCGGTTCAGAACACAGTCGCGAAGTGAAGAGGACGTAGTTCTGTCGCTGGGCGGTTGACGACGTCGAGGACGATGCAGCTAGTGCTTGAGTGACTTCGGTTTTAGTGTGTCTTAAGTACCGCCTGTGTCTTGTATGTGCCTGTGTATGTGCCAGCAACGTCTGAGGTCTTCCTTCCTTCCTTCCTTCCTTCCTTCCTTCCTTCCTTCCTTCCTTCCTTCCTTCCTTCCTTCCTTCCTTCCTTCCTTCCTTCCTTCCTTCCTTCCTTCCTTCCTTCCTTCCTTCCTTCCTTCCTTCCTTCCTTCCTTCCTTCCTTCCTTCCTTCCTTCCTTCCTTCCTTCCTTCCTTCCTTCCTTCCTTCCTTCCTTCCTTCCTTCCTTCCTTCCTTCCTTCCTTCCTTCCTTCCTTGTGTTTCTTCTGTGTGCGTCCTATCGTTCCTGCTGCTCAACTAACCCCGTAATATTTGGTGGAGGTGCTGGGTAGAGGTGCTACCTCTTCCTGTCTCCCTTCTCTCATACCATCTTTCATTCTTTACGGCGCGGTTGAGGAGTCCAGAGAAGGTCAGACAGTTACTGCTCTTTTCCTTTCCTCACAGATAATTCTATTTTATTTTCATGTTTTTTCTCTCTCTCCGCCTTCTAGCTGTCGTCCTCAGAGCGTCTGCAGCGATTAATTGCGCCACGTGCATGCTTAAGTCAAGTATGGACCGTCGTACACGACCATGAGCATGCGTACACCGACGTGCTTTTCATGCAGACATGAGTATATGCCTTGCCATTTTCCGACTGCGCCTTGTGAGAGTGTTCGGTCGTTTTAAACATGAAATGCTTTTGGACCATTCTCCCATGCCTATCCAAGGCATACTCATGCGACAGTCGACCCGAAAACACGGCGAAGCGTACGTTGAATCTGGAGCCGAAATTTTTTCGTAAAATTACCGCCAGAATGGTACCCAGCAGTTCCGCAGCCCAACGCCACGAGCGGGATTCGAACCAACGCCTGTAGAGCAGTTTGTTTTCACGACGCTTCATTCCATTCGGTCATGCGCCCTGCATGCAGCGTATCACTTCTGTGTGTTCTAATGATGTACGCAACATTTGCTCGTGACAAAATCGTCGCCGCCGTCATCCTTTATCCGTTCTTTAGGCGCTCTCAAATTCCCGGTGGCAGTAGTGCAGCAGCCGTGGCCGCGCGATGGAGCGGGATGAGCCAAAGAGATGCGAAGGTTTAGTGCCGTGGAAGCACTCTGAATTACGCCACTTATGGTGACACTTATTTTTACAATAAACACCGGTTTACTGTGAAAAAGATACCCGGCAGTAATCGCGAGGCTCTCCAGCCTGTAGCCAGCAACCATGTTCCTGAACCTTTCAAGCTTAATCTCATTGTAACGCTCGCTTATGTCGCCAATGGCAGCTGTAACCGCACACGAAGGTGAGAAGGCGGCCAAGGCGGTCGAACGCGTCGCTGAGGCCGAAGATGTGAACGAAGAGGAGCAGGTGGCGAGAACTAAGAATTTGGCGCTCAAATGTGCCTCGCTTGGAGTACATGCCTTCATCAATACTGAACAGTATAAGGTGGGTTTATTAGTTACGACTATTATTTGCTCGGGCATTAACTTGCGTAAGCAAGGCAGAAATGTGGGCTAGTTGGTTGTACATTTGGTTTGAATAACGCGCTGCACACTAACAAAACGACAACTGGAACGGGGGACACAGGACAAGCGCGCATTAACAACTGAGATTTATTCTGGTACGAGGGTATATAAATACATTTCATGAGCATGCTGAAACAATCAATTCATTGCCAACGGCTGTGTCGCACTCTCCTTCGTTTCTTGATTCCACCGTTCCCCCGTTCCAGTTGTCGTTTTGTTAGTGTGTAGCGCGTTATTCAAACAAAAAAAAAAAAAAACTAACTTGCGATCGTGCTGGCTTAGCACAAAGCTACCATTTAAACCATGGCGTCCCCCCATGTATCTAATAGGTCCCTACTTTTCCCTTCCTTAACAACCCAATTCCCTAACAAACGGCCTCGAGCCTCCCTTTGTAATTCATTCATTCATTCATTTTATTCGATATTCTTTCGGCGAAGTTTCTTTGCGTTCTTGCCTTGAGGGTTTCTGAGGTCGAACGCAACTCACTGACGGCGGTTTAAGCAGCACAGGTTGTAAAGTCCAGCTATAAACAAAGAAATCCCATTCTCTTCGGTATTCTTCGAGATGAGCTATTCAGAGCACAGGGCATTATACAATCGTAGAGAGCGTCAGGCGTTTACTGCACTCGTTAGACAAATATCAAAACAGAAAGTCACCAAGAACGAACTGCGAAAAAATTATCGGTAGTCTATACCGTCGTCGAGACCAGACGTAAGCATGAAATGCAAAGCTGTAAAGGCGCAGTGTTTTTTAGGGCGGCTCATGTGGTATCGGCACTCAGTGGGTGTAGTAATGGTCAGGTCTTTCGGCTGCTGAAAGTGCATTCGCTCGCCTGTGGTTTTTGGAGGTGAGCAGCGTGCATGCTCTCCCTGGCTACTTTCGTGGCTTGAGGAGCCTCGGTCACTTTACCTAGCTGGACAGCGCGTCCGGCTTCGCCGCTTTTTATGCTTTAATTGCTGCCGCGTTAGCCGCTTATCTTTTTCGTGCTGGGAAACGCGCTCAGCGCTCCTCAATGTTTCGCTGTTTGGAGCACCGTAGCTCTGCCCCCCCACAACCCCCTCCCTTCCAGTGGCTTCAGCCACGGCCGGACTGGAGCAGCAGCGCATCACCACTACTCTAGTCCGGCCGTGCCGCAGCAAACATTCGCGGTGCATAACGAACGGATGAACGATGACAAAGACATCAGCTTCAAACACGCAGCGCGAGTGGCTACCAGTCAGCATAATGCGCAGCTTGAGAGGCTGCATGCGATGATGGCGAAGCGATCTGAGACATTGGCAAACGAAGCTGCTCTGCTTAGGCCGCTGCTAGTTCGAATACCACTCGGAACTATGTTGTTATAAAGTCTTTCTGTTGGATACCGTTGGCGTGATAAGTTTCGCAGTATTTCCAATAAGTTCGGCTTCATGTTCGGTTTCAGGTTCCAGGACGGACGTTCGCCTTAGTTCGCCGAGAATAGGAACTAAAAGCAACTCGTGCTTAAAACTGGCCCGATTGCAGCTTCTTACGAAACACGTCCCCAACACATGATCTCAATATCAATGAATAAATAAATAAATAAATAAATAAATAAATAAATAAGATTACGATAGACATAAGACGATCTAGATAGCGAGACATGCTGTATGTTCAAGGATTGCTACAGAAGTGGGAGGATACTGCATCCGGCTCAGGGAAGTTTTGTCTAACGAGCCAAGAAGTGAAAGGAAAAGGCGCCGTTCCCTGCATTCCTGTGGAATGATATCCACCTCGGGACCCGCAGCAAACAAGACATGCGAGTCCTGGCCATTGTTCGGAAATTGTCCCACGCGCAGGACGACGCGGAGTAGGCGATAACCACAGCCCTCGCGATGCACGCATTCCGGTTCCACGAATAAAGAAGGGAGCCCCATTCGCTCTGTTGTTACCCCTCAGGTCTGCCGCGCCGACGCAGGTGCCGCTCGTATCAATGGCCCGCGCGGCGCCGAAAATGACTTTCTCGAAAGCAGTCGTCATAACGCTGGCCCTGCCATCTGCCAAGAACAGCTCGTGAGTGTCCCTCCGTGCTCAGAGCCGTGCCTAATACAACAGCGGCGCAAGTTCAAGGCTGCGGTGCAACAGCGTGAGGGGGGGTCCTGCTAATGTTGTTTCGCGGCTACACCCGCGCCGCCGGACGCGACGCATTCGGTGGAGCGCGTCGTCTCGGGGCGCCTCCCCCAGTCGTGATACTCGCTCCTCCTCCGTCCGAACGCAGGAATCGCAGTGCGCGAAGATAAGCGCTGCAACACGCCGCCGGCGTTGCAGCAAAGCCCACATTCCTCGCAGATGGTCTTCGGAAGAGAGCACGCCCGGCGTCGGCTGCACCGCAGACAATGGTCCCTCCCCTTCCGTCGCACTCACGCTCTTCTTTCCCCTCAGAGCAGTGATCTGGCCAGCGCTCCCAAATGACATCCTGCGTCGGCCCGGTCCGATGGGAAAACTGAAATTTCGCGGGGCGGTCCCGCCCGAGCAAATAAGCAAGTGCAACGCTCCCGGCTCTGTAGCTCTGTGATTGGAAGTCGAAACCGCAGCGACGACGACGACGACAAAAGGAGAGGGCCTCAACGCCGCCGCCTCTGCTTTCGTCGCCCCAGCGACCGCAATCCGGATCCGAAACCAACACCGGCACCGAAAAGTGAATAACACACACAGGCACACACTAGCCCGCGCGCGCGGTTCGTTGTTGCAGCTCTCAGACCACAGGCGAAATCACCTCCGCCCCCCGCACGGAGGAAGGAGAGTGAAAAAAAGTGCCCTCTTGATAACTCTCATTATGCAGGCACACAGACGCGCTCGACGGACAGAGAATTTTCGGAGGAGGTAGAGCGGACACGCAACGAACCCGACGGCGAAGGTCGGTGGGAGACCAGCATAGAGAAACTGCCGCCTTCAAGCAAAGCAGAAGGAGTGCAACGCCAACGTGACTGCTCTTGTTTTCTTGTTTCTCTCTCGCTCCGAACCGCACGACTTGCCGCGGGTTTAGAAGTGCCGTGGCCAGCCGGCAGCAACGCAGCACTCAGCAGCCATTGATAAAGCGCCATCACGCGGAGCCGCGCGGCAGCTGCCGGCACCACCGGTCCACCGGCGAGCAGCTTGAAAGCAAGGAAACGAAAATAGGTACAATTAAGGGGTCCTAATGACCCCCCTATTCCGCACGCCGTAAGCCAATGGGAGAGCGTGCTCTTACGGGGTTCAGCCAATCAGAGAGCGGAGAGAGGTAAACTTTAGTGAGCCGGTCCTAAAGCGCTTGTGGCGCCTCCGCGTCGTCTGCTAGCCCGTCGTCCTCGGCTGCCTCGGCGCGCTCGCTCATCAGACCGGTCGTGGTCGGAGGCCGTCAGGTCTGCCGCGCATGCATCGTGGAGGCTCACTTCGCCAGTGTCACTCGACCGATTCGCATCGGCACGTTTCTCGCCGAGTGTGTGCGTCGACGAGTAGCGCTATGTGCCTGTGGGCTGCGAGCTAACCATCCGACTTTCGACGACTTCTTGGTGCGCGTTGCCGGCAGAGCGCCGGGTCTGTTTAGGACGCGTCGTCTGCTTTGAAGCAAGAATCCAAGATGGCAGCGCCCGGGCGTACTACGAGCGGAGCAGCAAGTTTGTTTGCGAGGACCCTCTTCGGTCTGCTGCTGTGTGCCCTGCTAAAATGTGTCGTCCTCGCTCAAGGTGAGTCCGCTGCGCATCCAGAGTACATGGCTTTGAACATCATGCCGCCTGGCACATTTCGTGCGGGACGTGTGCTTTGCGCGACTGAGTTCGCGTTACAAATCTGCATGAGCCTCGCCTTCAAAATGTTTTCGGTCTTAGTTCAAGGATTCATGCTGTCTCGTTCCTCAAGACAGAGTCCACCATAAATTCAGTTTTGATCTGGTTAACGACATGTGACTGCTTTGTAACCTTGCGGAGTAAAATATGTAAGATCGTAAGAACTAAACGTTTAAAGGCATGCGTGATGACGAAGGTGACAGTGATCATGGCATTACTGGCCTCCTTAAGAGGTCGCACCGCTAAACTTGCACTTGCGATCAGCTCAACGATTGGTCTGAAAAGCCATTGTCAAAGCGTGCGCGTCGTTTTATGCGGCGCTCCGCTTCTTCCGCGTTTGGATGCGCGTGCGTTAACGAGTCGGAACGTGACCTGGAAGAGAAACACGAAAACGCGCGCGCCCGCTCCCTCGGCCGTTCCGTTACTGGGCCCGGCGGCGTTGCGTCAGCGGCGGCATCGCTCATGCGCGAACAGGCGTCTGGCGTCGCGACGTTCGTGGCGCCGCGGCAGTAGGTGAAACAGTTGGAGCCGACGCCGGGCACCTGGCGTGTTGTAGCGCCGGCTCCGCTGCCGCTGAACTGTCGCGAGGAGAGCGGGCGTCCTTGCTTTGGTCACACGCTGCCTTTTTCTTGCCTGCGTGCGTTAGCGAAGCGCCCGCGTGGAGCAAGGCGCGAAATCGAGGTCGACGCAGCCAGTTTTCCGAAGGACCGGCCGGCCACAGAACCAGCCCGGCACGTTTCCCTTTTCCGGGATCATCGTGGCCGCACCGGTCGTCCATCATGCGTTGCGCTTTATATGTGTTACGCACTGACCTGTCTCCCAAGGCTGGGCTGGCGATTGTTGGAATGCTTGACTGTGTGACAGATATGCGGCCCATGCACTTCCGGCTCTGTTAGCACACTGCTTCTGTGCTTGAGGTCTTCGTACGTTCACGTTCATAAGTTGATAAGAAATCTGAGAGTCTCAGCGATGCTCGCTAGAGTGGCTGTGGGGTTCTCCTGCCGTGTTCGAATTCCTTGGCTTCCTGGCCGCAGAGGCTATTTGTGTTGTAAGATTCCGGCGAGCTTTAAAACCCACAAGTAGTCGAAATCATCCCTGAACCCTACTCTATGGCGTACCCGATAGTAATAGCCCACCGTCAGCTTTTGCAAGTTGTACTTCACTATTTTCTAAGAGCGCCAGTGACAAGTCGTTTTCGCATTTGTAGCAACAGTGTAGCACGACTTGCTGGCTTGTGTGCCACTGTGAAAGCGAAGAGATGCGACACGAGCAGCTAGCTAGACCGTGGATCACCCGAGTTGCGCCACCCCGCCCGAGGCCAGCAGAACGGGTCGGGTGGCGCGGAGGGAGCCCCCCTTCCGCCGAGGAATGCTCCCGGCGGCGCTTCGGTGACCGGCGCCCGCCGAGGCTTCGGGAAGTCGAGGGGGTCGGGACTGGGAGGGGGAATGAGTCGACGGCCGGGCAATGCGCGCCGTCGCTGACAGCCGGTGTCAGCGCGCGCTGCGACGCTCGCAGTCGCGTCGGCGCGATGTATGTCGTGGCAAGGCGTCTGGACGCTGAGGGGGACTTCTTTTCCAACAGGATTTGGCTGAGGGGGAGTCACGAATGACACGGGGCAGATGCAGAACGACGCGTTGGCAGAACTCATAGTGGTTCGATCTAAAGCGCATCTGGCTGGCACCGTTGTGGCCATTCGGGAGGGGGGAACCGTGTGCAGCTGTACCAGGAGGCGGTGGATTAAAACTATCGACTGGGGTCGTAAAAAGAGGGCGTAGCCTAAAATCTTTAGTAGTGGGCTGTTTAGTAGTGGGGCGGACACGCCAGATGAAATATCGTAAATATGCTGGTATGCTGCTGCTTGTGGGTTCTGTGGCACAGTGTCTCTGCACCTAAGCGGTGGTCGTGATATTCCTTAGTTTATGAATTGATCCTTATAGTCTTCGATAGCGCAGTTACTGCAGTCAAAGCTCTTCAAGCGGGAGGAAACAGGATACCGAGCACGTTGGCCACATTGCAGGTACTTCTGTGCACTTTCTAAATGTTGAGGTATGAAAATATATATCTTGATGAGCTGTGTTCTCAGCTAATTATCAATAGCTGTCTTATTTGATAGGTTATTGCGTGTTCGCAAGTGATATCGCGTCAGTATTTATTTATTCATTTATTTCCTTTGAGATTTCTGTGCCGCATAGCAACTGAACGGTTAAAAGGCTCAAGTGTTCGCGTTACATCTGACTAAGGACCGCCTACTACAAACGCAGTAAAAAACGCGTAAAACGAACAACGGCAGGTGAACAAGATAGGCAGGCGCGGGCTGCAATGCAATGTGTCGCTTTACTGCTTCAAGCATAAACTGTTTGCACTGCGTATGTGGACACAGGAATTTAGCACATGTCATAAACGACACAGCGTGCCCTTTATCACCGCTGTCCGAAAAAAATTGAAGAAGACGGAGGGGCGCTTGAACAGCTGCCGCTAAAGGTTAAAGAAACGGAGAGAGCTCTGTGGAAAACAGGGATGCTGACGAAATCGGCACTGGAAACATGCCGAACCTTTAAACAGGAAATTGTCAAAGAAAATATCTATGATAATTGTAGGGGAAGCTCTTTGTTGTTTGAGGCCAGGACGGGAGTTTTGCGGACTAATACCCCTGTCACACGGGACTTCTTCTCGGCCTTTGCCGTAAAGTTGTCTTATTGCACTAAAGGAGGAAAACCGAAAAGGAGCAGCGACGCTGCTACACGGCAAATCCAAAGGAGCTAGAACGCGGCCTCCGTGAATGCCAAAAGTCACCGCTGTGTGTGAAGCGGCGCTAGTAACATTATGAAATTAAAGCAGACGGTAGCACTTCAGCTAAGAGTGCATTCGTTTATGTTGGAAAAAGTAGCTATCACGATAATAAACGAGCGTTCTGACGGTGAGAAACGGATATTTTGAAACAAAGTTTCTTTTTTTTTTCATCGTTCTCGGTCCGACCACGGTAGGCGCACTTTTCCGTTCGTCTCCTCGTTGTGTTCGAGAAGCGTGCTTTGTTGCTTGTGTCTTTGTGCACGCAAGCAAACTCAAAACACGCACACAACAAAGAGCAAACGAAGAAAAAACAGCAAAGCGAGATGCGCAAGCACGTGTGTGTCGATGCGGCTGCTGAAAAGCGTTCAAGTCCTTTCTTAGCAGTGTGAATGTCTTTAGTCATAGCCTCCTCTACGGTTAAGTGCACTGTAACGCAAAATTAACCATTGAATAAGATAAATTAGATATTTTTTTACGGTTTCAAAACTAAAAATTGCGTCAATTTTTTATTCTTTGAGCTCGCTAGCTGGCGCTGCCGTCTGGGTTGCTCCTTTAAGCAACTTTAAAGCCGCTGACGGCCGCCTTTATTGCTACGGAACTTTATCGCTAAGGTCTCGACGCTTTGCCGTGTAGATGCGCGTCACGCGCCTTTGGGGCAAAGGACCTTAATTTTCAAGGCCTTACAAGTGCCCGTGTGACAGGGGTATAAGACGTATAGAGTCAGGTACCACGAGATAGACACTTTGTGCATTGCGTACGGAGAGGAGGAGGAAACGGCTGAACACTTGATACTTTTCTGTAAAGGGCGTCACCCTACAGTGGAAAGCAGCGGGGCTGACTTACCCAAGGCATTGAGGTTTAGGGATAGTGAAGGGAAAGTGGATTTTAAGAGGTTAGAAGTAACCAAGCGAAGGTTATACGATTGGTGGCTAAAAGCAGGACAGGAGTAAAATTTCACAAGGCATGGCTAGGTGGCAGGAGCCACCGCCCGATTTAAAGGGTTCAGCCGTATCCATCCATCCATCCATCCATCCATCCATCCATCCATCCATCCATCCATCCTGGAAGTTTTTTTATGGTTCATGGGGGATTTAACGTCCCAAAGCGACTCAGGCTATGAGAGACGCCGTAGTGGAGGTCTCCGGAAATTTCGACCACCTGGGGTTCTTTAACGTGCACTGACATCGCACAGCACACGGGCCTCTAGAATTTCGCATCCATCGAAATTCGACCGCCACGGCCGGGATCGAACCCGCGTCTTTCGGGCCGGCAGCTGAGCGCCATAACCACTCAGCCACCGCGGCGGCTGCCGCCGCTGGAAGTGAAATGAATAGAGTGGAAAATGGACTAGGTGGAAAATGGACGGGCTCTAGGTGGAGAGTGGACAGCGAATTTATACAGGGGCTGTTTACGTACTGTGTATACAGGAAAACACGCACACGCAAGGGAGAAAATACACGTACGTAAAATGTTAACTACACGAACACGTGTGTCTTATTGTTGAAAAGCATGGTTTATGGGATTTCAGGTCGCAAAGCCACTCAGGCTCCAGTGGAAGGCTCCAGATAATTTCGACCAACTGGGATTCTTTAACATCTCACAGTACACGGACTTCTAGCATTTAGCCTCCATCGAAATGCCGCGGCCGGGATCGAACCCGCGTATTTCGGCTCAGCAACCGAGCACCATAACCACTGAGTCGCCGCCACGGCCCAACGAAAAACATCTGAAAGCATGTAGAGCGTAAGGAAATGTTAGTGCGGCAAAGTCGCACTGAAACCGCCTTCGAGGTATATCAAAGGCCCATTATTCACAGCCTCGCTCAAGGGTTATGTGTGCAACACGTGAAGATTCTCGGTATTTAGTATTTTTCAGACTTTTTGTGGGTCATATACGAGTCTTTGAAGAGTCCTTGCAAAGTTCATTCAGTAATCATTCCAATTTCAAACTAGCGTTCACGTCTCACTCCTGACAAAATCAAAATTTTCAAACACGGCGAAAATACGAGGACGTGCTGACGAGAGAAGGCATACGCACTGCGCAGTCTTGGCGCCGTCTCATTTTCGCGAGTGTTTGAAAATGAACGTTTCGCACCGACTATAGTCCAACAGAACATTCTTCGATAATCGCACTGTCGCCGCGCTAACCAGTCGTCGTACTTGCATCTAGAATTGTGAGATTTCGTCACACATGAACATGTCCAACATTCTCGGACCGAAATTTTTGAAAATGCGAAAGTTGTACTTTACTCTTATGAAAATATTGAAGCAAATTGTCCATTCTTCTGATATGCAGTTAATTTTTTTTCTTTTAACGTGTTTGTGTCGATCGCATCGGACAGTTAATTAAGGCTGTCATGGAAAGCCAAAGACGAACGCTTTTGACGATAGCAAAAACGTTAATAAAGAAAAGAATGTCAGACTGCCGTCGGGTGAGCTGCGGATATATTGACTGTTTTAGTGAAATGCTTTCGCCCAGAATTGTTCGGTACGCAGAACCCCTTAACTACAGCCTCGTGTAGCCCGTGCACACTGTTGCCCCGGCACGTAAAAGTCAATAAATCGATCACTCTTCCCTGCTCTGTCCCGCAAAGTGTTGGGTGAAGTCAACAAGCTTCGGTTGGCGGACCAGCAGCTCATTAACGCGCGAGATAAATTGCGCGAATGAGGTTCGCGCGCACTTTGGCCGCTTTTCCTTGCTCGGAAACAATACGGGAAGCAGCGGTGTGCGCGGTGAACCGCGTCGGGGAAACGCGAACAGCCAGCGTATGCGTGGCTGCCGCCCGCGTTCCGTGGATCGAAAACAAGCGGTTCCTTTCCCCCCCTCTATCGGCGGGGGAGGAATGCGACGCGTCTTCGTCCTTCGGCCTCGCACAAACATATATAACGAATTGCCGCTGCTGGCAGCGGAGACGGCGACAGCGGGGCATCGTCGCCGCGACGAGGACGACTGTCGCGGCGCGCTTCTCCAGGTGCGCTGCGGCCCGCATTAATAACGCTGTAGGCGAGTTCGAACGCGTTGACGGCGGGGGGAGGATGGAGGAGTACTTCGCGCAAAACAAGACTGAAGACGAAAAAAACGAACACGAAAAAAGAAAGGCTGTCAGTCCTCTCAACCGCGGAGATGTTTACCACGTTACGAGGGTCTGTACTGGAACACTTTCGCTCCTGCAGCTCAGAGCACGTGATCTTTTGAGGCGGCTCTTTTTTCCATTACATTTTCTATTTCTTCCCAACCCTAAAGCCGCGAAGTGAACCCCAGTGCCGACCCGCTTACCTTCTGTCCTGCTAAAAACGTGCACTGTCGTGGACGTTGAAGCTGGGGCCATCGGCCAGCCGAAACCTGTGCGCAAAATGCTGTTACGACTATAGGAACATTTCGGGACCGTTCGCTCGCAGGGCAATCGAAAAAAAATCAGGCCAAAGCGATACGACAGTCAATACGATATGCGACTGCAACACGACAGCCAACAGTGAAGTGCTGTTGCGTGTCATGAGCATTCTGGACGACGGGTCATGATACACTGCGACGCTATAGGTCCAGCTTCTGCACCACTGTAAGCTTTCGTTTTCTTCCCCCCCCCCCCCCCTTTCCTCTCTCTCTATGTATCACTTTTTTAATCATTTGTGCGGCGCGGCGCCACTACTTGGAACAGTTTTTTTGTTATAGTGAGGTTAGTACGCCTATTTCCGTGACTGTGGCTTGACTGCTTCATTTTAGAACCGCCGCTTGAGTCCCGCTGCTTCTAATTTTTCCACATTTCTGTCAAATCTTCGACGCTTTGAATGAAACTTGCCCTTGCTGACAGGATCGCATCTTGACACATTTCATCTTCATGAGCTACTACTCAGTTGAAATGGCACATCTGCGTCTACATCTCCCAAGTGTTACGAACTAACACAACTTTACCGAAAGGAAAGTCGGCCACGTATCTCACCGTCTCATTCAAACGTACATAATTCTATGTATGCTGCTGCGATATTATGTCTGCCTGCAACGAAGGGTAAAATTATTCCTGTCTCCCATTTGCATATACATCGCGAAATCATCTCTTTTACATTTACTTCGGAACGAGATTAACGTGCATAATGTAGCCCAGTATTATGCCGAGTTACACAATTGCACGGTCTGGGCACGATGACTGAATATTTCAGCGCGTATGCAGAATGAAAGTGATCAGCGCTCATCAGTATGGCCTATAACCACGGCCCACTTGCAATTCCAGGAAGTAACTAGCACAGACAGCCGTGGGACTAGCTTGGTAAAGGGGCTGCGAAGCTACCTTACACATTGGGTGGGGGGCGATATGGACACTCACTCGCTCATGAATATTCATTCCTAGCGCAAAGAGGTCGTCGTATTTCTCTTGCAACCAGTATTCATGCCAGGCCATCGGAGAAGATTGCTGCTCTGTAGAACACATAAAACTTACCTCTTGTGCCCCGGTCTGTTAAGACCCAGCGTCAAAGCAAATGCCGTAAGGAAAATGGTCACTCACGTTATGCACGCTGGTTTATTCGTATCTGCTACCGCTGTCGTTTGAATGCCGGGCGGCTTGCGATTAAATACGTCTTGTGCTTTTTAAGTACGTGATTTTTAATTTTTTTTGTCGATGTTCCGGGGAAAGGTTACGTACATGTATGTGTTTACTTATCAAAATCCCGTAGTTCATTGCGCTGCCTTAACAAGGTCGCTATAAACTTGCTGTTTGGATTAGCTGTAATGGAGTCCCCTTTTCCCCCTCTTCTTCTTCTTTCCATACCCCCTCTCTTTCCTCTCCTGCTAAGCGTTCCCGCATTTCCGGTCCTTCTATTATCTCTCTCTCTCTATCTCCCTTGGCGCCCTCCCTTCCACCCGACAGTGCCCGCTGCCACTCCCAGGCCAGTAGACCAGACCAGGATCTCGTGACCTGGGTGAACATGCCAGAGCTATCGCTGTAAACGCTGCGCCCTTTGGGAAGTCGAGGGCTGGCTGGTAAACTCTATTCGGGATCACATTTTGATTTGTCTTTATCTTTCGCCCCAAACTTTGCAAAATTTCCTTCACAAATATTTCACCTACTACTACTACTACTACTACTACTACTACTACTACTACTACTACTACTACTACTACTACTAATAATAATAATAATAATAATAATAACGCACATTTGTAGTGCACAGCAGGCTATCGTCAACATTTGTTCTGTTAGCGTGCTTTTCCTGGTGCTGTTTAAGCAGAAGACACACTTCGCGGAGGAACGGGATCGCACACGATGGGTTTTTTCTTAATAATAATAATAATTGGTTTTGGGGGAAATAAAATGGCGCAGTATCTGTCTCATATATCGTTGGACACCTGAACCGCGCCGTAAGTGAAGGGTAAAGGAGGGAGTGAAAGAAGAAAGGAAGAGAGAGGTGCCGTAGTGGAGGGCTCCGGAATAATTTCGACCACCTGGGGATCTTGAACGTGCACTGACATCGCACAGCACACGGGCGCCTTAGCGTTTTTCCTCCATAAAAACGCAGCCGCCGCGGTCGGGTTCGAACCCGGGAACTCCGGATCAGTAGTCGAGCGCCCTAACCACTGAGCCACCGCGGCGGGGCGTTTTTTCTTGCATGATTGGGTTTCTGGCGCTATTGCTGTGATGGTTTGTGCGCAAATAATAATGAAGCGATTATGAACAGAAGGAAGCTGCTGCGCTTCAATTCCCGAGGAAATCCTTGCCGTTGTAACCGAGTACGTCCCTTTTTGTTTCTTGGTACGGAGCCTTTCGCCCTTATTTCATTTTGTCTTGCTCGAGGAACCCTTATGTAATGCAGGATAGCCGCGGGCATATTCGGCGCAGCAGCCCATTAAGAGTCCGCCGCGCCTCACCCACAGTCAGCGCCTAATTGATGCCGGCAATTATTGCCTAATTGCCGCGCTTCGCCGCTGAAGATGCAGCAGGGAAGTGGGCTCGTCGCCGTACTTGGTACAATACAGGACTTACCGGCACCCCAAGCCGACCTGACCCTGGACTGGGCACCGCATAAGTTACCTCAACTCTGGGTGCATGTCCTTGTCAGCACTGGGTGGGATTGGGAGCGAATGGAGGAGCAGGATGCAGCCTTTCGTGCATTCGTGACAGCTGCTCCAGCGTCAGCACCTGCGGTCGTGAACAGGCCGCGGCTGGACTGGAGCGGCAGCTCAAAAGAGAGAGCCCTCCCGCGCTGAGAAACCAGGCTGCAATCGGGATGGCAGGATGGACGCACGCCAAATGGATCACAGCCGCGACTCGGCCACTTTCGATATGGGGGGGGGCACTGACCGGCGATCGACGACGTGCACATAGCTTTGCGTCACGTACGACAATCTGCGACCATACTTCGGAGATTCAGAGGCGCGGGGACGTTGACAAACGAGAATACAGGAATGCAAAGCAGGGCGCGTGTGTGAAAACGCGTGAAGGACCCGACTCTCCTCTGCATTTCTTTTGTTTTATTCACTATTCTTCTTTGTAGAACACAAAGGATTTATTCTGCCCTAAATTCTCGGCTGAAAAGGTGTCGTTAAAAGCGGGCGGATCAAGATTATTGGTCTTGGTTCTGGTTTTTGGGGAAAGAAAGTGGCGCAGTAGCTGTCTCACATATCGGCCGACACCTGAACCGCACCGTAAGGGAAGGGATAAAGGAGGGAGTGAAAGAAGAAAAGGTACCGTAGTGGAAGGCTCCGGAATAATTTCGACCACCTAGGGATCTTTAACGTGCACTGACATCGCACAGCGCACGGGCGCCTTAGCGTTTCGCCTCCATCGAAACGCAGCCGCCGGGTTCGGTTCGAACCCGGGAACTCCGGATCAGTAGCCGACCGCCCTAACCACTGAGCCACCGCGGCGGGTAGATTATTGAACTCAACAATGGTTTTCGGGAAAATCGAGTATTTGAAGAGGTCAGCTCTAGATGTACACGGGAAACTGGCGAATGGATGGTTAGTACGGGGATATAATCTGCCTGGCGGTCGGATATACAAAGTCTAAATTAAACTCTTTTTCACGAAGCATATAAAGAAACTTGAGAAGGGCTATTTTTATATGTTAGTTTGGGAATTTGAACTTGGATACGTAGAGCTGTCACTGTGTTTTTCGGTAATCGGAGAATATAGATCTTAAATATAACGTTTGCACTGTCTGAAGTTACCCGGCGCGGTGGCCCAGTGGTTAGCGCGCTCGACTACTGATCCGGAGTTCCCGGGTTCGAACCCGACCGCGGCGGCTGCGTTTTTATGGAGGAAAAACGCTAAGGCGCCCGTGTGCTGTGCGTTGTCAGTGCACGTTACAGATCCCCAGGTGGTCGAAATTATTCCGGAGCCCTCCACTACGGCACCTATTCTTCCTTTCTTCTTTCACTCCCTCCTTTATCCCTTCCCTTACGGCGCGGTTCAGGTGCCCAAAGATATATGAGACAGATACTACGCCATTTCCTTTCCCCAAAAAACCAATTATTATTATTCGCCGCCCCTTCTTGTTTGCCGATCCACCAGTGTGGATTCCTGTAGCGCCCCTTTCAAAGGTGAGGATCTGGGTCCCGTTGAACACGTGAGCAGAGCTGGCCTCCGGACCGTTTAATCTGTCCTCAGCATCATTCCCGTTGCTCCGAAGCTGCAGGGAATGAGGCGGACAGGTCCTCCTCCTCACTCACCAAAAGTTCGGAATCTTCAAGAATATTACGTGGACCACACGTGTTAGCTGCGGTCATGTGCGGGGCGGATTCGTTACTGTTGGTGAAGACTGCTACTACTCGTCGTAGGGCACTGATTGGGGCCTGGCGCCGCTGTCGGTGCCTCGAGCGCTGTGCCGCCCGCCGGGAGGCCGTGTCGGGGGAAAGCCGCCCGGGCTTCCTTGAACAATGAGTGGGGAGGCGGAGGGGCGTGACGGCTGCGGACGCCGACGCGACGACGCCGTGGTTTTACCGACGCCGGCGCTGCCACGGTGTGACGGGGCCGTGTCCGAGACCGTACGCGCTGTACTCTGTGCTGCTCGAAGGGGAACTGCCCTGAGGGTAACGCCAGCTGGAAGCGTTGCTCTCACTTCGGCCAACGGCGGACGTTGCCTGCCAGGAATGAGCGCCAACCCATCAGGGGACACGCTTTGGACGCGATTGCTTGATAAAAGAAAAGGAAATTTCTTCTTGCGCCGCACTGTTCGGTTCCTCAACCCAGATGCCGCTGTCTTCAAGTCGGCCAGCACTGTCGACAGCCCGGGAGACAGGGATATACCATGGCTTAGGCTGACGACCGACCTTTTGTAAATGGAGGTTTCCTTTCGCTGCCATTCGAATTCTCACTTGCTCGCGTAGTCACCGCACAGAATTGCGTCTTGATGCCCTCGCTGCAAAGCTCGTTTTCTTTCTTTCTTTGCGATAAGCTTTTGCTGTTCGATACATCGCGCAGTACAACTCCCTTGAAGTATAATACGTGGGGCGCCTTCATGACATCGACGCGTGCTGATCACGGTGGTTTTCATAGGTGCGCGCACGGTTGCTGTCACAACGCGTGCGAACTCACCGCTGCGGTTTCTGGGGGGAAAAAAAAAAACGCTGTAGGAATTCGTGCGCTGCAACTTAGGAGTTGGCTGCGAGTCGATCACTTAAGGGTTTACAGAACTGTATGGTTTACAGTATATCTCTGCACTCTGTGAGCTTCATATTTCGGTAACCATAGCTAATTTCGTTCCCGGGGAACCGCGTGACGTGTGACAAACGAGTGAATGACTGCGTATGATCGTAGTCGAACAAAAGGCTTGAACAGCCTCGTCTTCGCTAGAAATGATGGCGAATTCATGAAGTGAGCGACTCATGGCATGTTGCTGATAGCTTATGATGCTGCATAATAATAATAATAATAATAATAATAATAATAATAATAATAATAATAATAATAATAATAATAATTTACGACAAAATCGCAGTCTCTGGATGCATCCGCGCTGCCTTGTAGTACGTCCCACCAACAGAAGGCATTCTGCGAGAGCTCAGCCCCGAGATAACGCGGCTTCTGGGGCAGCGCAGTGCTAGTTCTGACCGCACCTGTGGTTCTCGTTGAGCACGATTCCGTGTGTCCTTGTGCGGGCATCGTTTCGTGGAAGCGCGCAACGGACTGCTTGCTCATCGCGGCACACGTGCGCCCGCACTTCAGCCGTCTCCTATGAGGAGGCGGATTCAGCGGAACGCCAACATATGCAATGACCGCCCCATCGCGTATACGTCCCACACGGTCGCCGTTCGGAATTGTTCGCGCATTTGGAATATACATGGCGTGCGGGAAAATCGTTGGCGCAGTGCGAGGCGTGGTTTGGAGGCCCGCTAATACACCCTAATGAGAGTCCTAATGCAGGCACCGTTTCCTGTCCGGCTTCTCCGTATAACCAGGAGAAGGACCGGGGTCCCAAAGAAATAATCGCGAAAAGAAAATTGTGCTGCGCCACTTTTGCGAGTTGCCCGCGGTTTCTGCCACTGCCGCCTGAGGTGCACGCAGGCCGCCGTCGGAAGATGAGCGGGCTCTCGAATTCTCCATTTCCCTTCCCCCCACGCCCGCACCTCCTCGCTGCCTCATTCTTTACTTGCCGGCCGGTCGGGGCAAGAATGACAAGGGTCGAGAGTTCGAGTCCCAACTGCGGCGGCGGAGGAGGTGGCAGTGTGCACGGCCGACAGCCGGCGCTTCGACGAAGCGATTACGACGGGGCGACCTGGCAGCAGTCGAAGGAAAGAAACGCGCCCGAGAGCAAAGACACAGCCGTGCCGTGGTGCGTGCGGGCGGTGGGAGGAGCGGGGGAAGGGCCGAGTTCCGTTTGTGCCGGGCTTCTGCTGCATTTTCCCTGCCGCATGTGCCCACTGCTCTATCATTACATCTCCCCCAGCACCGGAGGAGAAAAAGACGGCCCGGCTCCTTTCCCCCCCTGCTCCCTTCCTCTGTGCAGCACTCACTATCTCCCTGCGCGCGCTTCTTTCGACGCGTCCCGAGTGAAAGAAAAAAGCAAACAAACAATAGTGTAAAGTTTCTCTCCGGGGCCTGTGAGAAGGGCGTCTTCGTTTTTGTAGCTGTTGGCTCGGTTTTTCGATGGGAGCTGAGTTGGGATGGGACTGTTTTCTCCTTCAAGGCCGCGCGCGGCACATTCGGAATCGAGGCGCGTCGTTCCCCCTCGGTGCCTATTATGCCGCGCGCGCTCTGCGGGTCCTTTCCGATGCCCCTCTCTGGCTGCAATTTGGCGGCCCGGTGTGCGAGTACGTGTAATCGCCGCTGTGGCATGACGCGCCGTCTCAGAAACGGGCAGGGCCCACAGCGCGGCTGCGAAACAACGGTGTTGTGCTAACGAGGCTTCTGGTTCTTTCTGCCGGGTTCTGTAATGTGAGCTTTCACGTATGGTTGTGTAGGCGTTGTTCTGCTTGCCGGTGTTATCGCAACACGTTGGTTCCTCTCAGGTTGCCAGGCTTGGTAGATCGTCATGTTGAAACATGTTGAATGTTCTCAGGCTTCCAGGCACGCTGCCTGTTCTTCGTGCAGGAAATCTCTCATTCGCAACATGGAAGAGCAGAAGCGATATTTCAGTGGTTTTTCCGGAGAGATGTAGGAAGCTGAAGCCCTCGCTCTACTGCGACAAATTAGCTATCGGCGCCGATCGAAATCCCTGGCGAAGAAAAATCCATTTCCGATTTAGAGCAGCCCGCGCCATTTCGTTGCCGTGCTCTTGCTTTCTTTATCGCGCATTGAAAGAAGCGTCTCGCACTGCAATGGTTTATATAGTTTGTCGATGATTCTTCATCCTCAGTCACACACGTAGCAAGCAAGCAATATCCCTCGCTCCATCGGTGTCGAAGCTCGGGCTCACCAATAACAACGATGCAATACGACTCACCGGAAAAAAAGTTTCCCCAGGAATTCAAAAGTGTGTGCGTGTGGTGGGGTATCGATGGTAGAGGAGAAACGGCAGCCATTTTTAATTTTTCATTTGTGTCGTTTACGTGTCGGGCAGGGCTAGCAACGTTTATGACTCCACCACTCATGACAAAGATCAATAAAATTCCTCGTCGTGAGTAAAGAAAAAATCGTTACGAATTAAGGGGGGCATTCAAAAAACAAGGAGGCTTGTGCACCCCCTTTCCCCCTCCACTATAGGGGTGTGTAGGGAAATCTTTGAGAAGTCTAATTCATCACGTTTGTCCAGTTTTCTGAGCATAGACAGAAAAACTTGCGACATTGTCCGAGGCGGTTTCTCTTCCGCGCTTCCGTTGCCGTGGGCTGGTCACATTCCGTGGCGTGCGCCATCACGTCTAGAATACAGCCTCTTCAGATGCGACCGTGGCACGCACGACCTCTTCGTGAAGAAGGGGAATAGAAAAAGAAAGGAAACAAAAACGAATTCACGGCATTTCTTTCCGTCCGCCTCGACGACCGGACGGGCCAACCGAAAGAGCGGCGAAAACCTATGGTGGATCTGTCCCTCAGGCGGAGCAGGGGAAACAGAAGAAGACACCCTGCAATTTCCAGCGCACTTCGTGAGCGCATCACTTCTCCGGAAATGTGCGGGCAATTACACGCGCCGGCACATCCGAGCCGCCGCCGAACTCTTGTGGGAAGAAGAAAGGCCGCGGCGAATAGGAGGAGAAGGAAAGAAAAGCATCTGCTCTTGAGGCCCTGTCGTCTCGAGGCAAAAAATTTGAATGTCTGCGTGAAGGGAGGTTCGGCGTGTGACGGGCCTCCCTTTTCTGCGGGCTCCGAAGAGCCGTCAGCGTCTAATGACGGGGCCCCCTCGTCTTCTCGACGGCGGCAGCGGAGACGACGCCCGCGGCGGGGCCCGCACGATGCTATCGGCGTCGTGAGCGCGCGGCGGCGGCTCCCCTCAGAAAGCAGCTCCACAACCCTCCGCCTCCTCCTCCTCCGCCGGGGGCTTGTTTTTGCTTTGCTTTGCTCACCCCTCCTCTTCGTCTGTTTGCTCGGCCGGCATTCTGCGGAAGGGAGGGCGAAAGAGGACTCCCGAGGAGTGCGTGTGTTTCTGTTTCCCGGCCGCCGGCGCTGGGCTGGCTTGGTCTGCTGGCCGGCGGTCGTCGTCGTCTTCCGAAGCCATTGGAGCGTGCGTGAGCCGCGGCGTCGTGCGCTCCTTCTTCCTCGGCCGCAGCAGCAGCAGCCTCCCTTCCACCTCACTCACCTCCCCCCCCACGGGTTATTAGGATAATAACGGAGACCGGTTCTGGCTGCGGTGAAGCGAACTCAAACTCCTGCCTCCCCTCCTCCTCCCTTTTGCGTCGCAGCTTTCTTCCGTGCCGGCTGCCCGCCGTGCAGTGGGATTCTTTCTCGAGTGCCGCTGTTTCGCTTTCGCGGTGGCTGGCCTGCAGATATGCATCCCTTCACTCCGGCCGGAGGAGGGAGAGAGCGTTGCTGCGCTCCTTGGTGCTGCTGCTGCGGGTTCCGAGTTGCGGCCACGTCGATCGTGACGTGGGGTTGCGCGGCGAGAGGCCAGCGTCCGGCGAGAGGCCGAGTTGGAGGCAAGGTAGGGGGAGGGGGTATGAAGGGGACGCCAAAGACAACCGCTCGCGCGGCGCGGCGGTGTGCACGCGATGACTTTTCGTGCCACCGTCGTCCATTTGATAGCTCTTCATCCCCCCTCCTCTCTCGCGCGCTCTGCTTATTCCTGTGGTTGGGGCCGCCCCGAGGGAACGCGGAGGAATTTCGGACTGGACTGCGTGCACTGAGGCGGCAGTAATAGTAGCTGGCCGCAGTCTCAGCGAAATGCGCGGCCCTGTCGCTTTGCAAATGATGCGGTCGCCCGTAGCTGTAGCGAGTTGCTCTAGGTGGAGCTGCTTTTATCTCGGCCGTTGCCTCCTCCTTAGTGCCACCGGAAATCACTGAGGGACTAAGGCCAAGCAACTCACGACAAGTTTTCTGTCCATTACCTAGTTCTTGCTGCAGCTCGGCACTGGTCACCTGCAAAAGCAGCCGAGTTTCATTCAGCCCGTTTAAAAAGTGTTTGTGCAGCGTAGCAAGATAATGGTACCCCTGTTGGGGTGGCGCTGTCGTTCGAAAATAGTGACTGCCAATAAGCTTCGGTTGTGTTCTGAAAAGTCCTGTAGCGGCGAAAAGCGCCGACAAGTGTGGATAGACCAGGCAGAAGACTTGTTCAGCCCCTGCCATAGAACCTATCGCTGCTCTTTAATTAGAACCGGACCTTGAAGGCACACCGGGGGAAAAATAGAAGTTAGCCTGTATCGATGGGGTTCCACGTCTTAATCACTGCAAACTGAGGTGAGAAGAGACGATAATATGAAATACAGGTGTTATCAACGGCCGATTTAGCAAATAAAATGCACACGTCGACAGCGATGTTAAATGGCGGATCCCAAGGGTAGGCTAAACCGTCATTCACTTCAAAACGGAGGCAACCAGCCTTTCTCAATGTAGACGTCAAGCGTTGAATCCAGTGGAGGAAAAATTGTTGAAATTCGTTTTCTCAGCCATAAATGCGTCTATTGCTGCCGGACAGACGTCATCATACACAAAAAGGACCGCAGAATCAATTCTTAATAAGAACAATAACTAAATAGAAGTTGTCCTTAGTGTCCATTCAACTGTCCAGGAGCAACTTCGTTATACCCGTGCCGGCCGGCTCATAAAAAGATACAACAAAGGCTTCGTAAGGTATGCGAAAACTCGAAAACCGAGTCAGAGGCTTCTGAAGAGTTATAATAGCCCTGCCTTCTGTAATCCGCCTGATGAGATTAACAAGCTTGTTTATATAATGTGAAAAATAAATAAAGTGGTTCAGAGATAGGCACATTAGCCAAAGTGCGGCGTGCCAGACGTTGGCATCTTGTTTTCCCCTGTGTCACGTTTTCTCTGGCCATTAGCAGGAAGGGGGGGGGGGGGCGCAGACGGGCTTAAGAAGAGTCCGTCGCCCTCACTCGCGCATTTAATGAGTGGCGCTGGAGGGGGTTTGCGGTGAGTGCACTCTGCGGTGCAAGCGTCTCTTGCGCTGCCGTTTTCGTTCTGCGGCCCGGTTCAAATTTGTTGCGGTTGCAGGAGAGGGGGGCGTTCCGTGGCTGGGCTCGTGCGAAGGTCGCTGGTTCGATTTCCTGTCGCACCACGGCGGTGGCGGCGAAGGTCAAGAACCCTGGCTCTTTGCCGGCCTCTCCCGAAGCCCACGTGGTAACTGCGGGCGGTTGGGCTGTGATTGTTTAACCCGTTTCCTTCCTCAGATATTTTCGCGCGTGTGCCTTGTCCTGGCATTTTGACGGTACAGCTGACCAAGAGCTATTGTGCTCGTGGTGGACCACGGGTATTTGCCAGGCGAAGGCTTCGCGACGTTTTGTTTCCAATGGACAGAGCGCGTATTTGTGCTCAAACATAACGCCGCCACAGAACAGCCAGCAAACCGAAAAATTATGAACCGCCATTTATAAAATCCGAGCTGGGTTGTACGAGTACTCCTCCGCACATACCTTGCCTTTGCTGGCTTCGCATTTGCCCGTGCGTGCGCGCAACACTTCAGCGTTAGTTTTTTGTGACGCGCACGGACCATTTCTTGGAAACGTGCATCGCTGCATACCGTGCAAGGAGGTTCAGGCGCTTAGGAACTAACATATTCACTTATACAAGGAGCAGGGGTCGATCGGTACGGCTGTTCTCAAGAATGTGCTAACTATCCCAGCATAGATCCTTCGGTCTCCTGTAGTTTTTGGGCTGTACCGTGAGCAGGGGCACCGACGTGGGTTCTGAGGCACGCGCTTTATATACCAGGTGTTTCAGGTAAGCCCGCTACTAAGCGTTAAAAATAGTGTTTTGAAGTAAAGAGAATCTTTTTTGCGGCATAGTGATACCACTTTTGGCGGACCTTAAAAACCTCATTTTTAAAAATTTCTAGCGGGGTTCCCTGAAACACCTGAAATATATTCCAGTGATACCAGTGGGCAGGCAGCACGCGGGAAGTTCACGGGATGCAGGCTTATTACAGGGAAAACAAAAGATGCTTCCCACCCGGCAGGTATACTGGTGCCAGCGGCTGGAGCACGCAATCCCCTCGTGCTTCCAGGCTTTTCGGCGACCTGGTTTGCTGACCGCGTAGAATATTTTTTCCGCGAACTCGCATCCCGCAAAAACTTTTGTCCATGACTGTATGCGTAACGTCGATGCTCTTCGAAGCCCGTCTGTACTCTCCCGCTGTCATCCTCGGACCGGAGGCCGGCGCATGCGCGCAGGGAGGCTCGGCTGTGGGGCGACACCGGGCCGGTGCCGCGGAGGAACCCCGCGGCGATGGCGGCGAGCGATAGGCGGTCGGCGGCGCGCTTTCTCCCACGAACGCCGCGGTGCCTCCTCTTCTCCTGGCCTGTCCGGGGAGATAAGGGCCGACGACGCCGAGCGGACCAGATGCGCGCGCCCTGGTGCGCAGTCGGGCTGGCTCTGGGAGAAGACAAGCCATCTTTTCCGACGGCTTTTCGGGGACCAGGCGCGCGATTTCCGATGCCGGTGCATCCGGGCGTGCTGCTATTGCTCACTCGACTGGCCAGTCGTGCGTATGGCCGCTATGTGTTCGCCGTGGCGAACGTTCTTAAGCTCGGTGCACTTTTTCGGAAAACCCAAGCCGGGCTTGGGAGTCCCGAACGGAAGGATTGCAAGAGGTTTTCGTTGCGATGGCAGCCCCGTCATAGAGGCGAGGAAATAAAATGCTGAGTGCACGCGTTTCGCTAATCGCAAGTTTCGCATAAGCCGCTGCTGGCGCTGAAGTTCAACTTTAGTTGTTAGCTATTCCGTCACTACGTGGATTGCTTGCTGAGAGGACAAAGAAGCGGGAACATAGCTGAGTGGGTTGTGGTGAGGGACGAGTCTCAAAATGGGTCGGTTTATTTCTTGGGTTTTTTCACTTGCTCTTTGTTAATCACCTCACTGATATTAGTGATGGTGAGCGGTTACTTCGCGAGAGCAGTTATGCTACGCTCATGAGAAACCTTCAGCACACGCAAAAAAAAAACAAAAAAAACGAAAAGGCCGTGTCTCTCGAAAGGTGGATGCAGGGCTCTTTTGCAGTAACAACAAAATCAAAAGCAGGTTTTGCTTACCACATAAACTGTGCGCTTTCTTCGTTCTGGATGCTCCGTCATTACAAAGCCTTTGTCTGCGCATGCAGTGTCGGCACACCGCAGATATCTGTGTCATACATGTTACGCGGGGGCGTAAGTGTGCATGAATTTTTATTTAGACATAACATCCCCTGCTACACATTGTCATTTATGGCTAGTTCTAATCCGACTTCTCGAATTAACTGCTCGTTAAATAGTTTCGATACACGATGTACAGAGTCCCACAAAGCCATTCCGCACGTAACACAGCCTACGTCGTGGGCGTGTTCTGTTTGCCTATCAGCGTCCTTGAGGGCCACTTGCAGCAGTCCCGTCGATCGCAATACGTTCCCTGCTCTCCCGGTCCCTTGTATTTACAGAGCGACCTCATTGTTGACAAACGGTTGGTTCTCCCCTTTCACTTCGAGCGCATGGGCATAGTTTACAAGTATCGCGCCTTTCATAAAACCGGCTGTACACATGCAAAAGGAGCGTTCAGCGCCAGGGGTCGTGTCAGCGACACAGAATAATACGCCCCTAGAGTGCCGCCTCCGCTGCGGCTGTGTCAGTATGTCAGGCGTCGATTGTCGTCGCCGCATTATAAGCGCCGGTCGGCACGCGCCCAAGGTCCCGTTGTGCCAACAAGAAAGGATTCGCGTCGCCGGGCGCTCGACGGGGAGGCGGCGGGGGCTGCCTCGCAGCGGGGAGGCCCCTCGTCGGCTGCGGCCGATTTACGACGTGCTGGGGTGCCGCCGCCCGCCTCTCGGCTCGACGTCGCGAAGCTCGTCTCCCATTCCTCGCGTGCACAGTGGCGGGGGCCAGTAGCTCGCTGTCGATGACGGCTCGTCACTCGCAGTGACCCGTCGGAGTACTCCTCCGCGCCTTGCTAGCGCTGCGTCTATGAAAAAAAAAAAAAAGGCTGTCCGCGTCGTGCGCGTGGGAATGTGTCGAGTAGGTTGGCGGGTGGCGGACAGCCAAGTTGCCGCTGCTTGACTTTGAAGCTGCCTGCGCGGACGCTGACCGGAATGCGATTGGAGAGTGCGGAGGCGGTCGGCGGTGATTGCTTGTTGCGAGTAACTGGGACTGCAGGTAGTATGGGCGGACTTTGCGTTCAGGAGGCGATTGAGGATGACTGCAGGAGATGGGGTAGGGTCTTGTTTACGCAGCGCGTTTCTTGAACAGTGTGGTTATGTAGTTCCCCTCTCCCCTAAATAATTTTTTTTCGTTCACGGTTAGGCAGTAGAGCCCCCCCCCCCCCCCCCCCCCCAATTCCGACACACACACGCTGTCTCTTTTTAACCTCTCATGTAGAGCACAGCTTCAACGGTTACAACGTTCCACATATGAAACTTAACAAGCTCGGTTCCTGGTCATTTCACGGCCTTTCTCCTCACCGCTGAGAGACGGACTAGTCAATTTTTGTGGATTATGCCGCACACTTATCCGTGCATCAGAGGAGTCGTATTGGAGGAGGCGTAATAAGTCAGTGCGAAAACGCTCGTAATAAACCTCAGTTCTTCGGCTTTCGCCCCTCTCAGCCCTTACTCATGTTGTCTTATAAACGATTTTGACGTTCTTAGGAGCGCGAGCTGTTCTTCACACTGCGCGAATGGCAAGTTCTGCTTACACGTGGAACGATTTGCCAGTTAGCATCACTGACGCTAGACAGCAGCAATCATGCCGAGTTCGCTTAAGTTCTCGAAGCGCAATCCAGTGCGGAGGAATCTCTTTCATTCCAACTCGCTTACTTCGAACTTCCGGTTTATCCGAAATAGCGCTTTGGGCCCATCAACGTCACGTGTATTGAGTGGGGCCTGATCAGGCATCCCGCCGTGTTCGAACTCCGTATAATTGGAACAAATGTTTGGTCCCCTTTGAGTTCAAATAATCGAGATGCGGCTGTTAATAAACAAAGTTCGCACGCATGCACCTTCTGGCCCTGTACAAGTCCTGCTGGAGTGGAATAACAGGCGCAAAAGTTTTCGTTCGCTGTACGGCGACAGCTTTGTATTACGTTCTGTTCACTGTGTTTGTTTCGGTGTCTTCTTTTTTTGTTTTGTGAGAGCAATAAGCTTCGCTTTATTGTGTAGCAAACATGCGTCACTGCAGTTTGAAGCCTGCCCCGCTTTCCTCGCATTTTGTTTGTTCTTTTCGAGAGGCAGACACGTGGCAGTGAATGAAACGCTCTCTCCCTTTTCTGCCGTGCAGGGAAGCAGATCACGTGCGCGTGCACCACGCAGCACTGCCGCGAGCAGGGCACCAGCCGGTGCAACACGACGTCCATGTGCTACACGCAGTACCTGCAGAGCCGCGACCCAAACACGGACCCCATCACGCGCGGATGCATCAACAGCCGCACGCCGCTGCTGTGCGAGAACCGGCGGCCCGCGGTGCACTCGGCCGCCAGGTGGCCCCAGCTCATCTGCTGCAGCTCCAGCCTCTGCAACCAGGGGGTGCTGCCGCCGCCATCCTCGGATGGTGAGTACGCTGTGGCGGCGCATTCTCTCTTTCTCTGCTTCCTTCCTCCCGCCTTCATTCTTTACGTCTTGTTTATTTCGAGCCCGAGGAAGGAAAGCCCGTCTATCCAGGTCAAGAATATTGTCTAGCTGTGAGGATATGATCAGCAACTGAATCAAGACGAAGCAACCAAAAAATGAAACTAAAACGGTATTAACTACAGATATGTGTAGTGGAACCTCGTTATAACAAAACGGTTTATAACGAAATGTTGGATATAACGAAGGAATGATGATTCCCCTTGGAAGCTCGGTCAACGCAGGCTATAACGAAGCTACGGCTATTACGAAGTAATCGCGGGACCCCTTCAGTTTTGTTGTAACGAGGTTCAGCGTACTATAACGCACATCAGGTCTTGGGGGACAGTGGCTGGCTCAAGTGGACGCTGAATTCGGAATGGCCAGTGTTGACGTACTGACGGAGAGAACTGGAAAATCGCCGGTCATTGTTGCCCTTTCTCATTTGTCTACCTCGCCCGTGCCCTGTTTTGGAAGCCTAGCCTGACGGACGTCCTTAACCTCTTGCAGAGACGGCATCCTCGTGGCCCGCCCTGCGACCCGAGGCTGCCAGTAGCGGCGGCGTCGACAGCGCGCCGTTGTCCACCGAACTGCCACCGCCGCAGTCTCCTCCTGGCGGCGGCAGTGACGAGCGCTTGCTGAGCCCCGTGCATGTGGCCGTGCTGTCGGTGGGCGCGTGTGCCCTGTTCGCCGTCGCGCTGCTGGTCATCGTGGCGCTGGTGCGGCGACACGCAGGACTGCTCGGCGTGCGCTACGTGCGAGGCAACTACATCAAGGGCCGCCAAACGATAGCCTCCGATGACAGCACACCCAACGGGGGCACCTACGACAACAAGATGGCCGTCGTCTCCTGATGAGCAGGAGGACTGCTGTGCGTGCGTGTTTGTGGTCCCCTCTACGCCCGGAGTCACACCGGGAGACTCGTTTCTGGTGGCCCTGGCCGGTGGACACTAGGATGTGGACCGGCGTGCGCCACCGAATGGGACACTGAATCGACAGTACCTCGAAGGAGGAAAGCTCCTGAGGTCTCGCTGAGGCGGCAACGAATCAGCTCGTTCGAATTCCGCTGGCCGGTTGCCACCCGTTTCGAACTGGAACCGGCCTTCAGAGCGGTTACACCGTCGATCTATGCTTTGAGGGTAATCAAGAAAAGCGGTACTCCAAGAGTAATTCCTCTCTTGCCACACTGTGGCGTCTGTGTACGCACAATCCGCGTCTCCTCGCATTCGATCACTTCGACGCGATGCTCTGATTCGTGTACAGTCGCGGCCTGAGCACACGTCTTCAATAACGCGTCGGTCAGTTGTGCGCGCAGAACGCTTTCTGGAGGGTAAAACCGCTGCGTCAGCAGTTCACAACTGGAAGGACATCGAAGTCGTGCAGTGTTGGAGCGGGAAACAGCGCGCCTACCGGCTGCTTTGCCGTCTGTCCTGTTGGAAGCAGTAATTGTTGGGGGAAAATCCGTGTCCCCCTATGAAGGAATAAGTTGCCGTCGCTTGCGCGGTACATGGGAGAGCGAGCAGCGCTGCTATTAAACGCACTGCGACGTGGCCTTCAGGACTGGCGTTCTCCAGATCGCCATCACACTCGTGACCGCATCGCCTCCAAGGACCGCGGCCTTTGTTCGTGACGTGCCTAGCATGGCCGAGCTGCTCCTGGGTCACGATTCGGGACAGGTTTCTCGATGCATTGCCGCGGGCTGGCCTTCGGAGTTATCGGCACATGATTCGATTAGGCAGTTGCGTTTAGGCCATTCACAGCCTTCGCTCGGAGGCGCGTCGATCTTTTCACGGGCGACCCTCACTCGGTTACGCGGGCAAAACTTGTGGAAGACAAAATGTCGGCTCTGCTGGTGGTCAGCAAACAATAATCGAAGCTTGGTGAGAGAATCGTCACCAGATCAGCCTGGTATTCTAAAGAAACGTATGCGCAGGCAGCGAAGAGAAGTATACAGGACAGATTTGCTGAAAGAAAAACTAACGATTGCTGGAAGAAATTCTTGAGAGGTGTGAGGCGAAGCGATATATTTTTGCATGAAATGAAAATTGCAAATATTCCTATGTAACTTATGGAAAAGTGGTTGTTTTATAATGCGACCTTTTCTTTTTTTAGGCATGAGGAAGTGTAGAGACAGATTCATGCTTCAGTTTACATTAACATCCTGCTGTTTTTTTTTTATTTTTCTGATCGCCAGATAGTTGCGCACAGTCAGCACTGTCGTGAAAAGGCTCGTTATTCAGGGATAAACTAACTAATCGTTTCGTCATCACCGCGTTAGCGAGCTATCGGTGTACATGTGCGAAAATGTTCCACTTGCTGCCTTCACCGACGTTCCTGTTCATGTAGTCGGGCTGCCTTAACCCTGGGAGCACCTGTCTGTTGTTCACGAGGCCCCAGGAACCTGTTCCGACTGTTGGTTGTGTGCCTATAGGGCCTGTTAAACTTGTTTTCTCGTGTTGTTGACCGAAGTGTGCACGTCTTCATGTACAGCGACATGTTCCGACGAAAATAGGACATATATATGTATACATACACACTTAACTGTCTTTGTGCACTGTTAACAGCGGCCCTATCTTCGGTGGTTGACGGGCTCGTTGTAACATTGTGCACCCTCGCTACCTGACTGGCCCTGTCTGCGTCACCGTGATATAGGGCCAGATAGGGCCACCGAGAGTTTCGACACGCCAGGGATCTGGCACCAGTGTGACGTCCGCTATGGCAGTGGATCCAGCGCATATGCACGTTGACCTCACCAAGACTTTCGGCGTGTATGCGCGTTGATGCCTAGCTGATAGCGGACGCCTTGCCGCTATCATATCCCTCGCCTGCTTAAACCCTCAGCTACTCTGAACTGCCGACAACAATGGCCCAGATTGTGCAGGCATTCTACCCTCATTCTGTTGTGCACCCATTCCTCTCTTCTGCAAAAAGAACAGTGGCAGACCGGTTTCCATTCGTCATGGAGCCAATTGGCCAGAATTCGTGTACCCTTAACAGACACCTATCCAGTCAGCTACTTTTTGGCTTCATTTGGTTTTCTCCCTTGAGCAGTTCGGGTTTTAATTCATTTTACCGACTGATCATACCTGAGATCCCACGCTTGGCCATATCTCCTGAATACACTAAACGGTTGATATGAATGCCTTCAAAGTCTGGCCCATAAGCCGCACATTGCTCAGGGTCGCGACGAGCCACGCATGCTGTTCTTGTTACCGCCTCTACTTTCTTCTCTGTCGCGAAACGCGTGAGTAGAGCTTGCTGCGGTTGGCTCTGCCTTAACCGCGAGCTTTGTCTAAAATTGTTGGCTCTTTCTTTGCTATCTACACCGTAGCCAGCGGTTTCTTCAAAGAGCTGACGCGCGGACGGCACAGTTCACATCTTTTCTCGTCCTGCCAATCTTTCATACACGAAGCCTGCATGCCACGCGAGTAGTTTCGCACTCTTACATACCTCAATGTGTTCTTACCTGCCAAATCGAAACTGTGCATCTTCACGCACTTTCAAGAGACCCGAGGAAATAAAGTGCAGGCCAGAATCGTAAGAAAAGATAAAAGAAAGTATGCGTACGCGACCCTCGGCCGACGCAAGTGCGTGCTAGTGCCTGGAGCGGGCCGCCCTGTTGGAACGTGACAGAACCGTTACCAGCTGGCGCCACCTCCCTTCTTCAGCCAAGGTCGCAGCAGGCCGACACAAACATTCCTGATATCGCGCGCGCGTGCCTGCCCCCGCCAATGAACTTTTTCCCTCCGGGCACTCGCTGATCGCAATCCGTGTGTGCCTTTGTGTGTTCACGCGCGCGCGGTTTTTAAAGGGGCACGAGAGAGAGAGAGAGAAAGAACGCGGTCGAGACGCTTCCGCCAGTGATAACAGTGCGTCCGCCCGTTCTGCATCTCGCCCTGACAGCCAAACGGCGTCTCCTTCGTGCCTTCCTCTTTTTTATTACTATTATTTTCTTCTTCATCCTCCTTTTTGCGGCTAGTACTTGAACGCGACCAGGTACTCGGTTCTTTGTCTCACTATGACGTGTTCGCGAAGTTTTGTCTCTTGTTACGTCATCATCATCCTCTGCTGACGGTATCTACTACTTGCCGCTAAAAATTCACGAAGAATGGATGGCCGCGACGTGCCTTTGTCTGAATCTCGCCGTTTTTGTTGTAACTCATACGACGCGTTTTCTTCGTGTTGCCGCGTCAACCACTGCGTCGCCGCGAACCCACTTTCTCAGTTAAGCCGCATCGCTAATAAAAAAAAATTAGAAGCTTGATAACGTGCGTATTTAAAGAATAGAGGTGAATTTACAAACGGGACAGGCGAACGGGAATCCCTTGGTAGAAACTATTACGTTCCACAGATATTCCTCAACTCCTTCCAATATGCCTGTCTGTAACAGTCTCGTTAAAATAACAAATTGGAAGTGGTTCGAGTTGGGCTTTGCTGAATGCATTGCACACCAACAGCGCGAATTTAGGCAAGGCGTGCTGTGGATGGTGGGTTCGTCGCCGACGCCTACTCAAATCTCCATGCGCACTCACTCAACGACCGTGGCGTCCCCTTTCACTTCGGTGCGAACGGGTTCCGCACCTCTCACTTGTTTTTCTCAAGTCATGCATTCTTTGCACGAAAAATGTTGTCCTAACTTATTTATTTATGCTCATATTATTGTGTTATCATTATTTGTCTATTATATTATATATATACAGAGAGAGATGCTATTCTATTGAACGACATGTCTCAGTGAATTTTTGTGCGCTCTCATGTTGATGACGGTGGCGTGGTTGTACATAAGAGTGATATACGCATATACGTGTGCGCGTTTTTGTACAAATGTCTACATGCACAGTTGCCAAGATAAATGGACACGATTGTAAAAAAAGAACGAAAGTGTTGTCTCTTTACTTAATGTAGTCGACGCGCAGTGCCTGACGCTAATGGGTGGCACCGGTCCTGCATTCGAAGCAACAATAATGAGAAGTTTTGGCACAAAGCATAACAAACGTCACAACGGCATTTGGCGGCACGACAGACAAGTGTCTCTGCTGGATTATCAAAGCGCAGTGCTCACAGCCTGCGTTTCGCGCCACTAGATGCCCCTAGTGCATGCGTCCCCATCGACGCCAGTGTTTTATGGAGCGCTAACCGGCTATCGTCACATTCGCTAGACCGGTGTTAATGTGACGTCATGTAGTCTAACATGCACACGTGAAGTTTTGCGTAAAATTTCGCATTGCCGGCTGTTATTAAGGCGAACCTTTTCATATTTCTTTGAACTTTTGCATAGTATCTGCCTAGCGCGGCTTGTTGGAGGAAAGGGATGACGAGAGCTAAGTTTTTCGGCAAACCGCGTAAAACGCATTCAAAAACACCCCTGATGCCCTAGTTTTTTTTTTTCAGCGAATTTTATTGCCCCAGGGCATCAATGATGGGCGAAGGTGTGATGAATGATGTAGTAGAGATTAAATGAATGGAAAAAGGCTAGCTGATTTGATGAAGCCCAGTAGAGAACGATGATGCCCTAGTTAGCAGCAGTTTTACTGCACTCACCACTGTCAGATAATTGCGTTCATATCGAACAAGGCAACGTTCCCATTACGTTTACATAATGACCTGCACTTGAACACACTTTCAGAACACGTGGCATGATTTGAAGCCATGTGTTATGGAGTTGTCACTCTTGCACTGAAACCAGGGAGTATTTCACACTTCGTAAACAGGACGCGTCTACACAGCACTCCTTGCGACTTTGTGACTTGTGAAGGTCAAGGTGAAGGTGAATCAACGATGCTGCAAGAACGACGATGATTCAAAGCCTTCATTGAAGTGAACAGTGAGTCGCGCTGAGTAAGACCCGCAACGCACCGGCGGCGAGTATAATGCGATTAGCGCCCCACCGCACTTTTATAAGACAACAATTTCTTATCATTTAAGGCGAAAGACACTTTGGAAACGAATTATTTGCGCAAAATTTTTTGTGTCGAACAGTCTCAAAAGAGAACAGAGAACTTGTCTGGATGGGAAAGCAAATTTAATTGAATTAAGAAAGCACGCCAACCAAGTGAAGATAACATGACGTTTCGGAACATAATCCGTTCTTCCACCAGGGGTGACTGCGGAAGAGTAGCAGCTTGTGTAGTAGGCCGCCCGGTCACGGAACGTAAACCGTGGGTGTAGGTAGAGGGGAGAGTTCCGAGGGAGCGGCTAACATTCCCCCGTGTCTGCTGAATGTGCCATGACTTGAGCAGGAATGCTGAGAATTTGGTGGCGCTAGAAAACCACCTTTGGCCGAAAATCGTTGTGAAGACTCTTTCGTACGTAATCCCGAGCCTGCTAACAACATTCTTCAAATGACTTGGTTAACGGGTTAGTGGTTTGCATGAGAATTACAAGGTCATTAATTCCATTGTTTTATTCATTTCAGCGACGGCCTCTGAACAATCTGAACAGACTTGGGTTTCAATATGGCATGGAATGTATGCGGTATAGCTACGGCAAAAGGTGGCAGTTATGACTCCTGGACTAAACGATGGCTCGCAGAAGCTTGAACAATTGAAAGGAAGGCTAAAATGTTAGCCAGATTAGCTAAACAGTCGGGGAGCTGGTACATTTCAGAAAGACGAAAGAAATGGCAATAGGATGCTATATCTTTTCCCAAGTTGAAGAGGCAGGGACTACGCGGGTGGATGAGTTTAACCGGAAGAAATGATAGTCAAACGATAGCCATAGTAATGACACCCGCCGGGTTTGCGCAATCGGAAGGTGTCGATTGTTTTGTCTGCGCGGTCATCACGTCACTGAAATTCACCAGAACGTCACCGACAAGCCCTTGAATGGACACGGAACGCCGCATTAAAGTGTGTGCACGCCGATAAATTTCTCCCCAAGAACGCCAAATTATAAAAAAATTCAAACACAGGGCTGTTGTTCGTTGCAGAACACAGCGTAAACGTCAAGCACCCGTGATGGCTCGCCATGCGCTTTGCGGAACTTCGAACGGTGACTATCTCGAGGTATGCGAGTTTGTTGACGGTACCTCGTAAATTGAATCTGAGAAATAACTCCACTCGTAGCCTGCGTCTAGGAGCATTTCGTTGCGAAAGCAACACTACGCCAGCCAGGCAGCCAACTCGGCTCGTCGCGTGGTCGCACTTCAGCCGTATGCCGTGGAGTTGCCTAGCAACGCCGCAGCCGCGCTCCAACAGATGGCGCCGCCGTCGACGCCACTGCCGTCGCCGCTCGCTCCACCATTTTTCTTCTAAACTTGCATGCATGAATGAGAAGGGGAAAATAATATAAATAACAGGAAAAAAAATCCGCCATCCACCTCACCCTCTGCAGTGGAGACGTTTACGAGGGCCTGTTAAATTATGATGCGTGATTTCGTGACGACACGCTTACGTCACGCATTTGGTCCGCTTCGGTTAGGAATACGAATCCGTTCAAGTTCAGCGCGTTGTGCGTTGAGGTCGCGACGCTTTCCCACACTCCGAGCCTTGTAGCTTGGCGCCCGTGAGTTCCGATGCCTGCAGGCGATACGAAGTGTGACTGTTCTCCGATAGCTGATACCGTGAGCTTTGGATGCGGAGCCTCAGAAGTTGACGCTAAGTCTGTTTTCGGTTGGGGGGTATTAGATCGGCGCCAAGGCGGCTCCACCAAGTAGCTACAGTGCGAGGCGTTCGACGTCTTGAAAAAAGATATGTGTTTGTCTCGGGGTTGGCTTGTCTGCGAGTTTGTACACGGTTTCCGCACGGAGTCTGTAAAGTAATTCGGCCGCGTGGGAAGACGAGCATGCTTTCGCAAGGACCAACGGCGTACGAGTCTCTACGGAAAAGGAAGGTTTCGTATTTCAAAGCGCTGAGAAGGAATGCTGCATCTCGTAGGTTGGGAGGAAGCATTTCCCTTTCCGTAGTCATTACACGGCTTTTTTTGAACTAATGCTGAACGCGTTTATGTGTCCGACTATTCCCGATGCGTAGTAGCATCGGGGGCCGTTATTTCTGGGTCTCTCCGTGATTCAGTCATTTGTGCAAAGGCTCCTACTTACTTTTGCTCCTTTCTCTGCCGTACATAAATCTCCTTCCTTTAAATGCAGTTGAAAGGATTTTAAAAGCGGCTATCAAATGCCTGCATTATGTAAATGTCATTCAGCGCGTGCCGCATCCAAGTCCTCAAAAATGAGTCGACAATATGCAAATAGTAAAAAAATTGCCAATCCCGCGTGTAGCAGCGTGACCATCAGCGCCGGTTTTATGCGCGAGTTCTGACTTGCGACAATATTTGCCTTCTTGGCATCAGTCATTAGGGGGCCTCAATTGGTTTTCCAAAAACCGCAAGGCCGTTCGTAGACGAAGAAGGAGGGTGGGGGGTCTGTTAAAAGGCCGCCTCTTCGCTCTTTACCAGTCTTCCCTTTATTTTCCTTCCCGGAAGAACCTGTGCCTCCTCGCTCAAAAAAAAAAACAAGAAAAAGTAAATGTCACCCGCCGCGGTGGCTCAGTGGTTAGGGAGCTCGACTACTGATCCGGAGTTCCCGGGTTCGAACCCGACCGCGGCGGCTGCGTTTTTATGGAGGAAAAACGCTAAGGCGCCCGTGTGCTGTGCGATGTCAGTGCACGTTAAAGATCCCCAGGTGGTCGAAATTATTCCGGAGCCCTCCACTACGGCACCTCTTTCTTCCCTTCTTCTTTCACTCCCTCCCTTGTCCCTTCCCTTACGGCGCGGTTCAGGTGTCCAACGATATATGAGACAGATACTGCGCCATTTCCGTTCCCCCAAAACCAATCATTATTATTATTATTATTATTATTATTATTATTATTATTATTATTATTATTATTATTATTATTAAAAAGTAAATGAAGTCAATCGAGCCAAACGGCTGGAGATGAGGCTGTTAATTTTTTTCTTGCTCGCTGCTGTGTATGAGTTGAGAGAGAAAAGGAAGATGATTGGTTTGAACCTCCGTTATCTCTGGTGCTAGACAGAATTTTTTTGCGGGAGGATGACAGATGAATTAATATCAATCAGACTTTCGCTTTCCTACCCTCGGTGCAGACCGTGTCAGGGATTCTTTAAGGTGAAAGTTCTGCCCGAGCAACATTGCTCAGCAACCGCGGGCCACTTCACCGCAATCTATAAACAATCTACAATGCCTCAACACCACCACAGTGGAAACCGATCAAATTTCTGTCTGGTTTATGAACAGGTAAAAGCTCTATTGCGGCAAAAAAGTTCTCTTATAAAGCACATGTCCAGTATTCTTGGACAAAAATTTTGCATATTGGAATATCTACTGTTATGGAAATATTGAAGGCAATGTTCCATTCTTCTGATGCGTAGCAAACGCTTTCTTTCAAAGTTTTTCCATCGCTCGCATCGAGCAGTTAAGACTGTCACAAAAAACCAATGGAAAACGTTTTTGACGGTAGAAAAAAAAAACGTTCATAACAAAAAAAATGCAACCCTGCTCACGGGAGATCTGCGGATATATTTATTGTTGTAGTGAAGTGTAACAATATACGAAAAATTGCATTCATAAACTCCTTCCCGTAGAAAGATGTTTTTGTCCAGAATTGTTTAGAAGTCGCTATGTTTTGCGTCTGGTAACACCTGAGAATAGGAGAATATCTTTACTACGCAGCGCGAAAGTTGCATAGATTTAGTGTTTCAGGCAGAATTTGTGATATCCAGTGTTTCATGTGTGTGAAGTATTGAGCACCACACGACAGAGGAAAAGAATACACCACTTTCTTTAGGCAGCTGACATAGGGAAAACGGGCCGATGTATAAATGACAGATTGTATGAACATCGATTGGTTGTTGGGGAAAGGAAACGGCGCAGTATCGGTCTCACATATCGGAGGACACCCGAACCGCGCCGTAAGGGAAGGGATAAATGAGGGAGTGAGCGAAGAAAGGAAGAAAGAGGTGCCGTAGTGGAGGGCTCCGGAATAATTTCGACCACCTGGCGATCTTTTGACGTGCACTGACATTGCACAGCACACGGGCGCCTTCGCGTTTCGCCACCATCGAAACGCGGCCGCCGCGGTCGGGTTCGAACCTGGGTACTCCGGATCAGTAGCCGAGCGCCCAAACTACTGAGCCACCACGGTGGTCCGATACAAGACTGAAAACCAACCAACTTTCGGGCCACATAGGTGTTTATTGTAAGAACCACAAGTGCGCACCAGACTTCGACAGTACACGTGTTCTTAACAGGGCTGAAGACCAGCTATACAAGGGAAGTAATAGAAGCGTTTGAAATCAAGAAGAGTGGCGAATATTAATTGTGTCAGCGATCGCTCAGTGTGTTTATCGGCAAAGGAGCTCGCATACCTTGGGTTTGGTGCGTAGAACGGGAATCATATGCATCGATTGTGCTTTTTTTTGCATGCTGTGCATGATGAGTCATTTTCTGGGTGCTTTTCGCTTGCCCGCATGTATTTATTCCGTGCGGCGAAATAAGCCATCTGTTGTTAGTCCGCCTACACGTGTGTGTCCCGTGTTCTCTTCTCTGTCTGCCATGCATTTTTTGGCGCCTTTTTGCAAGAATGTCGAACCAACTGGAACAACAGTACGTAATTTATCTACAACAGATAAATTTATCTACAGATTTATCTACAACGCATATGGTAGGCACGTGTCTGTCACTAATCTACTAAGGCAATCTGAACTCCAGACGCTTCAATCCCGCCGCAAGTTACACCGTTTGAGACTGCTGCATGGTATTATTAATAATTTAACAAATATTAATTTTGGCTCTTACATGGAATATAATACTTCCCGCCCAACACGCGGCAAACGCAGCTCGACAATAGTAGTTCCACGATGCCGAACTAAAGCTTACCAGTTTTCTTTCTTTCCAAAAACAATATCAGAATGGAACGGGCTTCCGCGTGACGTGGTCAGCTTGACAAACCAAGATTCCTTCTTATCTGCTGTCGTGCCGCTGTTATAGACGCAGTGTGTTTGTTCATGCTCTTACTTTTGCATTTTTGTATTCTTAAGAAGCGCAGAGTGTTTGTTATTGCTTCTCTGCTCGCTTTTTATTTTGTGTGTGCTTGCTTTGTTGCATCGCATTATATCAATGATGTATGTTTGTTCCACTCCTGCCTTGGCTACCAAATGGCGGCTGGCAGTATTGAATAAAATAAAATAAAATAAAATAAATAAGTGTTCAGAGCATTGCCAGGTTGGGGGTGGGGCTCTGCTTGTCATTTAAGGCTGATCCAAACATATATAACTAAGACGTCGACGACGACTTGCTGTCCGCAAGCCATACTACTTTCTGTCATGGGCAACTTCCATGAGAAGCAACAGCAGGAGGTATGACAAGTGCCGTTGGGAGTCCCCCGGTGGCCCCGGTAATAGCAAGGCAGAAAAAGCTACAACTGCCACAGTGGAGTCACGTTGGCGCAGCTGGAACTGAAAGGGCTGCAGATACCACTTTTTTATGCGTGTTTTTTTTTTTCGAACAATGTGCAGGGGCTTTGTAGACACGAATCACCACGAGTAAATCGCCTATGCAATGCAAGTAGTTCAATGCCTTCATCAATGTCGTTTCCGTTTTAGTTCCCGACAGGTAAATGTGGCGTCATTGTAATGAGCGCCATCGAAAGATGCATCACCATCGCGTGGAGTCGATGAATGCCCATAAGTCTGTCTCCGGAGGAGGGAAAGATCTCAGAAGAGGTGGTTACGTCACATTTTTTGATGCCGGCACCCCCCTGCGTCCCCCTAATTATCCGCCGTCTCAGTGCGCTTGCGCATGCGCAGCAGATAATGCAGCAGACGACGTCGCTCTGCCAAGCGTTACTATTGGCTGCGCCGGCGGTCACATACTCCCAGCATTCCTTGCGAAAGGGCGTGACATCCGGCACACTTTCTGGCACGCAGCTCGGACAGCGAGGCCTTCTCCTGAGTTTTCTTTCCTCCACGAGTCTTTCAATAAGCCCTCTTTGTACCCCTGGACGGCATTCTGTGTACAAGGTGTCAGAAGTGCTGTGAAACTCGCTAACGGAAACGCGGGCGCCCAGCTCTCGAAACGCCGTCCGGCCCGAAAGTCGTCATGGCTTCGTCGCTCCTTGCTCCGCCGAAGCCATTGGACACTACGGGGGATATGTGGCATCACTGGCGAGCGTGAAAGAGCGAGTTTTCGCCACTGCTACCATGCTCACGCACCAGTCGAAAGCGGGACAAGCAGCCACACTTCTCGTGACGATACAAGGTGTGAATAATAATAATAATAATTGGTTTTGAGGGGGAAGGAAATGACGCAGTATCTGTCTCATATATCTTTGGACACCTGAACCGCGCCGTAAGGGAAGGGATAAAGGAGGGAGTGAAAGAAGAAAGGAAGAAGAGATGCCGTAGTGGAGGGCTCCGGAATAATTTCGACCACCTGGGGATCTTTAACGTGCACTGACATCGCACAGCACACGGGCGCCTTAGCGTTTTTCCTCCATAAAAACGCAGCCGCCGCGGTCGGGTTCGAACCCGGGAACTCCGGATCAGTAGTCGAGCGCCCTAACCACTGAGCCACCGCGGCGGGGATACAAGGTGTGAAGGATTCAAGTTAGCCACCGGTCGTTAACCGCGTCGGCGAGACTTGCGTTTGCGCCAAGTGTGGATTTGCTACACGCAACAACGATAGGTAAACGCTGTAAGAATTGCAACTGTTACGGCCGCTTCGCCGAAGCGTACATGAAACAGGCTAAGTAGCGGAAGCGACGGCCAGAACAGAAACGCGTAAGGGAAATTCACGCCGAGAGTGATGACGAATACTTCTTACAGCTCCGCCGCGGTGGCTCAGTGGTTAGGGCGCTCGACTACTGATCCGGAGTTCCCGGGTTCGAACCCGACCGCGGCGGCTGTGTTTTTATGGAGGAAAAACGCTAAGGCGCCCGTGTGCTGTGCGATGTCAGTGCACGTTAAAGATCCCCAGGTGGTCGAAATTATTCCGGAGCCCTCCACTACGGCACCTCCTTCTTCCTTTCTTCTTTCACTCCCTCCCTTATCCCTTCCCTAACGGCGCGGTTCAGGTGTCCAACGATTATGAGACAGATACTGCGCCATTTCCTTTCCCCAAAGACCAATTAAAAATAATAATAATAATAATAATAATAATAATAATAATAATAATAATAATAATAATAATAATAATAATAATAATAATAATAATAATAATAATAATAATAATAATAAATCTTTATTACTCCTCAAGAAATACATATATGTTGCCGGGCCTGCCGAAGCCTCTACATGGCTTGTATGGCAGTGCCCAGCAGCGGGGCAGCTCCAGCGTTCGGAGACAATGGTATGCACTTTTTCATTAAAATAAAAGTTTTTAAACATACTGTTAGAGAAAAACACTGAACCTCAAACTTGTATTTTGCAAGTATGTTAAACAAATGATATATGCATATTAATGCTTTTTTCAATGTTGTCAACATGAACAGGGAGGCAAAATAAAGAAATAAAAATATAATAATAATAATAATAATAATAATAATAATAATAATAATAATAATAATAATAATAATAATAATACTTCCTACAAACAGTTCAAACTGCGTCGCTGTCAAGCGAGAATGTATTGTCCGTGCGAGTTCAGATTGACGACAAACCTGCCAATTGCAAAATTGACGCTGGAGCTGGAAGTTGTGTAATCGCGAAGAGTATATGCTCAAGCGCCAAGAGTATATGCTCAAGTTAGCCACCGGTCGTTAACCGCGTCGGCGAGACTTGCGTTTGCGCCAAGTGTGGATTTGCTACACGCAACAACGATAGGTAAACGCTGTAAGAATTGCAACTGTTACGGCCGCTTCGCCGAAGCGTACATGAAACAGGCTAAGTAGCGGAAGCGACGGCCAGAACAGAAACGCGTAAGGGAAATTCACGCCGAGAGTGATGACGAATACTTCTTACAGCTCCGCCGCGGTGGCTCAGTGGTTAGGGCGCTCGACTACTGATCCGGAGTTCCCGGGTTCGAACCCGACCGCGGCGGCTGCGTTTTTATGGAGGAAAAACGCTAAGGCGCCCGTGTGCTGTGCGATGTCAGTGCACGTTAAAGATCCCCAGGTGGTCGAAATTATTCCGGAGCCCTCCACTACGGCACCTCCTTCTTCCTTTCTTCTTTCACTCCCTCCCTTATCCCTTCCCTAACGGCGCGGTTCAGGTGTCCAACGATTATGAGACAGATACTGCGCCATTTCCTTTCCCCAAAGACCAATTAATAATAATAATAATAATAATAATAATAATAATAATAATAATAATAATAATAATAATAATAATAATAATAATAATAATAATAATAATAATAATAATAATAATAATAATAATAAAAATAATAATAATAATAATAATAATAATAATAAATCTTTATTACTCCTCAAGAAATACATATATGTTGCCGGGCCTGCCGAAGCCTCTACATGGCTTGTATGGCAGTGCCCAGCAGCGGGGCAGCTCCAGCGTTCGGAGACAATGGTATGCACTTTTTCATTAAAATAAAAGTTTTTAAACATACTGTTAGAGAAAAACACTGAACCTCAAACTTGTATTTTGCAAGTATGTTAAACAAATGATATATGCATATTAATGCTTTTTTCAATGTTGTCAACATGAACAGGGAGGCAAAATAAAGAAATAAAAATATAATAATAATAATAATAATAATAATAATAATAATAATAATAATAATAATAATAATAATAATAATAATAATAATAATAATAATAATACTTCCTACAAACAGTTCAAACTGCGTCGCTGTCGAGCGAGAATGTATTGTCCGTGCGAGTTCAGATTGACGACAAACCTGCCAATTGCAAAATTGACGCTGGAGCTGGAAGTTGTGTAATCGCGAAGAGTATATGCTCAAGCGGGTGGCTAGCAAGTTGTGAAGCCTAACAAACTCAGAATTTGCCTTGACCCGACAGATTTTAACATGGCACTGCATCGCGAACGGTATCCTATGCCTGTGTCGATGGATGTCATGGAGGAAGGCAAGAACAAGCCGATTTCACCCCCAGTTTCGCCACGTCACAGCCGCCGCAATGCATTCTGGGAGTTGTGGTACTACAGCCGGCGGCCGCATCGACGCGATGCGTGGCGTGCGCGCGTGAAGCAGTCATGTTTGCGTCGCCAGACGTCGTTTATCTGCATGAACACTGAATTTGTGGAACAATTGAGTTCACCACAGGGGTGTGAGGTGTTCTCACAGCTGTGCGAAGCAGAGGGCTCTGCATTTTTCGTATTCTCGGAAAGAATAAAATGTCCTCAAAATAGAGCACAAAAGATGGTCACGAAAGGCAGCTGAAGAAGGGCTATTCGGCATATTTAGCCGTCGTGTCTCTGTTGATCAGTGTACATTGGCAAACGGTGAATTTTGAAGGTCTGACGCTCCGAAAAGCCTTTTATGAGCCGTCATCTTTGAGGGAGGCCTTTAAACTGCCAACAAAAGGAGGTGGTCGGATTCACCTTTTTGCTGCTTCGTCAAGCTGTCTTTACAGCGATTTCTGTCCGGTATAAGGTTATGGGTGAAAAACTGTGCAAGTTTTATTGTTATACTCATCTGTCTACAATGCGTATTCATTCCTGAACCCTCAAGCTGCCATAGTAGCGATAGTGATTCCTCGATATCGTGGAATGAGAAAGTGTGACTGTAAAACCTCGGAAACGCGGAATAATTTCTGATTTGATCTTGTAGGTTGGTCTTTTAGCAGCACGCCACTTATGTTGGAGCATCACTCCCGGCTTAACCAGTATGTTCAACAATAACAGTAAAAAAAAAAACAGCCTTAGTGCTTACCCATCAGTTACAGTATTCAGTCACGTACTGAGAAAACAGCGAGAATGAGTCGCCCGGGAGGCGCCCTGGCAGCAAATATTACATTATCCTGAATAAAAAGAAATCAGCGTTACAAAAATCCGCGGAAAAATGAACTTATTGGACACAAGTACAAGCATTCTACCCTAATCTGGCGCACTGAAAACTTGACCGATTTGCTCCTCGTTTTCTCATTTTACATTGAACACACACATTCTTCACGCTTCCATAATAAGCAAAACGGCATACATAGTTCGTACTGCGCAGCTTTCTTGCTGGTAAGCCACAGAGCACTTGGTGAATATAGTTAGTCTATCTAGCCCACTATAGTAGGTGCAGTTATAACGGACGCTCGCTTATAATGAACGAGAATGGCGGTACCATTGAAGTATGTATTAGGGCTGTGGCTCTGAGGCTTAAATAAAACCAACAACCGCGGCCGCGAGCTGCTCTGCCCCCCCACCCCCCCCCCCCCCACCGCAAAAAAAAAGAAAAGAAAATGCGCTGACTTTTCACTTCGCTCTTTAGTGTCATTTGTTATAACTTTCTTTTCCTCATCTTTCTGTACCAAATTTAATGGCGTTATATAAAATCCGTTTTGCAGTGTACTCTTCCAATGCAACCACGTGAGGCTGACAGTATTATGTAATAAAAAAAAAATGAGGCAGCGTAAACCCCTGCTGTGGAAAAACGCTCGCTCCCAGCAAGCATGAAGACCAAAAACAGTCTTCCAGTGCACGCGGCGGTTGATGGTTACTAATGTCTTATGCATTGTTCCAGAGCAAAAACGCGCAACTAAAGCTCAGTGTCTTTAGTACTTGAGGGAATGTAGAGATGGCAAAAGACGCCTGTTTCGGTTCCCCAGCTGTCGACGATCACTGCACCGAAAGATCGAATAGCCTTACAATATACCTACGATTCGAGACAGCCTCGGTAGCTCACTGCAACCTCACTAAGTGGGCTTAAATGTGGTGTAACTGCGGAAAGCATTTACACCAGCGGATTTACTCAGCGTATGGCAGGGGCCCGCGTTAAACAAACGTGAAACGTGGTCTTGGGGTTTTTTTTGCGTACGTGTGGCGCCATCTAGCCACAAAAGGGGCTACTAAAAAAAAGCGCGAGCTACAAAACTACTGCTGCCACCTCCTCAGCCGTGTCGTTTACACACTTAATTGTCTGACAGAAACTGTAAGAACAACAGTGAAGTGCAAAGTGTGGTTCCTGTGACCGTCGTACGTAGGGGTCAGTGGCGACGTTAATAGGGAACAAGGCTGTCCATCACTCTTGGCGCGTTATTTGAATCGCATATCGCGCCAGCAATGCTGCGCCCCGACCGTGATGCCCCATGATGACGGAAATAAAGTTCATTCATTCATTCATTCATTCATTCATTCATTCATTCATTCATTCATTCATTCATTCATTCATTCATTCATTCATGACACGTCGCGCGCAGTTCAGCTAATGCAATGGCTTTGCACAACTTGAAAACAGGATTTTCCCGTTGAAAGGTCCTTAGAACTGCGTCAACATAGTAACGCACCATCGGAAGCTACCGCAACCACCATTACATATTTACAAAAAATAACGTGAAGGCAGTTTTTTAAGGTTGAAAGATCGAATCAGCGGACTATGGGCGCCGCGCCGGCACTCAGTGGCTCACTAAAAACATACCCTGGGCGCCCATTCAAGTACAGACAAATTCGTGAAGCAAAAAGTACAAATAATTCCAGATTGCCACGGGCTCCTTGTGTGTGTCAGCTATGTTGAGGGGCATATTTAGTTTGCCCTCAGTTTAAAAGTCATTTGTTGTCACCAGGAAACACTTCCATTTCCTTCCATAATCCGCTCAGTAGGACGCTTGGAATGCAAGGGCCTAGACTTTAGCACGTTTGGGCACGTGGAAAAACCGTGCAGTGTCCAGGCTTAAGAACTTCCATCGACATAGCGGTCAGACCAACAGGGCAGGGAGTTCGAGGATGTTTCGCAGTTCGTGCGCAATACAGTCCCGCCTGGCGGCTGCTGTGGAATGGACGCGACCGAACGGCGTGCTGTGTGCTGGCGATTCACAGCGCCGGGAGATGTTTACGATGCGGGTCGCTCGCAGGCCGCATAGCTTCGTGCTCGGAGCAGTAACTCTGCCGACCGGTGAACAAAGGCTAAGAGCGGAGCCAGGACCGAACAGCCTACGCGGCAATGCCGGCTCCGGGTTCATACCGCCGCTGCTGTGCGCTCTGGACCACCGCGGTAGCCGCGCTCCTCACCGGTGAGCTTGTCATCGCATTGATTTGTACGCTATATAATAGCCGTGACTGACAGCCTCGCGGGGACAGGTTCCTAACTCAAGTACCGGTACGGCCGCACTGCTGGCAGATCTATAACATACAACACGTGATTTTTACCGTGGTGATATTGATTACCTATAGTTCATCAGAGGCAACATCACGCTTGGCATGAAGATTGCACTCTAGACTCAGAGGCAAGGAGCTTCAGCTGTGGCTGAAGCGAACCCGACTCCTATGAAACCTGTCATTGTTGAATGATGTGTCCAGCGCGTTCCGCCAAAGACTGGATTCCCATTTGGCTATACTTGGCGTACACTAAGCCAGAGAACACTAAAAGAGCTGCAGGGGATGGCGAATTGAAAGACCGTAGGGAAAATCTTCGCCTTAAACTATTCCATAGTATCTACTACTCACACACAGGTATACAGACCGCGAAAAATACATGCAACCTCCTTATTCCTATGTTTCTCGAAGAAGGGGCCACGAACAAGAATTTAAAGAGTGTTCTTCTCACAGTAACCGATTACGTCATTCCTTTTTTGTACGGACGGCCTGCAAATGGAACACATTGCCGGCCGAAATTGTTGCTATTAACAAGCGCGATATTTTTTTCTAAGCTTTCATTGTATCGCAAGCTTTGTGAAACTTGATACCTTTGTTTATATGCATTGTTTTGAATTGCTCATCATGGTTTGTCCCCCCCCTCCCCCCCGCCCCACCTGCTGCAACGCCGTAAGGCGACGCAGGTATCTAATAAATAAATATCTCTATGTGTTAGCCGTTCGTCGCGAGGCGCGTGTGCTGTAGCTAGGCTCATTTCACCCATTTTTAACATTTAGTGTAAGCGTCGCTTTTGCACTGCCAAGGCAGCGCTTTGCTCAGACTCACCTTCTGATGTGATACTACGAAAGTTTGCGCTTGCCCAACGCCCTCGAGTCCAATGCTATTTGTGACAGTGTTCACCGGCGGCGTTCGCAGCGTGCGCTGCCCTGGAGCCCGAGTGCCTGCAGCCCCTGGAGAAGGGCTCTTGCGGCAAGCTGCACGGCCGCTTCTTCTACAACGCCAGCGCCCGCCAGTGCCAGGAGTTCTTCTGGCTGGGCTGCGCCGAGAACGCCAACAACTTCGAGAACCGCGAGGACTGTGAGAAGGAGTGCCAGCGTGAGTACAGGCTGAACCGAGGCGACACATTTAGGGAGCTCCTTTCTTTTTGTTTTGAGGCGTTATTTTATCGTGAAATTTTCAAAACCTGCCAGTTCAGGGCATGAAGCTAGACTGACGCCTTTTTATGTGCATTACAGCAATTACAATATTATCGGTGGTATGTATAGCGGCGGTCCGCAATGCACAACTCATCAAACGACCGCCTGCAGAATAAGGTAAAAGCAGGGCTGTGAGGTAACGATACTGCTTAAAAGGGGGGGGGGGGATGTTACGCTGTAAACAATGTGACCATTGCATGAGGATGTCCGGCATGTATTAAAAGCAATATTTACAGCCAGCTTCTCAAAAGACAAGAGAGAGAGAGACAGGAAAACTGAAAGGCAAGGAGGTTCTAGGTAAGGCCCCGTTGGCAATACCCTACAAATGGCGAGGGGGATGAGGGGAGCGAAAGGGTATTTGGGTGTGCCTATCGCGCTAACTGCCTGATGAATGAGCAGTTTCCCGCGACTGCGGAGCTCCCGTTCATGGATGTACTTGTATTGCCGGAGTATCTCCTCATATAGTCACAGATCACTTTGCGGTTACAAATGCGAAAAGTTTTTATCTGCTGCAGGAATGCATTCCGACATGCCGACAGTGCTGTGTGTCTACTAAAGCGAATGGAATCCTCCTTATTTGCTTCCACACTGCTGTTGCCGTTCCCGTCTCTCGTCCGGGCATGGATCTTAACTGCCAACCAGAGAGACTAATGGTTGTGTAGAAACATATTATGCCGCTAAAAAATCGAATACTTTCACATTTCAAATTTTATTTCGCAGTTATCGTTCAGGTGAGGTTTAACGATGACGTCAATTATTAATGTAAAGTTCAATGAGACACGTAACTGTCCTCTTGCAACGGACAGCTAAATCACATAACAATTTATAACCACCACAGTGTGTTGGTTGTTCAAGCAGCCAGTAGACCTAAAGATCACTGGCACCTGACGTAATGTCGCGAATTCTCGATGGCGCCTTCTTCTTGGAAATTTTGTAGACCTCGCGCGGAATGCCCTGCTTCGTCTCCCGGAGGATAGAAATCATCTGTCTGGCATGCCAGGTATCGGATGGCTCCAGGAAAGTGTAGGCTCTGCCTGTTCCGCCGGTGCGAGCGGCGTGCTTCACTCGCCAAGCGTAGTTGCCTGGTGTTGAGGGGCGGTCGTAGTTAACCACAAATCGCACGCCGTCCGACTTTAGACTACGCGCCGCCACGTCGGTAGTCACCAGAATGGACACACTGCGTAGCTCGAACAACTTCAATGTCCACTTGCGCTCCATATCTCCCTTTCTCCCGTGAATGCCGATGGCAGACCAGTTCTGGTCCTGCATCTTTTGCACGAGGTAATCCACTGTCTGCTGCATTTCGACAAACACGATGACCTGGTCGTCTTCCGCGAGAAGTATGTCTTGAAGGAGGCCAACGAGTGCATTTTCTTTCTCGTCGTCCTTGAAGACCAAGACGACCTGCTCGACACGCTCGTTCTTACATGCCTGGGACGCCCCGATTGTGACCGTGACTTGGTCTGTGAGAATTTCTTCGGCGAGGCGCTCCATGTCCATTGACGGCGAGGAGGTCCACATGAGAGTCTGACGATCGGGCCGGATGTTTTTCGCAATGGTGCGAAGCTGCTGCTCGAGGCCTATCGCCACCATGCGGTCCGCACCGTCGACCACCAGGTAGGAGCAACGGCGCAGGTTCACGTCCCTGTCCTCCATGAAGGCCACAAGGCGGCCGATAGTTGCGACGCAGATCTCTGCACCTTTCTTTAGCTGCTCGAGTTGTGGTCTTTTCGGGACGCCCGATGAGAGACACATGACTCGAAGGCTCGTGTGATTCGCAAAGTCAAGAACGGCCTGCTCAATCTCTTGAGCCGACTCACGGGTAGCTGCCAACACGAGGACTATAGGTCCGTCACGGTGCTTAAGGGGCTCCTGATGTCGAATGTGAGCGATGGCAGGGAGCAGGTAGCCGTGAGTCTTTCCCTCAGGTTCCTCCTCGACAATGGCGAGAAGGTCCCTTCCGCTGAGGGCCACTGGCCAGCACTGCGATTCGAGTCGGCTGAGCGAGCTGTAGTTCATTGCCTGGAGGGCTGCCATCAGGTCTTCGGGGAGGCTGGTTTCGGCCATGTTCGGAAGGGGCTTCGGCACTTCACGTCCTCCTACAGCAATGCCATTGGCCTTACGGTAGGCGTCCACTTCGTTGGGTGAACGCTGGGCCGTATTCAAATGCTCTTGATATATGCACTTCTTTATGCGTGGCATCTGAATCCGTTTCCAATTTGGAGGCTGCAGCTTTCGGTCTCTAGCTTTGCCAAAGTAGAGGTCATTTAAAGGAGCGCCCGTTAAGGTCACGGGTGGACCACTAATAACTCCTTCATGCGGCCCGTTGAGTCCAGTAACGAAGTTCGGGCCTTGTTGAAACCTGGATCCAATTCCGAGCACCCCGAACGGCATCGCGACCAAGCCAGTGTTGAATGCGCTGAGTCCTGCGTTCGGCTGGGCTCCTCCATCCTGGTTTAGGGCGTTGAGCGCGGCGTTAAGCGCTGGGAGTGCTGCGTCGAGGTCTTGGTGGCCCAACATCTTGGCCTCGACGAGCTTTCTGTGCTGGAGCGAGGTGCGCTGGCTTCTTCACTGCTTCCTTTTTCTCACTTCTTCCCTTACTTCCACGAGGTCTCACACTTACACGGGCTGCTCCAGAAGTTGAGATCACACCGCATTGCGGACAGGCAGAAAAAAAAGTAATTCTATGTTTCTTCAATACTTTTACTGCTCATGAAGCTTCGCCGTAACTTGCGGCAGAGCCTTGCACGCTGCCAGGGGCTACCGCGGTGCGGCGCTGGTTGTCGACAATCAACAGCCGGCAGACAACGAAGGCAGCCGAGGTTAAGTCATCATTATCATCATCATCGTCGTCAGTGAGCGTAGTTTTCGTCGTTCATTTCACGCGTTCCAACTGGTTGGATGTGTGCGTGTATCGCAAAGGATGCCGAACACCGGCTGTGTGCCCGTCTGCGATTTCCACAACGCAGCAACGCAGAAAAAATGTGTTATAATTGACATACGGGCTTAAAATTTGGCAAAAATAGGCTACGGCATTGTTAAACGCTCGGCATGAGCTGCCGTTCGAGTTGGTAAATGGTTAGTTTGCGACGAAATCCGAGGCGGTGGAAAAGTGCCCGGACAGTATTCGACTGTTCTTTGCAGACCGAATATTGATGAGTTTATAATGAATCGATTTTTCAATGCCGTGGTGGTACCGCGTTTGGCCGTGGTTTCGCCCAACTTGGCCAAATCAGGGGGCCTATTGGCCGAGCTCCCTCTAACTGAGTACTTCCGCTTCCGCACTTCATTCGCTTGACTGGAGAGAGTTAAACAGAACCGGTTAGACCAGCTGACGCATCCGATGGCCTTTCAGGTTCTGTGAGAGTGCGTGTGGCTCTGTGGGCAGGGCTTGCAATGCGAAGGCGAGATAACAGCTGGTTTTTAAGGGTAACGGAGTGAATTCCAAGAGAAGGCAAGCATAGCAGGGGACGGCAGAAAGTTAGGTGGGCAGGTGAGATTAAGAAGTTTGCGGGGATACGGTGGGCGCAGCTGGCGAAGGATATGGTTAATTGGAGAGACACGGGAGTGGCCTTTGCCCTGCAGTGGGCGTAGTCCGGCTGATGACGATGAGCGTGGGTGGTGGTTCTTACAGCTTGCTCGTAATATGGTGGCTACGTGCAGCTTGAGGGACAGATCGCTTTTACTGCGTGTTTTTTTTATCTTATTTCTATTTATCTCTCCCCGACTGCGCCCCTCCATTCCCTCCCCCTGCTCTCTTTTCCGCTTCGATCGATGTCAATATCATTTCTCTTATCCACGCAAAGGCCCAGGGTGGGATCCGTAAAACGGCTCACTGTGTAAAAAAAAAATTGAGTTATATCGTCGGTGTCAGTGAGGAGATTCTCCAAGACGCCATTGTAACGTCGCAGCGCGAGATGACGAATTTCAATACGCTGCACCGATGTTATTCGACGACCTGTCGACGTATTTTTCGAACCCGAAATAGAGACCCTCGCCAATAACACATCAGAGCCATCAGCTCACCGTGAGGCAGGGGAAATGTTCAGGGTGTTTTACCTAAGACTGTTAACAACATTTAAATATAGGCTTTTCCAGTTAGATGAGCACTTCAATCTTCATAACATTGCCCGTGGTTGTGAGTATCATTATACAGCTAAGAAGTGTCATCTAGCAGGTTGGATATCTTGTAATAAATAGTGAACTTTTAACTACAGTTGAACCTCGTTATAACGAAGTTGAAGGAGCCCGGCGAATAGTTCGGTATAGCCGTAGCTTCGTTATAGCCCGTGTTTACCTTGAGCGAAAACTAAAGCGTGCCATCGAGCCTTATACCTACCGCTTTGAAGACCAAGGATAACATAGGGTTATTTCGCGTGACAGGCAATCGCCGTCCGTGATCAAAACCTAAACTGCAGCATTTTGTTCGGCAAGAAAAATAAAACGTTGGCGCTTTTAGCATTTTATTGCCGGAAAGCATGATTCAACTCATTTCGGTGCAAAAAAGTGCGTGATTTGTTTCTGGTGGGTCTCGCTCAAGAGAAAGATTGCCTTCTCAGCTGCAGCCATCATATCGAAACCGTTCTCACCGCCTGCATGCGCCCAAAAGGTAGCAGCGCAACGAGTCCACTGCGTATAGCGCCTACGACGACGCCGGCACGTCAGTTCACAAGTATACGACGGTCTGCACTCCTCAGCCACTCGTCGTAGCTTTCAACGAGAGGTCCGACCACAGCGTGTGAGATGTCGTCGGTTAAATCCTCGGTGGTCAATGTGTCCGCATCAGCACTCACATCAGGCACGGTGCCGGAATCACAAAATTCTTTCCACAGCGGCGCTGCTTCGTCAGATGCGATAACTTCTTCAGGCGCGGTTAGTCGTTCTGTTGAATCACTGCCAAGGTGGCTTGTGCTGGTGTGAAATGACGCATGGCGAAAGCAGTTTGCGATGGCCTCCATAGTAACGTTCTTCCATGCAGCCTGCAGCATCTCAATCGCCGTATAGCCCAATCTTCATCTCGCGCTTCGGCTTAATGTTCTGCAGGAGCCTATCAATTACCCGCTTTCGGTAGCATGCCTTGAATGACGTAAAAACTTCGTCAAGAGGCTGTTTTTCTCCTGAGCAGTTTGGCGGCAAAAAGCGTATTTCGGTGTTCTGAAGTGCGCCACCTGTATGGTGAGATGTGCAATGGTCTAAAATAAGGCGTATATTCTGGTTTCTCAACGTCATTTGCTCGTCTCAGGCACAGAGACAATCCGCAAGACTCTCATGTGTCGTCCATGCTTTCTGGTTGGACATGTATTTAATTTTGAACTTGCCTATTGCTTTGAAGCAGCGGGGTGGGGGGGCGTATTTTGCCTACTACGAGAGGTGCTGTCTTTTCCGTGCCGTCCATGTTAGCGCACAGAAGCAGAGTGGTGCGCACTTCGGTATGTTTACACCATGACAGGGCTCACCGTGTCTCAGAGTTAATTTTCTGCGGTAACCTCCGGAAAAACAACGCGGCTTTGGCAGCATTAAAAACATTTCTCTCACTGCACATTTCCAGCAGAGGCCCAATGCTTCATTTTACCCACACCGTAGCAACCACCCGGTTGACCTAGTTAGCTTCGCCGCTGAGCAATTTCCCGACGACCTAGCTCGTGACGCTCCTTGCAACGCCGCAGCCAACCAACGCTAGCCTCAGAACGGTCGAAGCCCATGACGCATGCGAAATCTCTGGCTTTGGCTTGAAGCATTGCTCCAGTCACTGACAGCTTCGCATTAAAGAGACATCAAATACATGAGCTACTATTTTTTTATAAATGCTTAACGAGGTTCGACTGTATCACAGTTAAGCTCGTCATTTATTTAGAGGTTTGTAGCCCGCCTCAACCTGCTGCAAGAAATTTTTGCAGTGAGCAAAGTCTTGTATGGTAAAGTCACTGTGCAAATTGGCAACTTAACCTCTGGAAATATGCACTTCATGTTGTACGCGTGCACTGCTGCTTAACACCGGTATCAGTTTTTAGCGTTTCGAAAATGCCATTCTCATCCCGGCTGCAGCGCAAGGAATTTAGGGCCTGCAAGAGGGCGAAACCAAGTAGACGCGGCCACAGAGAAAGCGCTCCAGGCCTACAAGCGCGCGGTTTCGGTTTGTATTCTGATGCACAGCACCACTGACAGTGCAATGCCGAAGGCAGCGCTTTTCTACTTCCAGAAAACAACTTAAACAGTTTGCGAACGGTCTTAGGTGAAACACCGTGCATAATGTGTTGATCTCGTGCACGAGCTTCTGCAGCACAGCTGCTACACTGTATAGGTTGCACTTAAATGCGACTAAGGTGTATTAGTAAAGAGAGTTTCGATGCCTAAATGCCGAAACTGTGTATTTCGATTTCTTTTTATTTCAGATACGGGAACACCACTTCCAAGACCGAAGGGCAAGTACACTAATGCACTTGTTCATGCAGACACGGAAACTTTCCAAATACGGTGGGTCAAATTTGCGATGTGCAGATTAGAGACAATCATAGGGAAACCTTAGCGGGGTGCCTTAGAGTGAGTAGCAGGGGCGCCTTTCGTACCCATGACGTTTTTGCTTCATTTTCTTTAAAGAGGGAAAAATGTAAACATTTTCAGATTTTTCTGAGCAGCATGGCGAAATTGCAGAGAAGGAATTTATATCCTCCGAGATGCTTAATTTCTGCCTTTAACGCGATTTTTTTCCCTCACAAACCTCTGAAAATTTGGTGAGATGCGGTGATTACGAGGAGTAAATCATTAAAAAAAAATTGAAGCGGTAAAAAGGGGGCAAAAAGTAAGCTGTTGGAATATATTCTTCATCCCGTATGGCTCACATTATCAATAAAACAAAACGCAGTCTTCAGTACGGTTTCCGTGGTCAAGAGAATATTCAGCAATTTTTTTCTTAAATCCGCACCTGAAACTCTCGTAATATTGTTTTAAGAGAGCACAACTTCGACTCCTTCTCGGATTCCCAGTGGAATATCCTTAATGGCTGCTCGTACACATGGCTGAGACAACATAGCAGTCTCGACATTCAGCGGATGTCGCCTTATATTATTCAGAAGGTATTTCGGCGATGAAAAACGGCCGCCTTCTATCATTTGGCGCCATTAGTGGACTGAGCGCGAAAGTAAAGGGGTGCGTTTATTACGCGTGGCAGGAAACTGACGGGCGAGCATACAGTGTGATGCGACAAACCATCCGACACCAGCGTTCCAATCTCGCCTTGCGCTTCGCGTTTTCTATGCACTACTCTTAGTAATTCGGCTGCTCGCGCCGCTGGATTATTGCGTCTGTACTGTTTCACTTACGCTTTGGCCGCCAGCACCGCTGAACCCTGGCGTCTTGCTCATCCAGCTGCCCCCGTCGCCTTAGCAGCAGCGATTCGGCACGCTTGGCTGTCGCAGTGTCTTCGCTAGCCGAGGGACCAGAATCATTCATCGCAAAAGCAAGTTCGGACACGACTGAGTACAGCGCGTTGGACGAAATGCTGAGCTGGCGCTCTACGTCGGTGGTGTGATGCAACGAACCAAGTCAGTTCGCGCTCCTCTCCGCGCATCCTTCTCGCACCCCTCTGGCGCGAGCGCTAGTTGACTTTTAGCCCGCTAGGGGCGCTGACTCGGTTTCACTGCGGAAAAACAGGGCGGCGACGTAAGGATTCTAGTTAAGGATTAAAAATTTGTCAAACGCAAAAGTTAATAGAATTTAAATGTAAAGAACAATGGCGAATCTGTAGATAATACTGTTAAAGAGGCTTCTTCGCGCCGCACGCTGTTTTCGCCCACCACGGGACTAGAAAGACACTGTAGTTGACGCATGGGCTGCTCAGGCGGTAGCGCAGCCCGTAGGCATCAGCTGAGGGCGGATGGACTGAAAGCTTCGCCCATGTCCGTTTAGACTCGCCTCCGTGTTATCCTCCGTTCTTGCACCAAGGTCACCCGCGGAGCGCCGTCAACGGCAGCTATAAGCATTTCATGCTTAAAATCACTATTGGGAGGTGGCGAAATTAGTAAATTATTTTGTGTACCGATCAGTGGCACCGAGTGAGAGATGTAGTTTCTTATTCTTTTATTAGAGTATAGCACCGTGTGAGAGATATGTGTTTTCTTATTCTTTTATTACAGTATAACTCATTAATGTGACCTTCAAAAAAGAGTCACAAGCTCGATTAACGCGCGATTAGAGAAAGAAACTTGCCACAGGCTCACGCTTCTAAACAGGGCGCGATTATTGGAATGAAAATTCTGTTTGCGCACTTCCACGTCAGTAATGGGTAGACAGATCAACCGTGCTTGGTGGTGCTTGATGGTGCAATCTACTCGGACTTTGATTTCTACCGCCACTGGCTGAAACGCCTTTATATTCAGTGCTCGCTGCTTAATGTCTGCTTAAAGCTCGTCGATGTTTGTAGATTGCTTAACGCGTATGATCGCGCGTGCAGACGAGCCGGGCCGTCGAAGCGCGGTCTGCTACCGGCGTCCGCGGCGTGGCCACTGCAAGGCCATCCACCGGCGCTGGTTCTTCAACTACCGCACGCTCATGTGCGACCGCTTCCTGTGGGGAGGCTGCGACACCAACGGCAACAACTTCCACACGCGCCGAGAGTGCCGCATGGCCTGCGGCATAGACGCCCACGCGTGGCCTGACCGTGACCTTGCCGAAGGGGGGCGCAGTAAAGCGAAAGTACTCCACTGAGAAAGTCTAGGTGTGAAATACAAATAAAAGACTCGACATAAGCAGGATGGGCAGATCACCCGGTTGTAATGTTTTACCTGAGTTGTCTCTCTGAGAAGATTCAAGCTGGCAACGAAGGCAGACGTTTCCGTCTAAGTTTGTATTCGTGCCGGTATTTTTATAGATGATTACTGTGCTGGTTATTCACTCATCCCCCCTCCCTCCCCCAGCCCGGCTCGCTGTGCTTAGCTGTGAGGAAATAAAAAAGAGGTAAATAAAATGACATTACCGACACATGCACGAAACAGTGAACATTGTGCTTAAAAGCTGCTGTTGTGACACAAATTTCGGCGCATTTTCCCAGTTGTCTTAGTTGCAGTTCTTTTGGTACTCCCGATGAGAGACACATAACTTGAAGGTTTGTGTGCTTCTCAAAGTCCCGGATGGCCTGCACAGTCTCTTAGGCCGACTGACGGGTAGTTATCAGCACGACCACTATGGGTCCTTAGCGGCGCTGGATGTCCTCCTAATGTCGGATGTGAAGGATGGCAGGGAGCAGGTAACCCAGCGTCTTGACCTTAGGCTCAGCCGGGACAATGGCGAGAAGGTCCCCGCCGCTGAGTGCCACTGGCCAGCACTGGGCTTGGAGCCCGCTGATAGAGTCGCACTTCATTGCCTGGAGGGCTTCGATTAGGTCTTCCGGAAAACTGGCCTAGGCAACGTTGAAGACGGGGTTGGGCAAGCCGAGTCTTGATACGGTAATAGTGTTCGCCTCACGGAAGGTGTCGACTTCGGCGAGTGACCATCGGGTCGTTTCCAAGTTCTCCCAATAAATGTTCTTACGCATGGGTGGCATATGCATCTGGTTCCAGTTTGGACGAAGGAGCCTTCGGCCAGCCTGATTATGCCCGGCATCGGATGGCACGCCTCTTCCTCTGCCGTCTGCCCGGGTGAATTGGTTGTTTCCAGCGGCGAGGCCTTGTCCGAAGTCAAAGAAGGGAACATTCAGAAAGCCTAGAGCGTTATTTGGGGTAGCGCCGATAGCTCCGTCTGGTGGCTCGTTGAGGCCATTGTTTACGCTGCGGCCGCCCTGTCCTAGGACACCTCCTAATGGACCACCGCCGAAAAGATTACCTTCTAATGGGCCACCAACGATAGGATTACCTGCGATAGGGCCACCGTTGAGGAATCAGTTGAGAGGACGGATGATGTTGTTCACTGCGTTCAGTCCAGCGTTCAACTGACCGACTGTGGCGTTGAGTGCGTTGAGTGCTATGAGCAGCTCCGGCTGATTTTGTTGACCAAACATATTCTGTACTGTAGCTTTCTGTGTTCCCGCTAGTAGTAGTAGTAGTAGTAGTAGTCCTCAGACGTTGCTGGCACATACGCACTGCGGAGGAGTGGCCAAGACACAGGCGGTTAATTGCTGGATACAGGAAAGTTTTGACGGGAAAAGGAGTGGTAATAGTATGTAGGCCGATAGATTGGAAGACGCAAGGACAGGGGTCCTGTTAACTTGGAGATCGAAGACGGGACAATGGCTTAACGTGCATAATAGTCTACAGTCCTGTAATGTTTCAATGTCGTACTGACTGAGAGCGGGAAAAAGAAATTAGAATGGGAGTCGCTGCGTTTCTTGAAGGAAATTTTGCACAGCAGAGCGCACACTCCTGTCGCTTCGTCCAAGCAAAGAAGCGCCAATGGAAAAAACAACCGCGGAGGACACAGGCAAACGCAGTTGATGAAATGGAATCTCGAAATGACGCTTCCTCAAATGAGAGAAGCAGCGGCAGAACAGCAGGAAGTGATCTATTGTCTCAGCTTCGGCACAAAAAGGGCACAATGGGGAAGCCGCCAGACCATATCTGTGAAGGTAGAAATTTAGAAGGTGAACCCGGCAACGCAAACGCGTGAAAGAGACCTCTAGTCTGCGCGAGCGCTAGTCTTTGCTACTCCAACTGCCCACCTCAGCGACCTTCACTCTTTTCTTCAGCGAGTTTTTTGCGCACGCAGTAGAAGGTCCGGTCAAGGTATTATATTCCCAGGAGATCAATTTTTTTCGCGGACGCAAATAAAATTCAGCAAAATAATGAGACGCCATGCAGCCGGCGGAAATTAAAAACTCTGGCAAGAATGATAGTGACTCCAAGAGAAGAATCAGCCGGACTTGTTTGTGCATGCCGTGTGTGTGGATTTAGCGGCGCGTTAGATGGGGCAGCGTTGAAGAAGACAAAGAAAGCCGCTGACAAACAATTGAAAAAAATTTATTGGAGTAATCGCGATAGCCGTGAGAAGAATTCGCTTACTGCGGATCATCTGCCAAGAAAAAGAATCTGGAAAGAATCCGCCGAACAAATATTGACTGCAGTAGTCGTTTTACTTAGCTACGCAACTGTCACAAAAAAAAAGACGGCATATTTGCGTGGTCAGGCCAAATGCGAATTAGGTGCGCCGCTAGCAATTCGGTTCTCACTTCGGTTTCAGTGTTCAGACCCAGTGTTCACGGCTGACAGTTGTTCAGACAGCGATAGTTGGGTATAATGTTCTCCTTTACATTCATAGATACCTGGGAATCCTCATACCAATCCTAGAGCAGTGATGCAGCGGTTAGGGGATGCGCCACTGCCCTGCGATGGCAGGTGCTATCATCGCCGGGACTTGGGTTGCGACCCAGGTTGGTCTTCCCGAGCAGCCCCTCGCGAGTCGCGATTAACTGAGCTGCCACCTGGCACGCTGGGCAGGTTGATAAATATATATGCATATGCCTGGGCAGGTTGCCCGCCACACGGTGGGCAGGTGAGCAGCCTGCCACAAAGAAGGCTTTCGACACAGACGGACAGAGAGGCAGACGGACGGACGGACGGACGGACGGACGGACGGACGGACGGACGGACGGACGGACGGACGGATGGAGAGACAGTGAACGAAAACGGAGCTTTTCCAGAAACACACTTTTCGGAGCATATCTTTTGAAATAGTGATATGGGATGTGATTTCACTGTCCAGTTCGGGCGCTTCATGAGCGTCCATGTAGAACTGTCGTGTCTGATAGCTGAAATAGTCTCCTTTTGCATACACTGGACGTTCCGCGACCGCACTCATTGGAGCTCTCGTCATCACCGTCCGTGGATCGGTCACACGATGCTCCAAAGTGCCGTCGTCTTCATCGCATTCGACCTCTACAAACACAAATTTCCGTTACAGCAGTCTACAACAGGAGACAATGCACTGGGAGTGACTTCACGCCAAAGATATCGCCAATCTTTGTCTGAAGCCTGCTGTACTTTGAAAACTGAGTCTCGAACCGAAACGAAGGTGATAGCGCACCTAATTCGCATTCGGCCTGACCCCGCTTAATCGTCCGCTGTATTTTGATTAGCTAAATTTGTAATAATTTGATCGCAAATAATGCTAAAAAAACGCAACTGGTTTGTTTTAATAATCCCTGAAAGCTTGTCCACATTGATGTTCCATTATTTCTACACAGGTGTACGTGCCGTATAATTGTAACAGTTTATCTTCAGAATATGTTCCTGTAGTAAAATAATTGAGCAGTTTTTCGATGCCGCTATGAGCAATAATAGCCACTTGTTTTATAAATGTCGAAATGTACTCTTTTTTGTGTTTTATTAAATTACTCTGCGTCAGCACGTACTGCCCAGGTGGCACGACAATTGTTCCATTCGGCTTGTTCGCTACATTATTCGCTACCAATGCGAGATCAGACTCTGGATGATTATAGGCCCGCGTTTGGCTGATCATATATTAGCCTAGCTTCTCTCGACGTAGTCCAGATGGCTGATGCACGCCGCGAGTGGCTTCGACAGAGTGCCGATAACGTCCTGCCGATAACCGCAAGAAGGAAGCAGTGCGAAGGCACCAAAAACTGCTTGCTGCTCTCGCTAGGCTGTGTGTTACGGCGCTGCTATCGGCACGGTAAACTTTAGCGCGTGTTCCCTACAGTCTACTGCGATACATAATTTGGTGCTTCCACTTCTGTTCCGCCTTCTGGCATAATAAGATTCACTCTGACCTAAAACTGTATCGAAATCTGCGGTATATGGCTTGAATGTTGATAACCACGAAGATGTACTCGCTCAATCGCGAATGTCCGATTTCACTGCGTTATTCAACAAGGCAGTTGGGCTTAGGTATGTACATGTGGACAAAAGAGTTCTTTTCGAGCGCTTCACCCACGGGACCGTTTCGTTTTACCCAGAAGCACAAGGTATGGCAAACCCGTTCGGGAGTATTCTGTTCCCTTAACATCTGTTCCACTAACAGATTCTCCTTTTTCTATGAATAAAAAAAATCAAATTACGCTCAGTATTTTTTTACCTTTGCCCACAGGTTTGTTTCCAGCCTGGCTTTCAACGTTGTTTTTATGGTTTTGTATATGTTTATTTTGGATAAGTTAGTATATTTCGGTCGAATGATTTTGCAACCTGATTTCTAACAGAACTGTTGAGAGTTTAACTTTTAACTTGATAGTTTAGGTTTTTTTAACTTGGCAGTTAACTTGAGAGTATAAGCTACTGCGTTACGGTCTAGAGAACGGCTATAACAAACAACATACAAACCTGCCAGATTACAACGCAAAAATATTAGATTTATGACATGCTCGGTATATGATAGCAATATAGACGGACATTTTCCAAAGTTAGCATTATTATGCTCTGGGGACATCTATAGCATAATTTATATTTAGCTTTGTTAAGAGAACGCAAAGCAAACAGCAATATGCTAACGAGCTTAGCAGAACTTTTCATTAAACAACATCCAAGTCACGACGCATCAAATCTGGAACATTGAAAAATTTATCCTAATCGCACAATATACGCGATAAAAACTCCACATTACAACATCGCTCATCTGTTAAACGCCTATTCAAAGATAACATTGATGGCCTCAGGCTGAGTATGAAACAGCTTAACGATATCTCTTTGAACCGCACTACGTTTTAAGTTCACAAAGGAGGACGGCATCGCGCCACATAGGTCACGTGATCTTGCGGCGTCATCACAACCTGGCCACCGTGACAGGTGGCAGTTAATGATTGGCTGTTGTAGATCACATCCCGCAGGTTGTCCCCGATTTCTGTGCTGTCCGTCGAATGCAAAAATTGTAGATAAAGGCGAATACCATGTTTTTGTGTAGCAAACCATGCTGAGTCCAAAACGTCATTCCTCCGCCAAAAGTTTCGGTGCTGTCAACATGATCCATATTGTTTTCAAGCAAAGCAACATAAAATTTTTCTTACACCTCACATGGCATGACACATGAGAAGTCAACAGGTGTAGACCCGTTCTCATGCCAACTTTCTCCAGCGTCCTGGTTTGTTCGCTCATTGCTACAATCAGCATTTTGAAACGTTTGACTTGAACCTACCTTCAATATAACATTAAATCTATCTCGCTTTGGGAATGAAGTTTCTCTTGTCAGCCTAGACAGAATCGCGCTTGTTTTTAAATTGAATTATTTACCCATGCGTTTTTCTATTTAGTGGCATTCTCCTCTGAGCCAAACAGTCTTTCATCGCTCGGTGGTGCAAAGGAAAGGTAAAGGATGTTGTAAAAGAAGGAGACAAGGAAGAAACAACCGCTGGCTGGTGGTGGCTGGTGCTGGCCGTCGTGAATGCGAAGCGGTAGACACTCGACGCGCGTTTTCAAGAGAATTTAATCTCAACGACGTCGACGATAGACTACTGCATTGCATTAGAAGCGCAATTTTGCAAGCAGTTAACATACTGATCATATAGAAAAAAGCGGGCAGCCGCACTGCCATGCGCGGCCTCAACACATTGTTGCCAAGCGTGGTTGCAGCCATTAAGGCAACGCCTTTAAACAACCTGCCGCTACCTTGCGGACCTTATACAGGACGTAGAAATCTCGAAATAGTAATGCTTCCTGGTCTCGAGATCCTGACCGGTACCATGACGATTATTTGCTCCAGACAGACAGCAGGTTTGCAACGTTTTTAAGATCGGGATGCCCAGCAGTGCAAAGATGTTTTCTTTAAACACATCTCAAGGCTTGCTGAAGCAGTGAGCCTTTTGTTGTGTGTCTTTTTTTTTGTGTCCGTTTTTTGGTTGAAGATGTGCTGTTTATTATAAGTCCTTTTTTTGCGCACGGATTCTTGGGAGTACCGTGATAGCGCAGCAGACGGTTAGCACAGCCTCATCCCTGCTCAAAAATAACATCGCCAAAAACAAAGAAGAAAGGGGAGGAATGAACACAGGACAAGCACTGTCCTGTGTTTTTCTCCCCTTTAGTCTTCGTTTTTTGCGCTGTGTTATATTTTGAACATGTATTGCCAACTCGCCCGCCTAGCTATTGTGTTAAATCTCATCCCTTCGTGGTGCTGCCGCCGTGTGGCGTAAATTCCCTAGAAATCGTCAGTAGATGTGTTTTTTTTCATTATCGCTCTCTTGCGTCTTTGGTCGTGCGACGTCTTCGAACACGCTTTTGTTATGCGAGTGTGCGGGTGCGGTGGGTGGCTTGAGAACCCTGCGGAGACTTGGGATCAATAATCATTAATTCATTCTTGAGCAGAAATGTTAAGTAGGATCGAATCAGCTAGACTGCCGCTGTTTTTTTTCAAAATTGATTTTTAACGTCACCCTCCACCATCTTCACTGCTTCTCTAAAAAAGACGATTACATAAAAAATAGATGCACGTTAGAAATGTTAATTGCGGTTTATTAAGCCGTTCTGTCAAGTACCTTGTTTCCTAGCGGCGACCTGAGCCCTAGTTGGCCCACGCCGCCACAGCGCATGGGTGCGGAACACTGAAGTATCGATATGCACCGCTCTTCAGCATCATAAATATGAAGCTAAATTTAATGTTGAATAGCAGCAGATCAACTGTTCGCAACTCCTCTTGTCGTCATTTTCTTTTCTATTCCTTGTATTCTATACGTATGTTTACTCCCCTTGTGCTTGTTGTTTCAATTGTTACGTAAATTGTTTCCCATCGCCACTTATTCTAGTTCTCAGTTTTTGTCCTTTTACGTGTTCCGTTAACTGTTTTGCGCTTATATTTTATGCTTTGCAATGCCTTTCGTTTCGTTTAAGAATCAGCGTGTTTGGTTTATTCGCGCTGTATTTATGTACAGCTCGCTTATGTAATGATTTTATGGGCTAGAGGGCAGTAAAATGAAATAAGCATGGCCTACTAGTTTTGTTCGTAAAGAACGCAAACTTGGAAGAGAGAGGCACAGACGAGTTTTATTCAGAGTTAAAAAGTGGCCGCCAGGCCTGGTACTGGGTTGTGAGCTCCGAAGGCTGCAAACAAGACAGAGAAACGAACACAATTTTACTAACTATCCCGCCTGAACAGATCGTGCATGCGCGTTATTGGCTACCACTTGACAACTACAGAAAAATAAATTGGGTGTGAGCAAGGAGGTTGGAAAGAAATGTATTCTGAGTAAAGGAGGGGCGCAGTAACTGTATAAGCGTTGGTATAAGCCCGGTGGACACTTCAACTTCTTCAACCTAGCCCTGGCCAAAAGGATAAAGGAGGGAGTAAAAGACCGAACACAGACCGTGGAGCGCCGTAGCGGAGGTCGCCGAAATAGTTTCGACCATCTGGGGTCCTCTAACTTGCACTGACATCGAACATTGCTACTCAGGTGTTTTGTGTTTCGCCTTCGCCGAAACTATACAGACTACGTGTCCGGCTATAGTTAGATACAACTTAAGAACGCAGCTGCTTTTCCCCGTCAAAGGACCCCCTTCCAGCTAATGGCGTCAGCCGATTTTCATGACCTTGTTAGTGTGACAAAGCAGGGGGTGGTAGATGAAAGAGGTTAATCCCTTTCCACTATGATCGCAGATAGACCCGTCTCTCCATTGTGGCGCTGCTGCCCGCATTGTCACGCTAGCAGAGCCATGAGAATCGGCCGACGCCATGTTCTGGAAGGCGGTCCCCTGATGGGGAAAAGCCGCTGAGTTCTTGAGTTGTATTCGACTGTAGGGCTCACTAGCCGAACCCGTCACCACTGAGCCACCGCAGCAGTTCGAACGAAGCCTGGGCACAAGGCGAATGCCAAAGAAAAAAGAACGACAGGGTAACACGAAAGTCGCGGAAGCCAGGACTGAAAATTGCGTTTGAGGAAACGATTTGCGGAGTAACTGTCTCAGTTCTCGGTGGACGCTACAAGCGCGCCGTGAGGGAAGAGGTAAAGAAGGAAGAAGGAAAGATTGAAAGGGGTGCGGAGCAAAGGAGTCCGGTACAATATCGAGCATCTCGACAATATCGACCATCTCGGGGATCTTTAACGTGCAGTGGCATAGCATAGCACACGGGCACGCCTTTTCCGTTTCGCCTCAAGCGCCGCCGCGGTCGGGTTCGAACCCGGGTACTCCGGCTTGTTAGCCGAGCGCTCTTACCACTGAGTCCCCGCGGTGCAAGACTTTCATTTTAGCTAGTTGGTTGTAGCTTGACATGGTTTACGCAAAAAGCGTACAGGCGCTAAAAGACGAAAACAAGCACACAGCCCGTCCTATCTTGTCCTGTCCTGTCCTGTCTTGAGTGTGCTTGTCTTCGTCTTTTAGCGCCTGTACGCTTTTTGCGTAAACCATGCCCCGCGGTGCCCACGGGCTCTAACTGGAAGCATCCAGGTTGGCTACCCTGCACTGGCAAAAAGGAAGAGCGATACGAAGAGGAGAAACAGCAAAGACACAACCCGCAGCGCAAGCACGATGATGGTGCAGAGGATCAAGCGCTGATGGTGCTTTGTCCTGTATGCGTCGTTCTTCAGTGTTTGTTTCTGAGTGCAGCCGTTCATTACGTGGAGTCTTGCGTGCTGAACACTTTCGCTCACGCGCCTACTCCGCCGAGAAGCGACAGTTACTACGCCATTTCCTTTCCGTAAACCATTATTTTTTTTTATTGCGAGCAGTATAGAACACCTGACCATTCATCAGCAGTGCCCGTCACACACGGTGCACTCAGGTGTGGCAACGCATCTCCTTGGAGAATTCCGTGACGAACCAGACGACCAGGTCATTCCAGGTGTGCACATCGCTTTTTCCTCTTGGTGTCCCTAGGCGCTGGAACCTGCCACTTGTTGGTACCTTCGTTTCTTTTTGCTGCTGTATGCCCACCGGGTATGGAATCACCATGGATTCGCTGTCGATTACGTACACATACCTGGAACGAAAAAAAGCCCGATTTGAATTTCGTAATCTCTTCTCCTATACTACTTAGATTTCCGCACTAACTGCAAGCAAGAAGCGGGTACGATTGTTCCTTGTCAGTTAACACATTTCCAGGACTTTCGTAGTGCATTTAGCGTAAACAGGCGACAGTCTGTGCATCCCCATTCTCATTCATCATGCATCTTCTGAGTACACGTTGGAGACACGGGCTGTGTGCTCAGAGCGCGCCTCGAGCACTGGAAAGGGCTAGAGATGTACAGTTGGGGACAAGCGTCTGCCGAATACGTGTTCCTCAAACGAAGTCGATAGCTCTGCTATTAGCCGGCGGCTGGGGACCACACCTGTGGAGGTGAAAGCCAAAATTTCGTTCTTTCATCTGCACAAGCGTGGCCTGCAGCCGCCGGGTAATAACAGGGCCATTGGCTTAATTCGTTTGAGAAACACGTGGTCCACAGACTTTTGCCCCCACTGTGTGCTATAGCGGCTATGAGGACGAATTTATGGGCAACCCTGGGACGAGGTGATAAGCGAGGGAGGAACGGCAAAATTTTCTTAATACAATTCTTGAAATTCGTGGCCAAAAAAGGACTTAAAAAGGCTCATGCGATTTTTTTTTAAATTTCTCGATCAGAGTTTGCTTTAACCCCCTGCCTCACGCCTTCTCCCCCTCAATATATTTTAAACGTGTCGCTGGCGGCTCAAGTAATAGAATATATGGAAAAGCAAGTACAAGAAAAAGCTTGTGAATTTTAGTTGGCCTTAAGCTTCCAGAATGGTTTTCAAGACTGGCTGTGCAATAAAAGCTAAGGCTATGCAATTTGCTGACAATCTTCTGAATTGATGTAGCTTGTATCAGAGCTCAAAACTTCATAAAAATAGTATAGTATTGTTTATCTTTATTTTCCATTCATTTGAACTTTTTCTTAATATGTACTGGATGCAGGGTCCTTTCTCCGCTTGCTGCATCTACTTTAGCGCTATTTGCATGCTTAGGAGCCAGCTGTGAGACACAGACAACTGTTCAGCCTGCTCAATGATGTGAAGAGGCCGGCGAGAGAAGTTCCTAGCCTGCGTATCTTTCGTCAAAAGTTAGTCAGTCAATGGAATAGCCCATTGGGCTCATTCATTTGTGTAATCGCTGTAGCTTATTTAACTTTTTTTTAGCTGCGAAATCTAAGCATCTATCAATCACTTTGACGTTAACACATGTACGATCGCGTGCACCGAATCTTCTAAAAATTAAAATAAAAAAAGAAGCATGCCTCGTTTTCAGCATCAAGCACATGGTTAGAAACGGAGCACACTTGAGACCACACTTAAGAAATACAGTACCCAGGGAACATAGCAAGATAACTAGAATGTGAGCACTGGTCTCTCCAAGTAGTAGTAGTTTTATTAAATAATAATAAAAAAGTAAGGAAAATATTTTTGCTAGCCCCGCCATCTGCCATCGATACTGAAGCACCTGAGCTGGGGCAGCGGAAGTAAAGGATAACAGGTAGGATGGAGAAATTAAATGAAAGAGGTGAGGGACAGGGAGAGAGGATATGAGGAGAGGTAATATACACAAATTATTTATACAAAAAGAAATGTGCACAGGTTGTGCGCGTGATTAGTTTATGATGCAGCAATAAAAACACACGCGCACAGAACTATGTGCTATTCAAAGCCAGTTTTTGATTTTAGTGCTTGGCAAAATGCAAGGAGCCGCTTTCTCATTGTAGTAATATGTTAATGAATAGAACAGCGCGGAGAAACTTACTGCTCCCCACAGGGGTGTAGTTCTTCCTTGTACTTGGCGTCCATGCCCATAATGATATACTCATGATCGGTGGTCAGGTTGAAGGACTTGCAGTTCTCGCGAGACTTGACTGTGCGCGTCTTGTTGACCAGGTCGCCCTCGGTTCCTGCATTTGAGGGAGGCGCGGAATTGAGTGTTCGTCGCTACACTCCGGGATGAAGTTCGTCGAGCCGATCCGACGTTAATTACCGAGTCACATTTGGACCCGTCGTGATCTGCATACGCACGAATGCGGCTGCCTTTGGACGTATGGACGTAGCTGTGAAATGGTTATTTATTAACGGTACCACCTTGTATCGGTGCACCACTGATATTTCGCATTTCTGCCCTCAAGATACCGACGTACCTAGCTGCAGTTAAAACTGAAAATTCCTAGCATTTCCAGGTACTCTAGTGACCAATGCCTGGCGTCCAGTGTAACCTCGACAGATAGGCACATACTTGTCATGACTTATGCCGGTGACTTCGTCTATACGTACTGTAAGTATGATTAGTTAGACACAACGTACGCCAAATGACTTTTCAAGTGAATGCATATGTAAGCAATTACTGCTATGTATGCGGCAATGCAGACATATCGTTCTTCTACTAATGACAAGGCGGATTTAAAGTGGTGGCGAAGGCTGGGCCGAAAAGTGGTTTAGCGCGACTGCAGCACAACCAGAGGATGGGGGGCAAAACACTCATATAAAGAAATGATAAAGCTACAAAATTGGAATGTAATCTGCCAATAGAAAAGAAAAAATATATTAGCACCTTGTTTTATGAAAGAGGTAAGTCATTTTATTAAAACCTGGCAAATTTTGTATTTTTGCAACACTCTTGACCTGCCCCCTATTCATGAGTGTGCGGTGCATTACAGCGCGTCTTCGCAGGCCTTGTTTCGATACCCGGCTAACCCGGCCACAGTGGCGATTTCTTATCGCCAGCTGTCTGCGATGGCGCGCCTGGTAAAGCGTATAAATTTAGCTCGCCGGCCTCAAAATGCTCCTTTTGCGAAGTTTTCGTCGTCCTTGCACGCCGCTTCTTTGTCACCGTTCGGTAAGATTTGCACCCCGCTGCACCGCTGCGGCAGTTTTCTCGGTTTTGTCGTTTCCTTCGGCGTGCGGCCAGTGCGAAGTCTTTTTCCGTCTTTGCACGCTTCGCGCTCTTCTTTTGAAGCGCTTAGCGCTTCATTTCAAGATGAGCTTGCGGCATGTGAAGAAACGATGCTCCGTGGTACACTGCGACAGCGTGGATAGTACCATTGGTGTCACGCTACACCGATTCCCGCTGGACTTTCACAGGTGTGTCGTCTGCTCTAGGTATGTGCGATAGCTTCGATATGGTTTCGCCGGGCTGTTCGCTCGTGTTTCATAGCTGTAACCCGTTCGTGCGTACTTGGCTTCATGTTTTCGGGGATATTTATGTACTACACTGCAGGGCACACACTTTCAGTGCTGAGGTGTGCGAAAGAGGCCCACATTTTTCTAATTTATAGTGAGTTTCATGCAGCTGACTATCACCAACGTGAACTTCACACCGGGCTCTCAGGAGCAACCACGTGCACGCTACTGAACGGGAGGCCCATTTAGAACAAAGTTTGCTACCTGACAACTCTGAGTACTGAGTACGACATTGTTTAGTTTTGCAAAACCATGAAGCCAATTTGAGGATCCCCTCGCAGCTGGGAGTATCGAAACTCAGCCTCGTGTATGTGCGCGGCTTTGAGGAGGCTTTAACTGGATTCGCTCAGCAGGAGTTATTGCCTGCCTTGGTATTGCTGTCCTACATATACATGACTGTCAGGGTAATTTTAAACGCACTTCACTCTCGTCACTCGTTGAGCTTAGAAAAGCAGCTAGCCGCGTGGCATGAGGATGAGCGTTACCGCACTCTGGGGCGCAGAGAGCTTGGCGCGAGCATTTACTACCATAGTTCAGATGTAATGCAAGTATAATTTACTGCAGTTAGCAGTGACAGGAATAATGACGCATTGGCGTTTCGAGTATGCGTATTCCTTTTGGCGCAGTTGTATCTAACGTGCATGTTGCATCACGTCCAGGTGCCGAGCGTGGGCGCAGTTCTGCCGCAACGTCAGCCTGGAGAAGAAGGCGCCGTCGCAGCTACGAGAACTCAGGATTTGCTCGAGGCACTTCGAACCATCTGTGTATCTGCCATCAGGAAGGCTGCGACACGATGCTTTGCCTACTCGAGCAAGCATTGCCGGTAATTGAAGCTGTCGTAGCATTGTTTTCTATACTTTTCAATTTCCTAACTGACAACTTTCGTGGCACTTCAGGGCTTTTTCCTATCTGCACTGTGACTATTGAGATGATTAGCCAACTTAAACAATACTGCTTGCGCTGCCTGTGACATGTATTTTTTGTTTGTGTGCCAAGGGTGTGCTTTGTGACTGTATTTGTTTGGTTGCTGCAATAAACAATGAATATGAAACTATGAAAACCATACTTGCCGTACACTCTATTGCGAACTGTGCACTTGAGCCAGTGCTTTGTGCATCATACCTTGCCTCATACCTTGCTGTACTCAAAAGCTCTCAAAAGTACTAGCACCAGTATTTGCACTACGAAACATGCATGCTACGCCAGTGTCTGGAAGTGTTGCTGCCTTTCTATGCTGCCCCTCCTTTACCAGTCACTTTCATTGCGTTACCAATTGCACATTAACAAGGCCATAACTAGCAGGAACTCGAGCACATTTGACTGGCAAAGGTTGGGGCGCGCTGAAAGGCAGCAACCTTCGAGAGGTACGGGCTCGAAAACGCGGATTCTACAGAAAGACCGCTTTATAATTCGCGCCAAAAGCATACGTATGCGTGACGTCATTCTACGTCACGTTTGCGTAGTTTGCCCCCCAAAATCCAGGGGGCGCTGGAGTGCCCACGAGCCGCCATTTTTTGGACCAATGGGCGTCTATGGAGCCTTCGCTACCAGTGTACATCTACCTTGCTAATGACAGCAGTATGATTTGCTATGAGATCAACTGAAAAAATTGGATGTGGTTTAGCTCCGGTTAAACCTGGAGTGACACGGTAGCTACATCTGGCTGAGTGGAACTCGCTCAGTCGAATTGCAAAGTCAAGGTTTTGTCCCTACGTTTCGCTGGGCTTTCCTTCTTCATCTTCGTCCCTGGACGTGGATTCACTCTCTCCCCCTTTGCACTCCTCCCCCACTCGGTTTCGCTGGCGCGCTGCGCCGCCGGCAGCCGCTTCGCACTACGTGACCAACCACGCACCGCATGATCAACCACGTGACCACGGCGCCGCCACGCTGAAGGCTCGAAATGCTAGCGTAATGTAGCTATCGCTACAAAAAAGAAAGATTCTGATCAGTTAGCTAGCACCCCTGGAGCACCGAGGGGGACTAGAATATAAAGCCTGTAGATATACAGAGACGATTTGTCGGGTTCACTGAAACCCAGACTAATTTGTGGGGCACAAAGGAGTCCCAAACCATTAGGACAAAATAAATGGCTCTTAATATTGCGGTCAGCGCAAAGGTGGCTGCGCAACAAGGTCTAAATGCGTTTCGCAACCTTAGTCGCGAGGCATGCATGCAAAGACAGCAAAATCTTGATGACTGTCGTGAGGATAAGGATGCATGTGCTCGAAATGTCGTTCTCACCTGCCTTCAGAACTTTGTTGATAAGTAACGGCACGTAGACGAATCCATTGCTGTGGGTTTTCGACAGTGCCGTAGCAAGCCACACTGCAATAGAGAACAAATAAGCACACGCGTCGACATGACCTGCCGCTAAATATTCACCAACCAACACCACACCCGAAGTTAGAAACTAGAGAGAATGTCTTGACGGTTCTCATCCACTGATTAAGGCAACGTAGGAAAAAGTCGATGTGGCGTGCATGCGCAACGTGTGCCGCGATACCATTTCGACGAAGACGGCATGTAAAAGCGCCAACACACAGAGATTTATGTCCTCGTTAAAGAGTCCCAGGTGGTCGGACTCCGAACTCTCCGATATGGTGTGTTTCATAACCCACGTTGTGGCTTTGGCACGTAAAAACTAATAGTCCTGGCATAATCAATGACGACTCTGCCATTGATCTCGGCCTCAGCAACACAGAGCAGTAGCAGCTGAGCCACCGCGCTGGGTAGAATGTAGAAAATGTACAGCAATTACGCCGTACCTGATGCAATAAAGCGCCGTCCGCTCACGAAAAGCGCCTGAAAATCTGAGCGTTCAAAAATTTACATACGGCACCAGCGCAGAGTGAAATTCTTCCCAAGCCTTAAAACTACGCTTTGTCTCATTATTCAGCTAAAATAATAAGAAAAACCTTACCGAAATCGACGTAGTTGCAGGCGTAATCTTTCAAATAAGTTTGAGACACCGTTTCAGTGACAGGTTTTCCAAATTCGTCCTTTGTAAATACGTCAGAGGCGTTCGCGGGGGGGCATCCTCCTGCAAGGGCGAATAGTGCGATTAATGCCAACGCACAGAGTAGGGCATAAATGAGGGCAAGTGAAACGTCCAGAGGCACAGCTACTATAGTGCGTACGATCGAAGCTAACAGCCCTTGAAATCAAGAGCTGAATAGAGAAATGTTAGTACTATTTCTTCAGAAAGGAGGATGTGGGTTACCATTTCACATAGGAGACACGTTGATAAAGTGGAAACGAAGACAACATACTCCACGTGAGAGCTGAAGCCACGACCTCTGCATGTCGCGTGTGGTAACCTACAAACTGAGCAGCGGAGGCGGCTGCCTCCCCTTTTGCTTTGGAACGTTTTCATGCTCATGCCTAACCTTGACAGAACTCACCAACATGCTCATGCCTAACCTTGGCAGCACTCACCAACGCCCCGCCGAAGCAAAACGGATCACGGCTTCGAAAGTGAATAGCGGCATCTATGCGATTACTTCCTTATGCTACCCGCGTCATGACGACTGCTCAACTGTGATCCCTGTCATGCACTGAATAGGCACACAGAGCGGGAATGAAAAAAGTCCTCAAGATGATGCCGTTAACTTCATGGGTAGGAAAATAATTTCCGTTAATGGTGAACGGCGCATATTTCAAACTTTCAGTTCGCGTCGAATTCGAATGGCCTAGACTGCACTAAGAAAGAAGTGAGCAGCATTTCAAAACTGGAAAAAAGAGGAAAATGGTACAGCTTTAATTCCTAAGAGAGGGAAATAAGTAATGACTCTAGACAACAGGTAGTTTTATAAAGCACTGGGTAAGACAGCATGCAGCCAAATGCAGCTGTATGTTCATGGTCAGCGTATGTCACGAGTGGTGCACTCTCTGGTTTCATACAGCTTCTCTTTGGTTTCAGGTTTTTTTTCCTGTACATACTTTAAAGAACACCATACCTCCCCTATTTTGCTTGCGCGTAGCGTAGCGAGGTTCTCGGTTTGGCGGTCTTAATTCGAAATTTTTCTACCTTCGGCACGTGCAATGCGTCTTTGAAACGGTTGCACCGGTCACTAAAACACGATATCTCGTGCTTGAAAAACTCTCTGCATCGTGCAATATCGCTGATATGCTGCAAACTGCTGGTGCAAGCGAAAATTTTTGGTCGACCATTCGAACTTCCTTTTTTTTTACTTTTCTTTACATGGAAGCGAAAATTGACTCTTATTTTTCGAAACGATTTAATTGTGACGGAAAACAGGTAGATTACGGGAAAATAATTTTTGCCTTACCTTCCAAACACTGGCATACATCAACTTGTCCCGGAGTGGAAGCTTTGCAGTTTATTTTCAGGAGAGGGCTGGTATTGTCCGGTGCGTAAAATTTCGTGCACTGCACCGCTGGAAGCAAGAAAAAAAATTGCGGAAAAACGTAATTTCAGAGTTGGGCCTCGCATAGTCACGATAATAAGACAAAAGAAGTTCTTGAAATAAATAAAAAACAACTCTGAATATACCCAAAGATGACGTGACAGGATTACTTCCTGAGTCACTTATGTGCATTAAGCATGTCATTGGTCACAACGAGAAATGTAGCTGCTGCGTTCAGTCCTTTCAGCACCGCAAATGTCCCTGGTAGTAATAAAGCAGATAGCAACCTGCTACTTGTTATATTTTTGATTAAAAATGTACGCTGTGTATATCTGCAACGCATGATATGGGTCTCCTAGTAATTTTCTCTTTTGTAATCTTGCATAAAAATAAAATTAATATATTCACAAATATAGATTAAGAGGTAAATTTAAATCAGATACTCGAATATGTACCTAATATACAAAAGATGACACCATTAAAGCATAAAAATTATATTAATGAAACCCCGACGTGTAGTCCCTTCGAGTCGCGTCAATTCAGGAAAACAGCAAGGATATTGCCAGCTATATTTGTCTTAAAATACCTAATTATTGAATAAAAAGCAATCTACGCTTCTGCTTATGAACGCTTACAAGGTATGTACGCCTTAAAAGGGTTATGATACAATTTTTCAGACTCGACTTGTTTATTGCACGTTGTTCACTACGCATCTCGGAACAACTGGACCAAATATGAGCTTATTTAGTGCAGCGAGTAATTTGTAATTGAATGTTTAAAAGTTCTCCTGAACCGTGCGGTAGTAAGGTAACTCTGCCGCGCTCGCGGTTCGTGTCGACATAGTCGACATAAACCTAGTTACGTGCATGCTCGCGACTGAACGACTGAACTGCGCGTAGTGAGCACCGATGAGTTAGTGTTCCTATATTTGCTAAGCGGAGTGAGTTGTTTGTTGTTCAGGCTTGCAGTACAGTGGTGTGAAGGGGAAAGTTGGAGAGCGACAAAGGCAACAAAGGCCTGTGTCCTTTCCTTTTCTGTCTAGCTTCCGCCCGGTCTCTGCGTATTCACCACAGTGTGCCACGGCCGCGTTAAAGAAGGTGCGCGCTCTAGTCTGCATTGGTCGTGCGCGCAGCAGTTTTGCAGCAGACGACGGCGCTGTCGGTTTATGACGTCACTCAGGTTGCTTCAATATGTCGTCGCTGCCAGGGGCAGGAGCTTAGAGCCGATGACTTCAGACTACAATGTACAGCTCAAATGCGCGCGTACAGCACTACTTATAGTACGCATAATAGAGAGTTTTAGTTTCACGTACGTAGAGCTCTTACGGGTGACCAGTGCGCATGCGCAGAACGCAAAGGGTACACGCGAGTCTCACGTACGTACGGGAGATTCGGATTTTTACGTTGCGGTCTTTGCGTTGCTTGCGCAAGTAGCGTTGACAAACATGGCGGCGCCCTGCCCGCCGCTTCACAGCGATAACAGCTTCTTCGCTAATCCCTCGCAGCGATATCGTGTTCTAAACTTTTGCATTCGCCTTCGATTTTCCCATTGTTACCCTCGCATAACGTTTCAAGCGACAAATAGCTTTTGTTTTTCAGACAGAAGGGCGATTTTTCAGCTGTTAAGCCTGACGAAGTAGCGTTGGTCGTCGTCATAGCAAAGGTCTCGCGAGATCTCGAACTGAGAGAGCCCCGAACCAGCCAAACATAGCCAAACCGCCAAACACGAGGACAGACCGAATGGCTTGCCTTAAAGACTTGTCTTGGATGATTTAGGCTACAACCAGTGTCTGTGTTTCTTAGTAGATGGCGCTAGGAGTAACGCGCGGCGTGCGTCGCGTACGTGTAGCTATAAGGGTTTCAAACGACCTGCGTGCAGGCTACGTAGACTTCTCACATTTGCGTACGTGAACCCTGTACGTACGTGAAACTAAAACTCTCTAATAAGTCGTCGCTGCCAGGGGCATGAGCTTAGAGCCGATGACTTCAGATTACAATGTACAGCTCAAATGCGCGCGTACAGCACTACTTCTTATAGTACGCATAATAACGTCGTGGCTAGCAGCTGTAACGTAAAAGCCCGATTTGTTGGCAGACCATGTCATGACCTCTTTAGTGCGATCTGCGCAGCATCCATGTCCTTGTTTGCTTTAGTTGGGTTCTTGGTATCTCTTTCTGCATGAAACAGCGTACGGTTACTGTGCGTTCGTTTGTGCTGCTGCTGAGGTGACTGGAGCTACGTTCTAGTCATGCTGCCTGGAAGCAGATAATTTCCACAGCCCTTTCAACTATGAAATTATGGATGGAAAATTAACATATTGTACAGCAACTTTACTTCTTCATCCCTTGTTCTGGCTGTGCGAAGGAGCTGTACCTTACGGTTCAATAATGAAACTTTATGCTCAAAAATTGTCACATTTGTTGACATGCCCGCGCTAGCGCCATAGCTTGCGCGCCCTCGAGATATCTGCGTTTTTCACTCACCAGGATCGTAGTAAGCGTACACCTTCACGGAGGCCGACTGCAGCATGGCGACGCCAAATTCCTGCTTCAAGCCGAAGCTGATGCACACCTGCTTGTCTTCGGGGATCGTCGGTAGGTAGAAAACAACACTCCGCGAACTATGTTCAAACCGGTCCACAAGCTCGCCTGTAATCAACTGAAAAGATGCACGACATTCAGTGACAGGCACGACTATATACATCAACCGTCTCGCCCTAACGTTCTGTGTCGTCAGTCATCAGATTTTAAAGTAGCTAGAACCAGGCCTGGGAATCTATTTACATTGTCTATTGCGGGACAGCAATCTTTGTCAAAAGTACTCTGAGATTCCGCAGAATTTCTGTTCCGTATGCCTCGCTGTTCACTGTGCGACGCCAAGGATTTTCGCTACGTACTGTGAACAGCGGCTGTACTACTTGGCGCTGCCGTCGTCCCCGCTGACGAGCTAGCGACGCTCGAGTTCCTCTGATGACGACACGGATGACGTGTCCACATGTCCCCACCGAGAGCGCAATAGGTGCTTCAAGGCTGCAACTTAACGGGTCACTAAGAGCTATGGGTAAATGAGACTCTCTTCGTCGAGCAACACCCAGATTCAATCCGTTTTCATACAGTAATTCAATGTATCACATAATCTGACAAGCTAAACATAGCGACGTGTGTATTAAAAGTTCACGAACATGAGGTTAAGCAAAGTTTGATCATTGGCAGTAACCATGAGTACTTTGGCCCCGCCGCGGTGGCTCAGTGGTTATGGCGCTAGGCTGTTGGCTCGAAAGACGCGGGTTCGATCCCGGTCGCGGCGGTCGAATTTCGATGGTGGCGAAATTCTAGAGGCCCATGTACTGTGCAATGTCAGTCAGTGCACGTTAAAGAACCCTAGGTAGTCGAAATTTTCGGAGCCCTTCACTACGGCGTCCCTCATAGCCTGAGTCGCTTTGGGACGTTAAACCTCCCATAAACCAACCAAACCAAACCATGAGTACTTTCTTGTCTTTTATTTTTTTCAATTATGTGAACTGTTAAGATTACTATCGGGCAGAAAAGTGACTCGCCACCCCTCCAAGTTTCTTTGTAACTGTACCGCGGAGCTTACGTGGGCGCCAGTCACTTGATTGCAGCCTACTTCAGTTTTTATTTAGTTTTTAGTTGCTTAGCTTTAGTTTTTTTTAGTCAGTTTTTATGACTGTATCAAGAAAAAGGAATCCCTGGATTTCACGTATAGTGTTGAAAACCTGTCTTTAAAAGCAGTCCAAAAATAGAAATATTTCGGAATTCTGATCTCTTCTGACTTGAAATGGGATAAGCACGCACAATATGCACCATCAAAGCACTTTCCGCGCTTTTTTCTCTTAAACGGTTGATCCCATCTGCCTCTCCCGACTCCAGATTACTGGCATACTGTTCCCTTGTCCGTACTGTAGTTGAGTGCAACATCCTGTGTTGGTTTCCATACGCGCAGAAATGCATAAATAATATGCAAAGTGTTCAGTGGAAAGCAGCCAGACTTATTTTTAACAAACATCGAAGTAACGACTCTCCGACCGAACTTCTAAGCAAAGCAAGTGTCGCCGCAATTAATAACGCGCTCGAATCCCTCGTCTCAAGTTCGTCTTTCTTCTCCTAAACGGTGCACTAAAATATATTCCGCTTTTTACTTAGGTCCTTCACCTAAAAAAATACGAGAACAAAACATTCACCTCACTTAGTAGTGTATAAATTTCATACCGACACCTTTACTTATTCATTTTTCCCGCAGGCGATCAGGGAGTGGAGAATGTTACGCGAGAATGTTGTTAATTCCAAATCTCTGAACTGTTTTCTTTCTAACCTGTCGGAATTGTTTATTTGAACCATTACACACTGGCACTGCATGCATACCGCTGGTTAAAAAATCTTAGTTTACATACTCATATTGTATTATATAATATCACATGATGTGCTTTGCGCAGGTAGCTATTGATCTTCCCATGTTCGTATTTTTATTGTGTCAACTTCTCTTTTTCAGATTTTTGTTTCCTTCTTGAAGTGTCTAGAACTGTCATATTGTAGCCCAATCATGCAACAGTCTCGAAAAAGGCTATTAGTATTGCCGCGAATATTTGAAGTGTTTATTCGTTTTTCAAATCTGCCGCCACATCACTTTATCGCTTTGTTTGCGACGCAAGACGCGACTAGATTTATCTCGATTGATCGCAGCCAGGCAGAGCTGATTCTACGTTGTTCCGGATTGTTCTAGTAACTTTGTGCTCTTTATCTCGAAAGTTCGCTATCAGCTTTAAATTGAGCACGGCCGACAGCGGCCGGCATTCTGTTCGACGACCGCCGACCACGCTTGTCGCTTCGTCGCCGCCGAGTGATTCAGTCCATTTTGGGTGCAAGTCAGCCCAATAAACAGTTCTTTTAGAAGACCCTTTCGTCCGTCTACATCGCTGCTTCGACTGCCGTCACCACTACGTGACATCTGGTGGAGGTGCGGGGTACCCTTCCACGTTCCGGACGCCCCCTTCAAGTCGTGAAGCCAGCCCTGAGCGCTTCGCACCCGAGGACGAGCCAGCAGCTCAGCGAGCCAGCCGACGTCTTCAGGGAGAGGAGCCTGAGTTCGGGAAACTGCCGGACCGCACCAGACAGCGAAAAGACGCGGCTACGAGCACCGCAACCTCGCCGAAGATGTCGACACCGATCATACTGCAGCAGCCGCGGGTGCCGCCAACTTTCAATGGATCCCTAGGCGAAGACCCTGAAGAATGGTTGGATCAATTTGAGCGCGTGGCGTCATTCAACAAGTGGGATGATGCGGCAAAAATTGGACACGTGTTCTTCTCATTGGATGGCTCCGCTCGCACATGGTACGAAAACTGCGAGTCGTCCCTTACGACATGGGAGCTATTCAAGAGAGAACTATTCAAGGTATTCACCAGTGTCGTGAGGAAAGAAAGAGCCGAACGACTCCTCGAGTCCAGGATCCAGCTTCGGAATGAGCCCGTCCGCGGTTACGTCGAGGAGATGAAGCGCCTATTTCGCCGCGCCGACCCCGGTATGACCGAGGAAAAGAAAGTTCAGTTTTTAATGCGCGGCGTAAAAGAACAACTCTTTGGCAGCCTCGTCCGCCAGCCGCCAAAAACGGTCGAGGAATTCATGCAAGAAGCCTGCACGATTGAGAAGACCCTCGACGTTCGAGCTCGGCAGTACAACCGCCCTTCCTCTCCCTGTGCAATCCGTTCGGACTCGCCGGCCACCACCAGCGACAGCTTGCGGGAAGTTATCCGCGAAATCGTCCGAGAGGAGCTGCGCCGATTACTGCCATCCTCCCCACAGCCACAAGCAGCGACTCTGATGGACGTGGTACGGGAAGAAGTGCAACAGGCACTTGGCACCCCGACGGCCACAAAACCCTAGGCCATGACCTACGCCGCTGCAGTAAGGACTGCCCAGCCCCAACGACAACCCCCACGTCCTCCCCGAGATGAGCCACTTGTTCCACAACGCCGCCTCCCAGCCCCCGCCCGCCCAGCCTATGACCGACGCTCAACACCCAGGAAATGCGACGCCTGGATGACTTCCGACAACCGGCCGTTGTGCTTCCATTGCGGTGAGGCCGGCCATATTCTTCGTCACTGCCCGTACCGACGTATCGGTCTTCGCGGATTTGCCATTAACGCCCCACGATCTCGCTTCAGTCAACGTCCGCAGGAAATCGACGAGTACCTGCGTCGAGAAGAGTACACACCGAACCGCTTTTCGCGCTCACCATCGCCGTCAACCTCGCGCTTTGCGTCACCACGCCGCAGCTACGCAGCCGCGGTACGAGGAAGGTCTCCCAGCCCCCGTAGGGGAAACTAAAGGCAGCAACCTCTGGAGGTGAGGTTGCACAAGAGCGAAACGCCGAAGATCCTCCACCGACCACGCCCCATGAAGACGCTGCACCCGCGACGCCGCATGAAGAACCGGCACTCGCTGCACCGACGCCGCACACAATGAGAACCCCGACCACGACGCAGGATGCCTTCAAAACGACGCCACCACTCAGAAGAGCTTCGACCACACGCCCCACTCGCGACTCGCATACCATGACTCGACGCCGAGAGCGACGTGCAATGCAAGAGCCAGGACCTCTGTCTTAGAAGTGACTATCGACGGCCGGAATGTTACCGCTCTAGTCGACACAGGAGCCGATTACTCGGTGATGAATGGAACATTCGCTGCGCAGCTGAGAAAAGTCACAACGGCTTGGGACGGCCCACAAATTCGCACCTCAGGGGGCCACCTCATTACGCCATCAGGACGATGCACAGCGCGAGTGACTGTCAAAGGACATACCTATCCTGCGACCTTTGTTGTTATACCGCAATGCTCCCGCGAAGTGATCTTGGGTATGGATTTCCTTAATGAACATCAGGCGATCATCGACCTGCGATCCAAGCTGATCACGCTTTCGACGGACGAAGCCATCGCTTCGATGAAAACTCGGGAAAATCACGTTGCCCTGAGTGTCCTGGAGGAAGAAGTGAGCGTCCCACCCAGATCAAGCGTTATCGTGACCGTAGGCGCCACGAAAGCCATTAACGCTGAAGCCATCATCGAGGGCAACATGCAGTTGCTCCTAGACCGAGGAATCAGCATCGCAAGAGGCAGCGCACATTTGCGCAATGGCCAGGCCGAAGTACTGCTGACTAACTTCAGCGAAGAATACCGGCACATGAACAGAGGAACGACGATTGCTTTCTTCGACGAAATATCCGACGTACGAGACTCCTTCGCCCTCTCCGACCCCTCCGCAGAAGATTCGCCTGACCAAGAGAACTCGCCCACTTTCGACATCAACCCAGCCCTGCACTGGAACAGACAAGACCAGATCCGCAATTTGCTTCAAAGCTACAGTAGTGTTTTTCGACATCGCCGAAGGTGCGACAGACGCCAATTGCCAAGCATCGCATTATGACGGATCAACACGTCCGACATCTCCGTCAAAGCCGCTACCGTGTGTCACCGCGAGAACGACAAGCCATCCGGGACCAAGTCGAAGAAATGCTTTGCGACGACGTCATCCAGCCTTCAAACAGCCCATGGGCGGCACCGGTTGTTCTAGTGAGAAAGAAAGACGGCGCACTTCGATTCTGCGTGGATTACCGCTGCTTGAACAACATAACAAAGAAGGACGTCTACCCCCTCCCCCGCATCGACGACACTCTGGACCGCCTCTGCAACGCCAAATATTTCTCATCGGTGGACCTCAAGAGCGGCTACTAGCAAATTGAGGTCGACGAAAGAGATCGCGAGAAGACAGCATTCATCACTCCGGATGGGCTGTTTGAGTTCAAGGTGATGCCATTTGGTCTCTGTTCCGCACCAGCGACGTTTCAGCGAGTAATGGATACAGTGCTGGCAGGCCTGAAGTGGCAAATTTGTCTGGTATATTTAGATGACGTCGTTGTCTTCGCCTCGAACTTTGAAGAGCATCTCAAAAGACTTCGAACAGTACTAGACGCAATCAAGTCGTCTGGCCTAACCTTGAAAGCAGAGAAATGCCACTTTGCTTACGAAGAGCTGCTGTTTCTAGGCAACATCGTTAGCAAGGAAGGAGTACGCCCAAACCCACAGAAAACAGCTGCTATTGAACAGTTTCCACCGCCGGCCGATAAGAAAGCAGTGCGCAGATTTCTCGGACTGTGCGCATACTACCGACGATTTGTGAAAAACGTTTCGCGCATCGCCGAGCCCCTGACCCAACTGACGAAGGCAGACGTGCCGTCTAAATGGGAAGCGCCGCAAGCAGAAGCCTTCAAGGAACTTCAGCGTCGATAACAGTCCCCACCGATCCTTGCGCATTTTGATGAAAACGCCGATACTGAAGTTCATACCGACGCAAGCAGCGTGGGACTAGGCGCCGTCCTCGTTCAAAAAAGCGACAGGCTGGAGAAAGTCATCGCATACGCTAGCCGTTCCCTTTCCAAGGCCGAGGCTAACTATTCGACAACTGAGAAGGAGTGGCTTGCCATCATCTGGGCTACGTCAAAATTCCGCCCCTACCTCTACGGACGGCCGTTCAAGGTGGTCAGCGACCACCACGCGCTCTGCTGGCTTGCCAATTTGAAGGACTCCTCTGGCCGACTCGCTCGATGGAGTCTGCGTCTCCAGGAGTTTGACGTCACCGTCGTTTACAAGTCCGGACGCAAGCACTCTGACGCCGATTGCCTCTCACGAGCCCCTGTAGATGCACCGCCGCCGGACGACGATGAGGACGCCTTCCTGGAACCCATCAGCCCCAGCTCTTTTGCTCAGCAGCAACGCTCGGACCCCGACCTAAAAGGCCTCATCGAGTACCTGGAAGGCAAGGTTTCTTCACCCCCCCCCCCCGCTTCATTCAAGCGAGGACTGTCTTCCTTCTGTGTGCAGAATGAGGTCCTTTTGAAGAAGAACTTTAAAGCGAACAAAACAGCCTACCTCCTTGTTGTACCTACATGTCTCCGCGAAGAAGTTCTACAGGCGTCCCACGACGAGCCGACAGCTGGACATCTTGGGTTTACTCGCACCCTCCGCCGCATTCAAGACAAGTATTACTGGCACCGACTGTCTGCCGATGTCGCACACTATGTGAAAACCTGCCGAGATTGTCAGCGACGAAAGACTCCTCCCACACGACCAGCAGGATTTCTGAGCCCCATTGAACCTCCCTCAAGGCCCTTTCAGCAGATTGGCATGGACTTGCTTGGCCCTTTTCCAACGTCAACAGCTGGAAATGAGTGGATCATCATAGCGACCGACTACCTGACCCGCTACGCCGAGGCGAAAGCTCTACCGAACGGAACAGCAGCAGAAGTCGCCAAATTTTTCGTGGCGTGCATTCTTCTTCGACACGGCGCCCCGATGTGCTCATCACGGACAGAGGAACAGCATTCACGGCGGAACTAACGCAATCCATCCTGCGCTACAGCCAAACCAGCCACCGGAGGACAACTGCATACCATCCGCAGACCAACGGAGTGACCGAGCGCCTGAACAAAACCATCGCCGATATGCTCGCTATATATGTCGATGCCGAACACAAAACCTGGGATGTCATTCTGCCTTACGTCGTCTTCGCCTACAACACCGCAGTGCAGGAGACCACCCAGATGACGCCTTTTAGGCTCGTCCATGGCAGGGAGGCCACGACCACTCTAGACGCCATGCTGCCCAACGTTACAAAAGAAGAGAACGTCGACGTTGCCGCCTACCTTCAACGCGCAGAAGAAGCTCGAAGGCTTGCCCGATTACGCATCAAAGATCAGCAGCGGTCCGACGCCAGACGCTACAACCTACGAAGACGCAACACGGAATACAAGCCAGGAGACCAAGTCTGGATGTGGACGCCCATTCGCCGCCGTGGATTGAGTGAAAAGCTTTTGCGCCGCTATTTCGGCCCGTACAAGGTTCTTAGTCGGCTGGGTGAACTGGATTATGAAGTCATCCCTGACGCAATGACTGCATCCCAGCGACGTCGCGTACGACCAGAAGTTGTCCATGTAGTCCGTCTGAAGCCGTATTATGCGCGCTAAAGACCGCTGCACTTCCATGCTCTATTTCCGCAAGATCCGTTTTTTTTCCTTACTAGTCGCATTATTTGTTTTAATGCATCGGGTTGATGCTTCTTTGAGAGGGGAGTAATACCGCGAATATTTGCAGTGTTTGTTCGTTTTTCAAATCTGCCGCCACATCACTTTATCGCTTTGTTTGCGACGCAAGACGCGACTAGATTTATCTCGATTGATCGCAGCCAGGCAGAGCTGATTCTACGTTGTTCCGGAATGTTATAGTAAGTTTGCGCTCTTTATCTCGAAAGTTCGCTATCAGCTTTAAATTCAGCACGGCCGACAGCGGCCGGCATTCTGTTCGACGACCGCCGAGCACGCTTGTCGCTTCGTCGCCGCCGAGTGATTCAGTCCATTTTGGGTGCAAGTCAGCCCAATAAATAGTTCTTTCAGAAGACCCTTTCGTCTGTCTTCATCGCTGCTTCGACTGCCGTCACCACTACGTGACAGTATGTTCAAAAGAAATAAATAAAAAATAATAAAACAAATAAATAACTTTCTCAGTAGCCTGAGGATCCGAACTAAGATGAAGTTTTGTTCAGCTGCTAAGATTTTGAGAAAACTTTGTAGCTTTTCTTTGCGACTGCACAGCTGAGGCCATGTCTATGCCTGACCGATGCCGATGCCTGACCGGAGGACCTGATGGTCTTGTGGTAGAGCATCCTCCTCGCATTCGGAAGGTTCTGGGTTCGATCCTCGGTACCGCCTGGGTACCTACCGGTTTTCTAATGGTTACAAGATTTCCGCCGGCTTGGCGCTCGGCTCTTCTAGGGCGAGGTGCTTGAGAAAGGGGTCTTAGACCAAACAGCTGCGTTGACGGGCCAGTGATTCGTTCCGCCGTCAAGCAACCCTAAACCCGCCTTATGTTGTAAACGCCCACTTGTGGCCTTTTTTGTGTGTGCATGCATGTGTATCACACGATTTAAATCTACTCAAGCATTTAGAATCCGTAATAGAATTAGTAAAATAAATCGATCCTTTTTTTTGTGTACAGTAATTTCATTTCCCCTCAAAAAGATGCATAGGAGCAAACCTTTTGAAGGTCGTCCACCTCAGCCCTAAAGCCTGTCAGAAGTCCCACGTCCAGTATGGCCATGCCCGTGATGTTTTTCGCCAGAGATCTGCAAGAGGACATGGGTTAAATGTCAGCGCTGGTGCGCAAAATCTGGGGATAAAATCAACCTGGCAGCGAACGGTCGTACCATTCACTTGCGCCTAGTTTCCTTTAACGCAACTCTAAAAGTATAAATTTACGGCAATTTAAGCGACCACTCGAAGATATTATTGCCAAATTAGAAGGTAAAGCAGCACAAACGGAAGAATATAGAGTGAGGTAATAGTTTCTGTTTTATACATCTACGTCGAAAAATGCACTTCAGTTCCAGGACAAAAACAAACAATCCAATTTCATCTGCGCGTTTCCATGCTAATGTCCGCTAGTTTGTCTTTGCCTCTCATATTTCTTTTTGCATTAATACAGCTCTCTAGGACGTTTCAGTGATGAGCAGTTATTTCTATCTCACGACAGTTGCTGAAAGAGACAAATGTTCAGGATTCACGTTCGCTGGTCTCTCCATTTTCAACAATAATTTCCGACTGGCCCACGGACATTGTGCTACCGGTCCGCGTTCACATTTTTTTCCAAGTTCACATTATTGCTTGCATCGTCAGCACACTTCTATGGCATTCGTAAGGTGGTAATACTATGTGGTAAGAAGGTTTAATTTCCCAAAGCTGGACAGATGCCGTAATGGAGGACTCCGGGTTAATTTCAACAGCCTGATTTTCTCTAAATTACAGTAACATTTCAAAGCACACAAATGTTTTTGTGTTTCGCCTCCATCTATATGCGGCCGCTGGTGTAGGGATTCTATCCCACCTCCTTGGGCTCAGTAGCTTACAGTACATTAAGTGCAGTACCATTTTCTATGAGAAGGATGAATGTGAAAACAGCCAGCGGCTTCTCTTGCTCTAAAAGCACTCGGAACCGCTTGTGAGGAAAGAAATGCCGTATTAATTCCTCTAGCAGAGTTTGCCAAAAGAAGATACTCTAGGTAATATAAAGGAATTCCGCTGACGTCAACATGAAGCTAACCGAACGGCTCTGTCGGACAGGCTTCGAACTAACATTTGGCAGCCCGTATTGCTTTCAAGCTTTGCAAGATAGCGCTATCAAAGAAGGACAAGCCATGGTGAAAAGGCGAGCGAGACCCCCCCTCCCCGCACCTCGCCAGAAGTTATAACAACAGACGCTCTGAATTCCCTTCTGCAGGCTCTCGCAATATATTCCGGCATGTGCACCTAACTCAGGATGCCAAATTTTGTTATCGAACCACGACGCGACGACCTTACCTGGCGCAAACTTCCATACGGTACCTGCTTTCCCTTTTCTGGCTTGTACCTGCATTGAGACAAAAGAAAAGAGGCAGCTAGTAAATGCACACGCTTCTACTCTAGGCAGACCAAGCATGGTCTTGGCTCTTAATTCAAAAGAATGGAATAAGTTTGAAAAAATTGGTTATTGAAATTTGAGATGTTAACGTAGCGCTAAACGAAGACGGGACTAGAGGTGAGACACGAAGGACAAGCGCTAGCTTTCAGCTGACGGTTATTGCATGATTACTTACTTCATTTACATAATGTGCATCTAAAATGCCTCTAATAGGGGGTCTACATGTGGAAAGATGCAATACAACCTGCAAAATTAATTGGAAATGAATGACAACAGCTTTAAATCATGATATTTTCGATGGAATTTTTAAAATGCGCGGTGCCGGTGTGGAGTGTAGCATCGGCAGGCTGGACATTCTAGCTGACTGCTTTCTGGAAGAAGGAAGAAAGCAGCTTCACAGTGGTAGATGGAGGAGGAGCATAAACGGCCTTAGCGTTACGGGTACCAAGCGAGTCCTGATGAGCTGGTTCTGAATCTGCGAGGTATAAGCGACAAAATTTGGTAAACAGTCTGTATGTAGATTTCGCGTCGTACCTCAATCTCAGGCAGGTTAGCTTTATATTTCACGGCAGAGACACTGTAGCGATAAAAATAATCCGAGTGGATGAATCTAAGTCAGCGGTTTTGTACTGACTGAAGTGCCTTCGTCGAGTAGAAAATGTGATGGTCCCATGCTACGTATGCATATTCCAGCTTAGCACGGACTAACAATCTGTAGGCGAGAGACAAAAAAAGAAGCTAATGGTAAATCACCTCGTAAGACAGGGCATGGTCACCTTCCTTAGAAATCTCTGTAATATGGGCGGACCTGGATTAGGTGCATATATGTAAACATCTTATGTTTGCAAAATAATGAAAACGAAAATAATACGTGATAGACACAAAGATACCGTGGTGCACTTGAAGTCTACACCAAGAAAAAAAATTATTTTTTCGATTACGCCATAGGTGGCTCACTGACACACACTATTCGATTCGTGCAATCGTGGACGCTTCCGCGATTTTTCATATTTGATTGCACAAAATCATCGTCCTCTCATAGAGAAGATGGCAAGCGGTTAACAGTGTGCCGTCAGATGGCCATCTGTACCACTGCACACTTCTTTTTTTTCATCGGCTGGTTTGAGCAATGAGGAACTTTACTTGTGATAGTAGAATTTTGTACACATTTCCCTGCCGACAGAGGGCAGAGTTTTGTTTGCTGGTACAGTTGGGCTCGCGCTTTCAGTCGAGACAGCTCATATCGCACAAAATCGGGAGTCTTTTTCGACCAACAACAGTACATTTAGGAGAGATCGTTGCCCTACCTTCTCCTGATTATAAACTTTTTGCAAGTACGAAAATAAAATTAGCTTTTTCTTCTCTCTTTCTTTTTTCGCTTATCATCTGCTCTCTGATCGGCTTCGAAGCATGGCACTGCTTTCTTTCTGCGGTGCAGACTTTCAGTACTAGGAACTATAAGATACTTCGGATATCCAGCCGCTTCCAAACGGGCCAACTGCAATGGAATACTTTCTTTGATTAGTCGCTTGAATGATTTACAATGAGCGTTAACTGGACAAGAATAATTGGTTTTTTTTTTTGGGGGGGGGGGGGAAAGGAAAATGGCGCAGTATCTGTCTCATATAGAAAGGCTCAATACCACTCTTAACAACTATGAGTGCGCAGAGCTGCACGGCAAAGGAGGTTTTCGGCTTCATAGGTTCACATACATTATACACGTAATTTAATTTAAAACGCAGCCGCCGTAAATCTGAAAACATTGTGCTGTCTTGCCTGGGCAGCTCACATATAAAAGTTGGGTTTGCTTTACGCTGCATCTCTAGCAACACAAAGCGCATTCTGCACAGATGTATTTGGATAGCAGTGATTCGTATAACCAGTACTTCTAAGCGCACTGCATTCGCGGGCAATGACAATATTTGTATTGATAACTAAAATATCCTTTCTTGATGCACTGGGTCGTTCTCGTTATGTCACGTAAGGAATGTCTATGGCGCTCATTGTGGTGAGACGTGACCTTTTGCCAGCCTTCGATTCAGCAGTGTCCAGTCAGTCAGGACAGTGCAGCACAGATGAAAGACTACAGCCGTATCGTGCCTGCTTTAGTACAATGCACACAGAAAGTCAAACAAGAAATCTTCAGGCAGGGAGGCTCAGCTGTCAAGTAAGGGCGCAGTACTGGCACAGAAAGTGTCAAGGTCCAACTGCCGCATAACTGGACGGACGCTGGGTCAGCACCTTTTGTGTGACTGACTGTACGCTAAGTTCGGGAATGAAAGTGGAAGAACTCTGTAGGAAACGGAAGGGAAGAAGAAAGTAGGGCTGAGGTATAGTAGACTAAAATGCACCTTCTGAAGCATTCGTCATGCTTCTATACGAATGCCAGGGGCGTAGCCAGCGGTGGGGGGGCTTATGGGGCTTCAGCCCCTCCCGAAATTTTTTCGAACTGTCGAACCAAAACAACCACCGGTGCCGGAAGTCATTCTGGATTTTGTCACCTACAATGACTTTTTCAGACTAGAAAAGACATTCTGGCGCGAACGGGCAATTACGGGCATAAACGGGCAATTACGAAAATGTATGACTATTCATACCGCAGAAATTTGTGCCGTTCATTGTAGCAGTTAGCATCATCATCAAATTACCATGCGAATACGAAAATTTTGAGGACATCAATAACAGATTTTGATTGACCTTGCTCATTGAAAGCCCTGCCCACGCGGTGTTTCCCAACCTACGCACTCGGATATTGGTTATATAAACTTGCGGCATCATCATTCGTGGCTTTCGTCTGTCCTTTTCTTTCCTTTTTATCAACCTGCTTTTACTTTTCATTTGAAGCAAAGGAATACCCTTCTGTAATTATGGGTGCAGAATAATTGTCGCTTGCGGGAAGTTAAAAAATACATACTTTCGTATTGATTTCTGCATTGTTCTTCTATTATTCTAACCATATGGTGCTGTCGCGACCGCAGCATGGCCCAAGTGCATGTCGCGACTTCTGATATCATAGTTTTGTTCTTGCCTGGATCGTCTGTCTTCCCGTGCGTAAAGTTTACTATCTGCGATTGCGCAAGATGTTTATTTGCTCTGTTTGACGCATTGTATGCAGTGACTTTTGCTTAGATACGTAGATTTAATGGAGACATACGTGTATTTAAATATCTTGTTGCGAGGTTTTGTGCATACATACAGTACCTTTGCTTCCAGTGACACTTTCTTGTCCTTTATCGATTTGTTTCTTCGCATTTATAATACTCTATTTTATCTTCGCACTTCTAATGTATATTTTGCAGAAATCCTCGTTTATACATGTGCTTGCTGTTGCGAATAAAATTTCGGTGCAATTACTCGCAATACATGACCGGTGACAGCTGCTGCTGCGCAGTACATTGGAACGAAGGACAACGTCATTGAGATTTTTCCCTGGCCGTTGGATATGTACAAAAATTTAAAGGTTCTTGAACGACAAAGATTCATTAAAATGTTTGTCCTCTGCTTGCTCATTTCATGTCCTTTACGTTTTTCACATCAGCGCCATGCACTGCATTGCTGGTTTCGGACTGATATAGTTTTAAACTTCGTGTGATATTTTCTTTACTAATTAAATACGCAAAAATATGGAGCCATTGGTATAAGTTATGTCTGCCACGATTTTTAAGGCATACAAATGCATTCTTTTATTCAAAGAATACATATTTCACTCGTCTAGACAGTGCATAGCGCTATCTAATGCACAATGACATTGTCAATGGCAATGCAGTTATTATTCTTGCGTTTGATTCCTCCACAAATTATATGAGGAGGCCGCCCTGCAACATGAGCCCCCCCCCCCCCCCCCCTTCCTCCCGAACAAAATTTCTGGCAACGCCACTAACCAATGCGTCAAGAAGGCTGCAGGTGGACAAAAAGGGTATTCATTTGGTAGTCCAGACAGAACTCACCGATCAAATCTGGTGATCGGTCGACCGTGACCGTGGCCCTCTGAAAGTTGACGGACAGGTCAAACTGAAAGAAATACGTAACGATATGAGTTCGCAGGGTATATGGTAGGGACAGCTGGTAGCGCACCGTTAAGGTTATAGCGCAGGGCTGTACAAAGGAAACGAACACAGGCGCAGCGCTTGGTTACACTCAGAACTTAATGCTGCCAAAGGGCAAAAATAGACTTATTAAAGCACACGCACACACATATACATATGACGTGGCGATAGCGAATCACATGATTAATATACTGCTGCAAAAGTTGGAGGGAAAGGGTGGCTGCAGCTGGTATGCAGGACAGGCCTTTGTTGTGCAGTGGACGTAGCTGAGCTCATAATAATGATGATGATGACCACAGAAGAATATCAGTGCTACAAGCGATTTCTTACAGCCTGGTCACGAGCACATGAGAGGCTCTGGTAAAGATCACCGTGACATACTGTACCTTGCAGAGGGTGTCCGAATGGACTGGGGTGACGTAGGTAGATAGATAGTGCAAAGTGGCCATCCCATTGCCGGTAACTTTAACGGAAACTGGCTGTTTTGGATCCTGAATCTGCAGAGTAAACAAGAACATATCAAGGACGTCTTCTAGTGGCTGTTCATGATGGCAACACTGGTGGCAGTTCATGATCCAGGGTTCATTGCGTACATTGTAAAATGTTCTTGCCCACCTCGCTTTGGTTGAAGGGATTTTGCACAAGTTGGCAAACAGACAGTATAAAACGACACAACGCGCGCACAGGCTTCAATAAACTATCGACCCTATAACAAATCTTCAGATTTTTTATTCCTTCCATGGTCCGCAAAGTTCGTTTTATGCACACACCGGCCCAGAACAATAGAGCGAACACTTCTTTGAGAGCAACCGACAGGTACCACCCGACAATGAGTGAAAGACACACACTTTGATGTGATCTCATGAAAACGTGATCCTAGAATATTCTTTAACACTGGATGAACAAACAAAAATAATTTTTTTCCTGAGTGCTAAAGAGCGTTATCTTCCATACTGGACCAAAGTGCTGGTAAAGTAACGCATGTGACATGGCGCCAGAAACTATAACAGGCGAAGCTTTTGCTGCAAGGTCAAAGGGTACATATGATTGCGATGGGACGTAGGTAATAAACGAATGCGGAAATAGGAAGGCTTTTAATTTTTATATACTTTACTGCATGGCTTCACATCGCGTTAGTGAAGAGAATGAGCACGTACCGTTATCCTGTTGCGCACGTCTGCGTTACGTCGATTAATGCGCAAGGTGCGACTGAAGACCGGCTGCCCCCGATTATCGTCCCTCGGCTCAACTTGAGTCACTTCGCAGGTCATGTCGATCTCGTCATCTCGAGCATAGATGGCGTACTTGGACAGCGCTTGCAACGCGACCACAGTGTCCTGTTAAAACGATGTAGGAAGAGGCTGTAATTACAAAGCACTGCTTAAAAATTATTTTTGCCAACAGCGTCCACTTTATTCGGAGTTGTGAACCCGCCTTTTCCGGACAATAAATATGCTTCAGATTCGTCTTGGTGGCTCAGTGTCTTTGGCGTTGGGCTACTGATCCCTAGATCGCGGAATCGAATAGAGACCACGGTGGCCGCATTTCGAGGGACGCGAAATGCAAACGTACCCGCGTGCTATGGGGCGTCAGTGCAAGTTAAAAATCCGATGTGGTCGCAGTGAATCCAAAGCCCTCGACTACAACTTTTTTATAGCCCAAGGGCACTTTTGGATGATCAACCCATTACACCAATAGTACTTCATATTAATTACGAATTTGGAGACCTTGTATCTGTGACAAAAAAAAAGGGTGGGGGGGGGGGGGGGGCAAAATGCCTTTCACTCTTAATGAAATGCTTGGCCGAGCTGAAGGCCCCAAATATAGATGAGTCGTGATAGTGAAGTATGGATAACTGGTACGCTCGAATGTTAGAGTTGGCAATAACAATTAATTCTTAACAATTTCACGAGGGCGTCGTAATTATCGTAACTCAGCTTCACAAGACAAGAGTTGAAAGTTGTCCAAGCTTACGCATCTGCATCCACTCATGATGACAAGATGGTCAAAAAGTTCTATGAAACCGTTGAATTGGCAGTGTGTAAATACAAACACTGTGCACTGTACTTATCGGCGACTTCAGTGCCAATGTAGGAAAGAAGAGGGCAGGTGACCAGGCAGTAGGAGATGATGGTATAGGTTCTGAGAATGGTAAAGGGAGCGATTAGTAGAGGTAAGTTGCTCAACGAAATAGCTTACGAACCAAGAGTACCTTCTCCCGAAAGCGGAAGAGTAGGAAGTGGTCTCGAAGGTCTCTAAAAATGAATAGCCTGCATATTTGTGCATCTGCCCTGGCATCGTGTAGAATATGGAAGTGCTAGGCAAGGCGAAATGTATCGACCATGAGATGGTGGGGCCTCAAATTAGCCTATATATGAATAGGGAAGGGCGGAAACTAGGGAAGAAGAAGCACTATAACCGAGCTAGCTAGCGGTACGAAAGAAAGTAGAGGAGTTGAAGATATCTTTGAAGAACACATATTCCGCTTTAACCGAAGGCGATAACCTAAGTGTAGAAGCAATTAAAGGTAATCTTACCAAAATTATCCCACAATTCGTGCAAGAATTATGGGTCAGATATACATGACAGTGGCTCGCTCTGTCAGGAGTCGAAAATCCTAAGAAACGCCAAATCAACGAAGCCTCGAACCCCACAGATAAAAACGAAATGGAAAAGCCGTCACAACTAATATACAAGATTAAGGGGAGCGACATGAAGAAGTATAGTATGGAGGGGATCGAGCATGCTCTGAAAAGCGGAGGCAGCCTAAAAGCGGTTAGCAGGCAACTTGGCATGGGCAAAAATCACGTGTAGATATGTGCGCACTAAGAGACAAGGAAGGCAATGCCAATACCAATTTTGATGAAATAGTTAGAAAAGCATAGGGACCCTACAAAGATATGTACAGTAGCCGAAGTAATCAGGAAGCCAACTGCATGAGCCGCAACTTCGAGAAAGGTGATAAATCACCGGTAACGAAAGAAGAAGCACATTAGACCTTACAGGCAATCCAAAGCGGAGAAATGGAACGAAAGAATCAATCGAACAACTGCAATGTTCTGAAGGACAGTGGAGACATGGTGCCAGAAAGACCTTCCACCGTATACTCAATGCCTGTAGACTCCAAACGTGCCAGAAGCTTGGAAGAACGCCAAATCAATGTTAATCCGTAAAGAATTCGATGTCAAAGACGTAAGAAATTACAGACAGATCGGGTTACTGTCAGATGCTTAAAATGCATTTACCAATTAATCGTCCATAGAACTATAGTAGCTTTACAATTCACTCATCGAAACAACCAGGCTGGCTTTCAGATATAGTGGCATGCAATAAGCTACATTCACACCATAAGTTAGGCGATAGGGATATGCGCAGAAAATCACAATACTTTATACCTACATGGCCCTCATAGGTTACGAGGATGTATTTTATTCAGCCGAACATCAATCACCGTGCAGGCATAGTGTAACCAGGATGTAGAAGAGGAATGTATGAAGGCAAGTCCAAGAAAAATGCCTACTGCGGCTGCACAGTGACCACAATCCTTCATAGGAAAGTTTATAAAATCCCAAACGGGAAGTTTGTCAGTAGAGAGATGACTTAGGATAAAATTAAATTTAAAATTTGGCTGTGGTTTAGCTCTGGTTAAACCTGGAGTGACGCGATGGCTACAGCTGGCCGAGTGGGACTTGCTAAGTTGAATTGCAAAGTCAGTCTTTCGCCGCTCCGTTTCCCTGGGCGTTCCTTCTTCACCGTCGTCCTGCTTGACACGGCGCATGCGCACAGCTGTTGCAGCTCGGTTTAGCCGACGCGCCGCACCGCCGGCAGCAGTAGCTGCTCCGCACCACGTGGCTGGTCACGTGACCAACCACGTGACGGTGGCGGTGCCGGCCCCCCTCACGTGCCGCCGCCACGGTCACGTGCCACCGTCACGCTGAAGGCTCGAAATGCTACCATAATGTAGCTATCGCTACAAAATTACTAATCTCTGATTTGCAGATGACATTGCCTAGCTATAAGCTCAGGGTACGAATTAGAGAATTTTGAGGACCAGAAAAGGCAGAGCGGAACGGTGGATCTCAAGACTAATAGTGTAAGCGCGACATTCTGGAAACGGGATAGCAGTTTACAATAGGAGGCGTTGCACTGGTAGTCATTACCGGGACTAATCTACGCCGATGATGGCTAATGGCTGACACGGAAAATTTACAGAACTTGATAGACATATGTGGTACAGAGGGAGATAGATTAGGTTTCAAGTTTAGTAAGGAAAAATCTGCAGTCATGATATTTAATGATGAGGTCAGCGAGCATAGAATACAGGAGTTCACGCTAGAAGTAGTGGAGGAGTACAAGTATCTTGGGGTGCGGATAAATAATGGTGGTGATTATCTGACAGACCATGAAAAATATGTAAGAATAAAGCTAGCAGGAATGCAGCTGTCATGAAAAATAGGGCACTGTGGAATTACAATAGGTATGAAGTGGTAAGAGGGATCTGGAAAGGGGTGATGGTTCCTAGCCTGACTTTCGGTAATGCGGTCCTGTGCATGAGACCAGATGTTCAAACAAGGTTAGAAATTAAACAACGTGGCATAGGGAGGCTAGATTTGGGAGCACATGGCAATACACCAAATCAGGGGGTACAGGGTGATATGGGATGGGCGTCGTTCGAGAGCAGAGATGCTAGCAGTAAGATAGGTTTGAGGAGCGATTGAAAAAAATTGGGGAAAAGTAGTGGGCTAGGAAAGTTTTCAGATACCTGTATATAAGGAATGTTGATACGAAATGGAGAAAGCGAACTAGAAAATTGACAAGCAAATATCTGGACAGAAGTAGGGGGGCAAATCAGCAATTATCGGTTAAGAAAAAGGTTAAAGGAACTGAGAGAGCTCTGTGGGAAACAGGGATGCTGACGAAATCATCACTGGGAAATCCAACAGGAAATTGCCAAAGAAAATATCTATGATAATTGTAGGGGAAGCTCTTTGTTGTTTGAGGCCAGAACGGGAGTTTTGCGGACTAAGACATATAGAGTCAGGTACCACGAGATAGACACGTTGTACGTTGCGTGCGGAGAGGAGGAGGAAACGGCTGAACACTTGATACTCTTCTGTAAAGGGCTTCACCCTACAGTGGAAAGCAGCGGGACTGATTTATCCAAGGCATTGGGGTTTAAGGACAGTGAAGGGACAGTAGATTTTAAGCGGGTAGAAATAACCAAGCGAATGTCATCTGATTGGTGGCTAAAATCAAGACAAGAGTAAAATTTCATAAGTCATGGCTAGGTGGCTTGAGCCACCGCCTGATTTAAAGGGTTCAGCCGTATCCATCCATCCATAAGCGGAGAAATCTACTTTGGGCAGGTAGTGACCTCAGATCCAGATCATGAGTGTGAAATAGCAGGAGAGTAAGAATGGGTTGGAGTGCATTTGGCAGATACTGTCAGATTCTGAATAGCAGTTACCATTACCCGTTTGAAGGAAAATATACAGGGTATTTCGCCTCAGATTTTACAGAATTTTAAAAATAGGCCTTTTGAATTAGAAGAGCGCTTTCTTTTCGGCACAGTATTGTCAGCGGTGTAGTACATCAGAATATAGCTAAGATATGCAAACTAGCAGACTGGCTAGCTAATATTAAATAGTTAACTTTTTAGCTGTTACTGTTGTAGCCAGACCGGCAGTTGGGCGAACAACGAGTTTATTGCGGTTGACCAAGTCACATATATACAGAAGCAAACGTGACGTAATAGATCCTGTGATTACGGGGGCTCGGTGACGACTGCAGATTCAGCCGTGCTACATCTCCCCTTTACAAGGGCACAAATTAATTATGCCTTTCAGGTTGCGGGTATCGACGGGGCTTGTGGCGAGTCCTCGTGCTTCTGCGCAGCTCTTGAGAGGGGTGGTCTTCTGTGGGGCAGTCTTCGGGAGCCGTTGCTGGACTGTCTTCTCGATGGTTCGTTAAGTCCCGCAGATGTTCTCTTGTGCGTCTGATTTCTTGACCATATTCCGTTCCCAGGATCGCTGAACGGGGCGTGTTGGCTGGCCTCAAAAGAAGAGCAGGCGACCAGGTTCGCTGGAGGGTGTCGTATGTAGTGACTGGCTGCCCTGGAGACAGTGGTGGTAGGTGCCTCGTTCCGTGGTTATAGTAGACCTTCTGGCGGTGACGGATCTCCTGGAGCCTGCTGTGAACGGCTTTGCTTGATACTGCCTCTGGTACTAGGTGACTGGTGGGCACGGGCAGAAAGGTCCTGGTTTGCCTCCCCTGAGTCTCTGCACAGGTGACTTTAGAATATCATCTCTGGGGTTGTTGAGTCATTCGAGCAACACCATATCAAAGTAAACTCGGTTACGTGAACATTTCTTTAGAAGCTCTTTGGCCTCCTGTACCGCTTTTCCGTCATACAATTAGAGCGGGGATGATACGGACTTGACGTAACATGGGCAACGCGTAGCTGCTGCAGGAAATCTGAAAATCCGGCTGCTGAATTGTGGGCCGTTATCACTGCAGAGCTTAAGCGGTAACTCATGTGTGGAGAAAAGCTCAGCGCACCATGACGTCAGAGCGCTAGCAGTGCTCTGACGGAGTTCGCGGATCTCAAAAAAGAAGGAATAAAAGTCCGCAATTACGGCAAATTCACGACCCTCATGGAAGAACAGGTCCATGCTAACGAATTCCCAGAGCAGCTTTGGGATGTCGTGGCAGTAAAGAGGCATTTCCGCGTTCCGCGGCTGGCATTTTTGGCAGACAGCGCAATTTTTGCTAAACTGCTCTATCTCCTGTGACATATTTGGCCAGTACATGACGTCTCTTGACCGTCCCTTCATCTTCTCCGCTCCCGGGTGCGCAGCGTGAAGCTGCAGCATAATTTCTCGCTTTTTTGAAGATGGTACGATTACCTAGTTGCTGCGAAAAAGAAGACCGCTTTGCGTGTGCAGCTCTTCTTTGTAGGACCAGTACGGACGCACATTTTCCGGTACATCGCCTTTCTCTGGCTAGCTTGTTTCGGCGTAACCTCGAAGCTTCGCAAGAACAGAATCTCCATTGGTGGCCGCAAGAAGTTCCTTCAGGCGCTGTTGCGAAGCCGAAATGTATTCAAGCACATTTACTTGAAATTGCTCAGTTTCTTCTTGCATGAGTTGCTTGCTAGGGAACCTAGATAGGGCATCAGCCAAAAACAGCTCTTTCCTTGGCTTGTAGATCAGCTTAATAGGATATCGCTGCAAAGTCAAACGCATGCGCTGTAGGCGAAGCGGACACTGATATAGTGGCTTGCTGGATATCGGTACCAAGAGGCGGTGATCAGTTTCAACAGTTACACTTTCCTGGCCGAAGAAGTAATCGTGAAACTTGATGCAACCATGCACAATTGCCAAAGATTCTTTCTCAATTTGTGCTTAGCGTTGCTGCGCCTGTGTTAGTGAGCGTGACGAGAAAGCGACGGGGCGGCCGTCTTGGATAAGCACTGCACCAACTCCCATTTGGCTCGCGTCGACCGAAAGGGTGACCGGCTTAGTTGCATCGAAAAAGAAAAGGATTGGTGCGTTCACTAAGCTCTGGCGCACACATTTCATAACTTCGCTGCTGAGCCTCGGTCCAAACCCATGCAATGTCTTTGCGCAGCAAAGTTCTCAGTGGGGCAGTCATGATGGACATGTTAGGAATGAAACGTTGCACATAATTCATCATGCCCCGAAAGACTTGGAGTTCCTTACTGTTCTTTGGCTCTTTAATTTCCAGCATGTCCTTCACTCGACCTGGGTCCAGGCAGAGGCCTTCTGTGCTAAGGATGTGCCTTAGGTAGCGGACTTCGGGCTGCATTTCTTGAGGTTAAGCTTCAGGTTGTTTTCGAGACAGCGTGCCAACAAAAGCGACAGGGGGTGGCCATGCTCCTCTTTGCCTTGTCAGATGGAAGGGGGGGCAGCGGTACAGTGCTGTCCCCCTGTGAGAGTCCAGATCTCAACCGACCATCATCACTCAAGCGCAACCCCGGGCAAGGCCTCCCACACCACAAGGGTGAGGGGGGTTTTTTGTTTTGGGGAGCGGGCGTTTCCCGGCCATGGGGTTCTTGCAATCAGGCTCGTCTCCACCGAGGGGTGCGTGTGATGCCAGTGCACCGTGTTCGCACCGCCCCGGTGGATCAAAGCCCGACGCGAGCAAGTCTTCTAATACTTGATCTTGAGGTGCTTGGTGCCTTCTTCTTCGAAGATTATTCGTGCGGCCCCAAAGTAGTATGTCATCCATTACGACTGCTACGCACGGTAAGCCTTTCAGCAAGCGATGCATAGCTGCTTGGAAGATTTATGGAGCTGACGCCATGCCGAAAGGCATTCGGAGAAACCGATAGCGCCCATACGGCGTGCTCAGGGTAGTTTCGTGAGCGACACGAGCAGGAACACAGGAGCGCGTGCCCGATAGCCTCGAACCCCACTGGCAGCGCTTGCTGAAAGGCTTACCGTGTGTAGCAGTCGTAATGGATGACATACTACTGTGGGAAAAAAGACGAACTGCGCAACAAGAACACGGACGAAAGGGAGGCAGACACACACTAACGCAGACCTGGACTGACATGTGGCCACGGCGATGAGACAAGTGCATGAGATCGCTGCATTTGGCCTTGTTTGGGTACATAGAAAAGAGCCCGTGGTACTAGAAAGATGTTTCAACAGGACTTGTCGACATAATGCAAAAAAGACGAACTGCGCAACAAGAACACGGACGAAAGGGAGGCAGACACACACTAACGCAGACCTGGACTGACATGTGGCCACGGCGATGAGACAAGTGCATGAGATCGCTGCATTTGGCCTTGTTTGGGTACATAGAAAAGAGCCCGTGGTACTAGAAAGATCGACAAGTCCTGTTGAAACATCTTTCTAGTACCACGGGCTCTTTTCTATGTACCCAAACAAGGCCAAATGCAGCGATCTCATGCACTTGTCTCATCGCTGAGACAAGTGCATGAGATCGCTGCATTTGGCCTTGTTTGGGTACATAGAAAAGAGCCCGTGGTACTAGAAAGATGTTTCAACAGGACTTGTCGACAAGTCCTGTTGAAACATCTTTCTAGTACCACGGGCTCTTTTCTATGTACCCAAACAAGGCCAAATGCAGCGATCTCATGCACTTGTCTCATCGCCGTGGCCACATGTCAGTCCAGGTCTGCGTTAGTGTGTGTCTGCCTCCCTTTCGTCCGTGTTCTTGTTGCGCAGTTTGTCTTTTTTGCATTATGATCAACCAACTAGCCCGACAAGTCCTGTTGACTACTGTGGGGCCGCACCAAAGAGGAGCATGGCCACCCCCTGTCGCTTTTGTTGGCACGCTGTCTCGAAAACAACCTCAAGCTTAACCTCAAGAAATGCGGCCCGAAGTCCGCTACCTAGGGCACATCCTTAGCACAGAAGGCCTCCGCCTGGGCCCAGGTCGAGTGAAGGACATAGTGGGTAATGCTCGCGCAGCAGCACTTTATTAAGCGCTGTAGGGTCCAGGCAAATTCTAACGTTGTCCTTCTTAACAACTGTAACCATATGGCTGGACCACTCCGTAGGCTCGGTTACCTTTGATATGACACCTTGTCCTGAAGAGCCACAGGAACTCGTGTTGCTGGAACGACGACGCCCACCGAGTCTGGCTTGAGCTTCACGTCGTACTCGAAGTCTTTTAGCTGCCCGAGTCCCTCGAAGACGTCTGAAAAAGGTTGCGCTTGCGGGTACAGTTCCTGCTGTATGTTTTGCATACGGTATATGAAGCCGAGACTTTCAGCTGCTGCACCACTCAAAGTGGCAGGGACGTCTTGTTCGACAATAAAAAAAACGTTTGTTCCTTGGTTCTGTCATTTGCTGAAAGCATCAATTGGACTTTCGCATGCGCGGCCGTTCTGTGTCCAATAAATGCTGTGAGCTTGACATTGCAGGCTTGTTGAGGCTTTTCTGGCAGCTTTGCAACGTCTCTTCTTGAAATGGCACAGCAATTGGCGCCCGTATCTAGCTTGCACATGATGGGATGGCCCTCATTGCAGACCGTTGCGCTCCAGTGATCGGTGGTTATCGCACCGATAGTCAACGCTTGCAGAAAAAATCAGTCGTTTTCGGCTCGTAACTCGAGCATTTGTTGGTTGGCGCTGCGCGGAAACTTGGAGGACTTGCACTCTCGAGCGAAATGGTTCAGCCTTCCGCACTTCCGGCATGTTTTTCCTTTCGCTGGGCACGTGTCACTGCGGTGCATTTGACCCCCACATTTGTAGCAAACGTATTTTCTTGTTGCTACCGCGTTTACTGCGGTGCCTTCGCTGGCGCCCATAGCCCCACTTATCTCACGAAAGTGCTCTTTGCCTTGTTCTTGCGCGCGGCAAATGTCGACCGTCTTTTGGTACGTTGGGTTTCCCGCGATCATTCTTTGCTGTAGGCTCCTATCCTGAGTGTCCAAAATGATTCGGCTACGCAACATGCGGTCTTCAAGGTCCTGAAATTCACAGTTCTTCGCTAACATACGGAGTTCTGTTAGCCACTCGTTAAACGTCTCGCCTTCCTTTTTGTTCCTTGAACCGAAACAAAATTCTTGGACTGTTAAGTTCGTTGCGGCCTTTTAAAGCTCCTCAAATTTCTTAACCAAAACTTCAACGTCATTTCTGTTCTCCGCTTCCTCGAACTTGAAGGTACTGTACGACTTCCGAGCCTCTTCGCCTATATGGTAACTAGCAACGTGGCTGATTGAACGTATTTTGACTGCTTGTTCAATTGCGTAGCTGTCGAAAATAGCAGAAACTCACTTTTCCAAGTTTTCCAGGGAGTCCGAGGGTCGTGCGATGCATCCATAGGCTTCGGGGGCGGTAGTGGCGCGGACGCCATCGCCATATCGGCTGGGTTCCGCTGCCACCATGTAGCCAGGCCGGCAGTTGAGAGAACAACGAGTTTATTGCGGTTGACCAAGTCACATATATACAGAAGCAAACGTGACGTAACCGATCCCGTGATTACGGGGGCTCGGTGACGACTGCAGATTCAGCCATGCTACAACTGCTATGTTAGGCCCCCTAATTGTGGAAAGGCGTATAGCTAACCGTAATGAATATTCACATCAGTTTTAGAATTTTAAAAACGTGACCCTCGGCGGTGTGGCGGCACAAAATTTGGCTATTTAGACCAGTTACGCGCACTGGAGAGGTTGATTTGCCTGCAAGCTTCTCGAAAGCGCATGTATTTTGGCGTCATGTAGCCAAAATTCGTTGGGCTACAGCTCCGCGGGTAACCGCGTTTTCTTTCGAAATAAAAAAAAACTGATATAATATTAATTACGGGGGGCTACATGCCCCTCAGTAATTCAGAAGCCTAACAGCAATAGTTAGAAAGTTCGCTTCAATATTAGTTAAACAGCCTGCTAGTTAGAACATCTTAGCTCTATTCTGATGTACTACGTCACTGATAATGCTATGTGGAAAAAAGCGCCCTTCTAAATTCCAATAGCGTACTTTTAAAAGTCGTGTAAAGTGTTAGCTGAAACACCCTGCATAACAGTTTGTCTTTCCGATACTCACATAGTGGGCAGAAGTATGGCGACTAAGAAAAGGCGTTGAAATTAAACTAAGAATAGCGCGGCAAGATTTGGAAACGAAGACAATTGGCTTAATGTTAAGAAACAGGAAGAAAGCTGAGTGGGTCAGGAAACAAATGCGAGGTAGAGATATCGTAGCCGAAATTAAAAAAAAAGGCATTGGCACGGCGTGTTAAACGAAGGAAAGATAACCGATGTTTCTTAGGGAATGGGGTGGGTTTCCAAAGTGGGAAAACAACAGTGGGCGACAGAAAGTTTGGTGGGTGGGTGAGGTTAGGAACTTTCCACGGATGTGGTGGTCACAGCTCGCGCAGGAAAGGGTGAACTCTGTCCTTACCGCGAAAAAGTGATCGATTTTAACGCGATATCGTCAAAGGCCCCGTGTCGCAGAAAAGCCGGCGTCGTCGTAGGCGTCGGCCATGAGCGAAAAATCTCAGAAGCATTAATGAATAAAACCGGGTAGGAAATTGGTCGAGTTGGGGAATCGAACCAGGGCCTCCGGAGTGCGACAGGTGCACGCTAACCACTCCGCCAAGCCAGCTCGATTATTTAGAATGAACAAAGATGCGTCTAGTGAATATGTTGTTGTCTTGGAAGGGCGCTTTAGAGACATGTACTGTGGTGCATATTAGTATTTATGAGCATGGAAATTACAGAAGTCGCAGTTAAGCCAGTAGCGAAGTACGTTTCCGCTACTTTTCCTCTTCGCTTGGCGCGCACGTAGCGCCATCAGGCGGCGCCCACTAAATACACTCCCTCCTCCTCCTCGTCGCAATGTACGCCACCGCCCCAACGATATCGCGCGGCGGTAGCGCCTCCCGCTCGTCTCATTCGGGCGCAGTGGGGCCGAGCGGGGACGCAGGATTCACGCGGTGAGCGTAAGGCGTGTTCACCACGAAGATTGCGGCCTGCTGCCCGTTCGTTCGGCGCGGAAGCTATGCTGGCGTTCGTGGCATCGGGTTGGTCGAGAATGATGTTCCGACGAACTGCGACTCCAACTTGAGTCCCGCGTGTTTCGGCAAGGCGCCTGGCAGCGCTTCTTCGTGGTTAGCCACTCCGCGCGTCCGTTTCACCGTATGTAGCATCAGCAGCATCAGGTTCACGCTGCGTCGAAGGCGTTGGCCGTGAGAAAAAAATCCCGGAAGGATTAATAAATAAAGAAGATTAGCAAATAGGTCTAGGTAGGGAATCGAATGTAGGGATCTATGAATGTAGAGAATGACCTTCTGCATATATGGGAATTAACCCATTACGCTATCGCGCATACCCTCAAGGTGGAGCTTGAGTGTCCCCTCAAATTTTTATCTTAATTTCGGCTAGAATAACTCTACCACGCGTTTGTTCCCTCACCCACTCTGCTCTATTCCTGTTCCTTAAAGTTAAACGAATAATTTTTCTATGGAAAAGAAGATGGCTTGTTCAACTCTATGAAACAGGAAGAGAGCAGACTGGATCGAGAAACAAATTCGAGGTAGATATATTCCAGGAAAGTTAAAGATATCCTATGGAAAAAATATCACGCATCATGAGGTCAAACTCACTTGCAGTTCTACTTTTGGAAATGTCGCTGTGTGAAGATGTGTGACGTGCAAAAATTTGCAACAATTTTACGGCCTGGATTAAATTCCCTTTCAATTCCTGTAGGCTATCTATAGCTTTCTAAAAAAATAGGCTTGATGTCTTCTGTACTTACCTGGGTGGTGTCTAAGGACCCACTGGGGTTCATGCGTAGATTGAGCCATTTAACAAGATCGGTGATGGTGTTTCTGCTCTCGCCAGCGTTGAGTAGCGCCATGAGCGCGTACGACGTGCCCAGCACCGACAGGGTATCGCTGCAGGCGGGAACGTATAATCCACCAGCTGTGCGCCAGAAAAAGAAGTGGGGAGGCTTTAATATCCAAATTTTATTTCGGATTAGCCAATAAGAAGCTTTGATTATCGAATTAACAGTGCCTCATACGACAGACATGTGCGACATAGGATAAGGTTAATACGTCATTTCAACTCTTTCCAGCTTTTTCTCGGCTGTTACGAGATGTTTTCTTATTTCCATTTTCCTTTTGTGTCAGGGAAATTGCTATACCACTAGCGACAAGCGCTAGTGGTACAGCAGCAGGCTCAATGGCTTGTTGTGCGGTGTTTGAAAGCTATCACGTAACCCTAATGGCGCATAACAGTGCAGTCCATGTGGGCGGCGGGGGAGCGCCGTGTGCGGTCGTGTGGCCATGGCACTGACTTGGTTCATGTGGACGTTGGAGTCTCTATTTCCCCTAGTTCAGGAGAGTCAACCGACTGCCGTTTTCGTGGGCAGGAAAGGGGCGCTTAGTGGTGTTCAGACGCGCCAGAAGTTATTTTGCATTAGTTAGTGTTTGGCACAGTTTCGTGTCTTGCTCCAATTCTCTTCACTTTCTAACCTTGCTTGGAGCCTTGCACACGATGCTCATGCTGCTACTCGCTGCCTCTCTCCGAGCGCACTGCCTTGTACGCGAGCTGCAGTTCCGCTGTTAGCCCTGATGGGCCGCGTCCATTCCTCGTCTGGACCCACCACCTGGCGACATTATGAGCCTGCGACTTCCGTATACGGAAGTAGTCTTGACTACTTCCCCGAGTTTTCCAGCCCCACAGTACGCCGCTGGAACACCTCGGTCAACTTGTTTGCCTTCGTGCGACAGGAACCCAATCCTCGCAGCTTGTCTGTGTTCGTGAGTGATTTCAAGTTTAATTACGAGGGTAGCCTTGTAATTCGGGTGATATGTCGAAGGTTGGGGTCGCCACGGCACTCACATTCTCTTGACGCATGTTGTTCGCGCACCTTGGGGTCATATCACAGGTTTGTCACGCACGCGCTGCTACCCGTGAGTGATAGTCAGTTTTGCGCGCGTCCGTCTACATTCTAATACGCCCGCATCATTCCGCTTGCCACCGCCTGTCCTCGGACAGTGAGGAAACCTTTCGAAGATTGGGCAGTTCTGAGAGGCGCGCCTCGTAAGCGGAAAACGCGGCAGGGCTATCGGAATGGGGGCGTTGGCGGCGTGAACGAAGAGTTGAGAGCGCGTTGTTTCTCACAGAGCAATCACAAGACCATGGATAAGGCTGTTACAGAAAAAATCACAGAAGATTATGATTATTCTTAATGCGAAATTTAAGCCCAGCTTTTCAGGTGTTTTGATTGGAACTGCGGCACGGGTTGAGCAACGGCGCTGAACGTTCGCGCCGCGTCTGTTCATCCCTTCGCGCCAAAGCAGGGGCGAATGTACACATAGCGTCTGCGGTACAAACGCTCTCACCCTCCCACACAGGCTCGCGTCGCCATTGGTCAGGTAGAGGAGGGAGTTTCCAGAGGTTTCGAGTTTCTCCTCTCCGACCCGGGGTCTTTGCGCGTGAGCGAAGTGGAGAGGACATCCTAAAGCATTCAAAAGGTTACGTGCTCTCCATGGGTAAACAGGTGTTGTTTCTCCAAGCTTTTGGGTGCTTCTGCGGCTCGCTTGGGCGTGATTCCTATTGCACCGAGGCGACTTTCGGCGCGCTGTGGCGCATGGCACGTAAGACTCTGGCGCCATCTCTGAACGAGTGGCAGCACTCTGTGCGCCCGCACGCGCGGTTACCGATTTAAATGATTGTGGCTCTACTGCTATGCCATAAGGCGAGCTTCTTCTAAAACTTCAAGAGTGATTGGTTTCTTGGAGAGCGGCTCACAATTTAAGCACCTCTGCAGCTATTACGTTTAGCACAGCACCACAGAAACAAGTGTCCAGTTAAGAGCGCACTGAATACCGATACTACACGTACCATAAGATAAGCTGAGCACAAGGCCCGGCGAAAGCTTGTACCCATTAGAAAATCAGTGGGTGGTCGGCAGCACTGCTGTAGAACCCCCGGCCTCCTGCACGAGAGGCGAATGCTCTCACATGGGGTTACGGGATGCTTAGTGGCACCCGTCTGAGGACATTTCTTTACTAGTTCGGAAATGGGACGTTCTTTATGTTGATGTTGTTTCCGGCGTCATTTTTTAAGGGAATTTTAATCGGAGACGCTTTTTCCGGGGACGTTTTTTTTTCCCGAAATCCGCTAAAATTAACACAGTGGCGCAAAATGAACAGTTTCTTGCAGAACGAACAGCGTGGCTGCTCTCAGGACCTCCTCGCTCAGTGGGATTTGCCACTTATTAATCGCAATTGCTTTCGCGTCGTGAGATACGCGGCGGCACGCCGTCGCTTCTTCGCTCCATGTAATGCCCCATATATGTAATGCTCCATGTAATGCCTGCTGTAATGCCCCACATCCGGGGTTTTTGAGGTAATAAATAAATAATGTATCTCCAGCCGGGCGTTGCGCCACCGCGACATTTTCTGCCGGAACTTCGTCGAAAAGACTTCTCCATGTATGCCGGCCTTAACAACTGCACTAAAGGATGAGCGATAACACAGTGATGGTGTTAACACAGGAGCGGAGAGGAGGGCGCGTGCATTCGCGTATGAGGAGTGTTTTCGCGCATGCGCAGTATGTCGGAGCGTGTGGATTTTAAGGTTTGTGATAGTGGCGGTCTCACGCCGGCGTTCTGGGAAGGTGTAAAGAGAAGGGAGGCGAGCAGTCCATCTCAGCTATTAATTTTCTGTGCATAAACCATGCACAAGCCAACTTTTTCGGCGAAGAAAGCTCAGGAAGCCTTTACAGGTACAGATATACACGAGATGACAAGCGCAACAGAGCGCACAGGTACAACTTGGTTTGTCGAATACCTTGTTTCGAACAACTGTACCTTCTGGGTTAAGAAAATGGCTTTCATGACCGATACTTTCTAAATGCCCGAAAAGAAGACATTATAGTTTACATTTGCGCACTTGCAAGGAAATTAAAAAAAATAGAATAAATGCTCTGACAAACAAATTAATGCTAGGTCAGGCATCATCACAGCCTCCATCTAACGGGGGCCATGACTGAGACAGGACACAAGAGGCGTATATTTTTTTATAGGCCATAATCTGCGAACTTCACAGGTGAATTTACTTACTGTCGCTCCGTCGTAGATTGCTGAGAAGCCTGAGTAGACTTCTGTGCTTGGCTGAACTGTTACCCAGTGAGAAGGCGTATGCACCCAGAGAATGCACGTAGAGATCGTCGTCGGTTAGGAGTTCTTTCTCCATGAACGCTGTCGCCCTCTCTGACGACCGTTGCAGCCCAGCCACCTGGAACATGCAAGGACTCTTCTGCTCAGTCAGTCACATGTACGGGATGTTCAACCTAACTTGAGCCAAGGACTTAGACTCCCTTTACCTGCACCATTATGGCGCCAGCGCACCTGTCCATGTTTGAGTTCCTAGCGATAAGAATGTGTGTACTATGTCTCTCCTTCGCAAGTTCGGCCTTCTTGCTATTCTCACTGAGGCGTTTTTGTTCCCTGTGCGCAGCGTCGCGAATTAATGTTTGCGCCTTTGGTGCCTCAGCGTGCAGAGGGCGCCACTGCATAGCGAGGCGACCGACGCATTCACCAGCGCGAATGGGCAGCTGTCACTGAATCATTATGCACAGGCGTGGCAAACCAGCACGCAATTCTTTGTTTCAACTCGAACATTTTTTTCTCTTAGTATAAGTATGCTTTCATGCAGTCCACACACAGCTTTTTTTCGCCAGTAAGATGTACGGAAGCTTGTCATTGAAAAACTCGCGAACCTGCAGCTCACCTCAGCGCCGCGTTTGCTGCACTCCATGAGGGTGAGGAGGGCGTACGCCGTCAGTGCCACCGGCCCCTGCACGCCACCCTGGGCATATCCATTGAAACCGACACTCGAAAATCAGAACTAATTCATATCCCGTCACTCTGCAAAAAGAGAGTCTCATTAAAAAAAAAAACACTAGCAACATCTCCAAGAATATATTCTGAAAATTTATTAAAATGTCGATCTCCCGCGATACTTGCGGAATTTAGGAAAGACGTTTCCCCACAGTCTTCGTGAACTTTTGCCGCATGTTTTGTATTCGAGAACGTTAGGGCTTTAGAGAGATCAACTTTCCACAAAAAATGCGGAGGCACACAACTACAAAACATGACACAGATGGTTTCTCTAGCTGACAAGCAGGCAAGGCGACTGCAGTCGCACCACACAGCGGTGCTCACTAGAAAAGTTTTGTTCGAAGGGTAAACACGGAACTTAACCATGGTGAGAAACCAGCTCTGTTGCAATCAGAGTTCATCCTTATCTTTTTTATCCTTCGTCAATGGCTCAAGGGACGCCTCTCTAGCTCTCGCTGTTATATATTCGACGCGGTAGAAAAAAAAAAGATTGATAGACCGAGAAGAAACATCTCATTGCACTATCCCCATTTTTCTTTTTACGGGACAACAGTGCATGCCAACTTTGCGCTCTTGGCCGCAGCTCCCCTTGTGCCACGAAAATTCACCATCATCGTCATAATGGTAGAAAAACAATCAGCTGATGGTTACGCTTCTCGGTAACGAGATTTTTGAGCGCAGTTGCAGCGGGAATCGAACCATACGCGACCGCACACACAGCACGCAATGCCGACGGAAGCGGCTCTTTGTTTCAAACATCATGTGCAACGCTGTCAAAGCTAGCGATATTGTTTACGCTGCCTGCATCCGCGACCAAAAAGTAGTGCGTTATTTGTAGTGAGCATCGCCTCGGGGTAACGATCAGCACGCTCACAGCTCGCGCATCTGTGGCGCCATCTCTGGTGAGCGACGCGTACTTTACCGTTGTATCATTCTCCTCCACTTTTCTCATCGCGTCCAAGGCCTTCGCTATTGGCCCCTTTCATCCTCCGCTGTGCTCCGCGCTCGAGTACGCCGATGCACGTGCCGCTCAACCCAGGAACGGGGTCCTATGAGCTGCATTCTAAAAAAATGCATTATGCTTTTGAATAGAAACGGATGTGCACGAAACTTTTGCACTTGTCACGAGAGGTAGCAGTTGGCTATTGTTCCGTAGTTAATAGCTTCTTTGGCTCGTGCGTGCTCGTGGAAAACATGTCGAAATACCTTTGTGTTGTTGCAAGTGAAACGTGTACAAACCAAAAGTGACTCGTCGTAGAGGTAATAAATGTCGCGGAATCTTCCGTCGGACTGCTGCTGGCGTAGGATGTACTTCAGGCCACTGCTGATGACACTTTCGTCGATGCGGGCGAACTTGCGCACTTCACACAGTGTTCGCACTACGAATGCAGTCAGCCTGCGACGGAGGACAAATGTGAGCTTTCTCATGCATCTACTGATAAGAGCGGCTGTTGACAAACAAGTGAAAAGCGAGAAATAGGATTGCAAAATTGTGGGTTATGGGGAAAATAGTTAGGGGGCTCTGTATTAATCGCAAGGTTAATTCGGTGTATGATGCGGCGAAAAAATGCCAGAGGAAAACCCTGGTTTAGGGCGCCTGACTTGTATAGCCGGCAAGTATGCCCTTAAACTTGTGCAATCTTTCAATGACTACTTTAATGGCATCCTATTAGCTGAACCACCCTGGTGGATGAACCGTTATTTTGTACCCACCAAGGAACCTATGTGCCCACCCAAGATTCCAATGCAATCTCCCACTATGAGGCCTTTAACAACCGTTTTCTTACTGTATCCTTGACTGCCTCTCTATCATCGATTGTGTTTTCTTAGATTATGCAACTTCATTCGGCAAAGTTTGTCACAAGCTGCTGCCCCTAAAATTAGCACACTTAATCTTTATCATAAAATTATAACGTGCCTAGAACACTTCCTGTGTCACCATTCTCAATTTGCAACTTGAAGCAATCATACTTCGTCTAGTAGCTCGGTCAGCTCTGGAGTGCCTCAAGGCTCAGCTTTGGGTCTCCTTATTTCCTTGATATATACATTACCGACCTATCGCATCACGTTACTTCTAACATGTATCTGTTCACCGATGACTGCGCTTTGCTCCGAGTGATCATTACTGACCAGGGCATTAACATGCTACAAACTCTCCTTCACGCTCAGACCATAACCTTTTGTACTCACCATAGACTGGAGTCAGAGCGGTGAAAGATACTGAACGATCCATCGCCGTTCCGGTAGCTTAGGATATTGTCATAACCTGGTGGGGGGACAAATGCGTTTTTATGGAGAGGGCAGCGTCATGGAACCGAGCACTTTCATGCGGTCCGCAACAAACAAGAAACGGGACTGCAGCATATTTTAAAACTGCAAATAACATTAGTAAACAGTTCGCAAAGCTAATCAATAATACGTGTTCACAAACGTTCAACGTCCTATAGTCATATTCGAGGTCTACCTGCAAACCATCTGACAAGGTCTAATGCTTCCAGGGACTCTGATTTGACTTACACCTCGTTCAAATGTCTTCTAGAGAAGATCCCTCACTTGTAGGAGGGACAAGCCGGGGAATCTAATTTTTACTAACAACCAAGCCGCTAGGCTAGACGAACACGGAGAGAGAAAGAGAAAGGATTGCCGGTGCAGAGCGCTAACTTTCAACTTGAGTTTTCAGACAGCCATGCAGCATTCAATCGCCTGCATAAAGGGTGTGACACAAGCAATGTACACATGGACAGAGGGCGCGATAAACAGGGGCAGAGAAACTTACCACATATGACCTATCCGGAAGTGACAATAAAACATAACATCAAGACGGGATCAACAAAGAACCGATAGCAGGACAACTCGAACTTGCGAGTATCTGGACAGCCAAAGCTGTCCAAAGGGGGAAAAAATGCTGCAGTCAACCCTAGAAACGAGATGACCAAGAAATGCTCTTTGTGCCGACGTAAAGAAGCATGCTCGGAATACATAGATAACATAAAGAATAAAACCTGGGATAAAAGAGGCCCCGAAACAGAGCCGCATCAGAAAGCTGAGAACGCGCAATAAGAACGCAGTCCACCAAAAACCAAAGCGAACGATAAAAAAAAAAACAAAACCGGAGGAGACACTTCAGCTCCGCCTTAAGGGTATGACGCTATAGCGTAATTGGTCAATTCCGATATATGCGGAAGTGTTCGTTCTCAACTATCCATTTGTAGGTGTCGACGAGTCAGCATGAAGCGCGTTGGACGGTGGGAGGATATACAGCGCTTTGTGCAGTAATGGTTTGGGTAGGAAGAGTGGCTAGTGACTGATTGTTCGACAACGCCGGCAGCCGTTGGGGAGACAGGCTCGTGGCCGGCGGTCAAAGGTTCGTCAGAAGGCCAGGGTCATTACCTTTTTGCATGTAAACCGAAAAGCTTCTCTGACCCGACACCGTAGCTTCAGGAAGCCGCCGGAGACAGCAGAGATTATTGCTACGAGGCGCAACAAAGAACCCCCCCCTCCCCCCCTCCCCCAATGAGAGATGGCACGACAGCGACCTTCACGGCTTACCGCAAAGTCGTGGGAACCGCACGGGGGGGGGGGGGGGGGGGGTCATAACTGAAGGCGTTCGAGGAAGGCGTCGGATCGACTCGTGCAGAGGGGGTCTCTGGAGTCCGACATTTTTTTTTTCTTTTACTGTGAGAGACGGTTTCGTGTGCACTATTAAAGTTGTACGGCGGGGCGCCCGATTCGGAAAGCCAATTGCTTTTGGGGAGGCCGCTCTGTGCATCGCATTTTGTAACTGATTTGATGACTTTTTTGGATTTTGTGTTTTGGGGAAGAGTTTTAGATGCTCTGCGTCTTCGGCTATGCCGAGGAGCGAAGATTTCCCTGTCAGCCAGTTTTTTTTTTTTTCAAGCGATGTTTATTGCCTCAGGGCATATAGGTTATGAAATGAGAGATGAGGAAGATGCTTAAATAAATGAAAAAAGGTGGGCTGATCTAATGAAATCAAGTAGTGAACGATGATATGGACCCTGTGTCCAGGCAGTATAGGAATCCGCATTGTCCTGTGAGAGACCCACAGCCGCCAGGTGCCAAATTTTCGTCGGCTTCAGCGCCGGGCGAACCTACAACAGGTGGTGGATATCCACCTCGCAGTCTCTGCTCTTGCAGACTGGACACCCGGGGAAGGGATAAAATATTTGAAATGCGGCCAGTTGTGTGTCGCAGCGGGAGTTAGGGCAACCCCGACCCGTATCCTCCGAAGCGCCCCCTCCTCTGCACGGGTAAGACCACGGGGGAGGGTTACAGCACACGGAGGGATTAGAGCACGTGTGCGGCGCCGGAGGTGTTCCTGTCCTATTAAAAGGAGGGTGGTGTCATCCAGAGTGAGGACTCGAGGCAAAGACGAGTTTGGGGTCGAAAGACGGGTCGCAGAATCTGCACGGCTTTGTGCGCTCAGTAGGTCACGCGGGACCCACTCAATACGGATTTGCTGCGGGATGCGTGCCGCTAGACGATGGATGTCTTGGCAGATTTCTGGGGTGCGACTGAAGCGTCGTGGTAGGCGTGTGACGTGAAGGGCGTCGGTGCGAATGACAATGCGGGCCGTAGGTAGCATGGGAACGGTGGCCACAGAGCAAAGTGCCTCTTGAATCGCAAACATCTCCGCACAGAAGGAGGAAGGAGGTTCTGAGAGGAGAAACCTTGACGTTTTGTTCAGGGTAGATTTGCAAGGACAGTAAACTGCCGTTGTTGTTTCGCAGGCCTGGATGCTTGCGTCAACGTACATAACGATGGAGCCATGCGGCAGATTGAAGTCTTGCTCTGCAATTCGGTCGCGAAACGACGATGCCGCGCGGGTAGATGATGGCCGACGTAGATCAGTTGGTTTGTTGTCGCTTAGGCGCTGTTACGTTTGGAGACTCCAACATGCCAAGAATATTAAAGCCACTGGGAATCATCAATCTACCGAGGCTTCAAAGGGCCGTCGATGTGGTTGCAGCGCTACGAGTGCAGGTGGTGGCGTCTACAAGGGTCCCCCCCCCCCCCCCCCCCCCCTGCTGTTTACGGGGTGAAACGGCTCCCCGCTGTCTGAGAACGGCTTTGGTGAACTTGTCTTTTGTTCTCAACGCCGGACCCAACATTTTTCTCCCGGAGGGGACGGCGGGGGAGCCGGCGAGCGGCGGAACTGCAAATCAGCCGTGACAAATGCGGCCGGGTTTGACTAAGCCAACGTCTCTGGAATCTTCGTGCTTCGAAAACAACTTCGACTTAGACTGTGCTTTCCCACACCCATACGTGAAAGCTTCTGCGAACTGCGGTGGGATCCATTCGCCCCACGCTACCGCTGTGAAGTGCAGGTGAATGACCTTCGACGCTCTCAATGGGACCCCCTTCGGGCTATTCATCACTGAAGCCTGGACAGCGCGGACACTAATCTGCCAGAAGTGGCAAGAGTGTGTGGCTGGGGGCGGACCCGGAAGACTGGACACGTGATCTACATCACAGTGATTCGACGCATTTTTAATGAACTAGATTCCCCAACTAGGGACCTGGGGACAGCGGACCCTATTTAAGCAGCGATCTGGCGTGTGTTCGCCAGCTCCCGATTCACTCTTTCAATCTTTGTATAAATGTAAATAAACCCTTCAGTCTCTTCTTCACCTCGAAGACCCTCTCATCTCTTCGTCAACCCCACTACAGCAGTCTCCCGATCCGGAACCCGGGGACACCGACCTTGGCGAGAGACGGCACAGGCGAACCCGGGGCCCGCATCTAACAACTGGTTGGCAGCGGTTGGATCGACCATGCGGCGTGGTGTTGCTTCTGTGGGTGAGTGCTTGAACTTTGCTTGAGATTCGCCAGGCTTCAATTGTTTGGGTTAGTACATTGAACTGCTGGGAATCGAGGGAAGTTGATCAGTGAGTCTGATTGCGTGTGGCTCACGTCAACAGTTATTCAGCAAAGTCAAGGCTCAGAGCAGCAAACATGGATCTAATGAAGTTGCTAAGGTCAGATTTGCTGTCATTGTGTGATGAGTTGGGTGTAGATGTAGAGGAGAAGATGAAAAAGTCACACATTTGCACATTGCTCTTGGAAACCGCTAATGAAGAAACAGTTAGCGATACGTGGGAACTCCTCAAAGCTGAGCGAAAGAAAAAGGAAGATGAGCGAAAGAAAGAGGAAGATGAGCGAAAGAAAGAGGAAACTGAGCGAAAGAAAGAGGAAACTGAGCGAAAGAGAGAGGAAAATGAGCGCCAACGGCTAGCGGCCGAGCGAGAGGAACGGGAGCTCAGAAGGTTACAGCTTGCGAATGACCAAAAGAAACTGGAATGTGAGAGTTCGAGAGGCATGACTCCAGAGAGAGTGAGTCAGGCCGAATCGTTTCCTATGGACAGATTGATGCAGCCGTATAAGATTGGCGAGGATCTTGGTTATTACCTCGTGAATTTCGAGAGGACGTGTGAGAAACGGAGTTACGCTAAGGAGACCTGGCCACAAAAGCTACTAATGGTGTTACCCTGTGAGGCGGCCACTATAGTCGCGAGGCTTGACGCGAAAGATGCCGATGACTACGAGAAGGTTAAAGCGAGTTTGCTAAGAAAGTACCGACTTTCGGCAGAAGAATTCCGACAGCGGTTCAGAGGTGCCAGCAAGAGAAGCAGCGAGAGCTATGCAGAATTCGCATTCAGTTTGAAAGCGAACCTTACAGAGTGGTTGAAGGGCGCGGAGGCATATGACACCAAAGATAAGGTTGTCGAATGTGTAGGCCTCGAGCAGTTCTATAACAGTATCCCTGAGGCCGTTAAGTTATGGGTGCAAGACAGAGAAAATGTGAGCACAGTGGAGAAAGCTGCAGAACTAGCGGACGAATATGCAACACGGAGAAAGCTGAGTTCCGAGTCAAGCGAGTCTGAAAAGAAAGCGTTCGGTTTAAGGAAGCGTTTCATTCCCAAAAATCGATCGCAATTTAGGAATCGCGACACAGTTGAGGGCACTAAACAGGCCCCAGAAAAAACTGAGGATCGTGCCAAGCAGGCCGGAGCTCAGAAAGCATTGACGAAGGAGTTCGAGGCCAGGAAGCCGTTCCGTTGTTTCAACTGTCAGGAAACTGGACATATTGCAGCAAGGTGTACGAAGACGCGATTAGCTTTCTCATATGCCAACGACAGTGATGAGAATTTGGAACTTCTGCGTCCATATATTCACGAACTGCAAGTAAATGGAAAATTGTGCAGGGTCCTTCGGGACAGCGGGGCAACAATGGACATTGTTCATCCCTCATATGTCAAGGAGGAAGACTTTACTGGGGAAGTAGCATGGATAAGACAGGTACTAGAAAATCAGAGTGTGTGCCTGCCTATGGCAAGGGTGGTGATTTCCGGCCCGTTCGGCGAGCTAGTGACAGAAGCCGCCGTCTCGTCGGCTGTTTCATTGCAGTACCCGTATCTATTCTCCAATAAGTCAAATCAGCTGCTTTGCGATCGAGGTCAGAAGCTGGCTGAGGGGACAGTGAAAGCCCTGACTAGGTCCAAATCACGCGAGCTTGCTTCCAAGCTTAGGTACAGCCAGGAATCAGAGGCAACTGGTGAGAGGGAGGGAATTCCCGAGATTGCGGAACAAAGCAAAGAAAAGGCAGTTCGAGCACATGAACAGCAGCAGGAACCTGTTACCGAAGGTAGCCCCATCGATGCCAGCCTACAAGAAGCGTGCAGTCCAGACTCCATGTTATTGCCCACCTGCCTGTGCATGGATCGCTTGTTGCGCGTTGACAGAGACTCCTTAATCACAGAACAGGAAAGAGACCCTAGCTTGTCAAAGTTACACTTCATAGCCAAGGAGGGTATTGCTAGGCGTAACGTGACATTGCACCACAAAGGCGGATTGCTGTATCGCCATTACAGGGACAAAAAGGGGAAGACGCTTGATCAGCTGGTCGTGCCTGAAAAGTACCGCTCTGACCTTTTAGGCCTCTGTCACGGAAACAGTTGGTCAGGGCACTTAGGTGTAAACAAAACGAAGGAAAGGCTGCTTGGGGAATACTACTGGCCGGGATGTTTCCGAGATGCTGAACGCTACGTGCAGTCATGCGACGCGTGTCAGCGCACCGGAAAACCAGGAGAAAGATGGAAGGCCCCGCTAAAGCTGGTGCCGCTTATCTCGGAGCCTTTTCGACGTCTGGTCATTGACACCGTCGGGCCACTACCCAGAACTAAGTCAGGCTATAAGTACGTACTCACTATGATATGCCCTGCTACCAAGTTCCCGGAGGCGGTGCCGCTAAAGGAGCTTAGCTCGGCAGAGATAGTGGACGGTCTCCTGTCCGTTTTCGCTCGAATTGGCTTTCCGGCAGAAATTCAGGCTGATCAGGGGACAGTTTTCACGAGCGCACTCACAACCACGTTCTTACAGAGGTGTGGGGTGAGGTTGATTCATAGCTCCCGATTCACTCTTTCAATCTTTGTATAAATGTAAATAAACCCTTCAGTCTCTTCTTCAACTCGAAGACCCTCTCATCTCTTCGTCAACCCCACTACAGCAGTCTCCCGATCCGGAACCCGGGGACACCGACCTTGGCGAGAGACGGCACAGGCGAACCAGGGGCCCGCATCTAACAACTGGTGGCAGCGGTGGGATCCATTCGCCCCACGCTACCGCTGTGAAGTGCAGGTGAATGACCTTCGACGCTCTCAGTGGGACCCCCTTCGGGCTATTCATCACTGAAGCCTGGACAGCGCGGACACTAATCTGCCAGAAGTGGCAAGAGTGTGTGGCTGGGGGCGGACCCGGAAGACTGGACACGTGATCTACATCACAGTGATTCGACGCATTTTTAATGAACTAGATTCCCCAACTAGGGACCTGGGGACAGCGGACCCTATTTAAGCAGCGATCTGGCGTGTGTTCGCCAGCTCCCGATTCACTCTTTCAATCTTTGTATAAATGTAAATAAACCCTTCAGTCTCTTCTTCACCTCGAAGACCCTCTCATCTCTTCGTCAACCCCACTACAGCAGTCTCCCGATCCGGAACCCGGGGACACCGACCTTGGCGAGAGACGGCACAGGCGAACCAGGGGCCCGCATCTAACAGCGCACAAAACGCCAGGGAGGAAGAACTGGCTTGGGCGGCTGTGGAATGGAGTGCGATGAAGCATACGCCCCGAGTGCACACGTTGTGTGTGTAAGGTTTCATTTTAGGAGGCGAGCATCGCGTCGTTGCTGCACCAGCTCATCTAGTGTATTCAGCTGCGCATGTTCTTGGAGCGCCACGATCGGGGTAATGCGGGGAAGGCAAGTGATGACCCTCATTGCCTCTCAATTAACAGCTTCTAGGCGATCCCTCTGAGCCCTCGTCAAATTCTGGAATTGGGCTTGGTAAACGAGGCGCGGTTGCACAACCGCCCGCACCAACTGTCGTGCAACATGAGAGCGGGCTTCGCCTGTTTTAAAAGATAATGCGTCTAATCAGACCAAACGCCTGAATTGCTTGCTTTTTAGCCCGAGAAAGCCAAGCAGTACCTGTTCCTGACTCGTGTATTGTCAAGCCCAAGATTTTTACGGTCGAACTTTCTTGAATTGGAGCTCCGGATAGATGGAGACGAATTGGTGTTGCAGCGAGTTTACGGCGCCCCCAGCGGTTGGCGACTGACACGAACGTGGTTTCGCTCACTGAAAGCTGAAGATCAATTGAAGAAAAATAAGTCGACGTAATATCTATGGCTGATTGTAGGGCTGCGGCTTGAGTCATCAGGTCGGTGTGAGTGCTCCACACCGTTATGCCATCAGCATACAATAAGAACTTAATCTCAGAGACATCATGTAAGCGCCAAGCAAGGGGGATAAAAGCAATATTAAATAAAGTTGGCGATAACACCGATCCCTGGGGAACGCCGCGAAGAGGCACAAATGATTCGACGGCCTCACCACTGAGGCGTATGACAAAGTGTCGGCCTTCAAGGAAGGATTTAACAAAATTGCGCACTCTAACGGAGAAATGCAGCATGTCAAGCGATTCCGGGATGGCAGCATGACGGATATTATCGTACGCCTTTTCAACGTCCATGGCCAGTATACATTGTGGCTGCGAGTTGAGGCCAGAACTGCTGACGCCAAGACAGCCAGTTCATCTTCTCTACCTATGGACGTACGAAAGCCAATTTGGGCTGGATGGTAGAAACCATGGTGCTCAAGCCCCCACTACAGTCGTGTGGCAAGCATTTTTCGGCAAGCTTGCACAATGTTGGCGTAAGCGATATAGGCCGGGAGTTTCCGAGGTCTGTCGGCAGCTTCCCCGGCTTTGGTATGGGGATCACAATAGCCGATCCCCATACTCCAGTTACCCAGTTACTCGCTTTAACGTGTTGAACTTTTCGTAAATCTCCCCTAATTATAGTTCATTTTCGCGTCAATTCCCGCCGTTGCAGGTCGTCATTACGCCGTCACCGACAGGGCACCTCAGATGCAAGGAGCCTTCAAGCCCACAAATCGTCTCGAAGGCGCACCCCTGGTGGAAGGGAAAGCCTCATCAGTAACTTTGCAACATTCATACATCCGTTGGAGTCCTCATAACACTCCTGGTGCAGTGGTGCAGCGGTTAAGCGCTCGGATGCGATGGAAGGGGCTGCCGCTGATAGGGCTGATAGGGACCCAGGTTGCTCCCCCCGGGCGAGTAATCATTAATTTAACTGCCACCAGGCATGGTGGGAAGTTTGCTAACTATCCTGTAGGCAGGTTGTGGTGAAGCCGCAACGCCACATTACCTAGGTGGCGCACCTGCCTCCTAGGTTGCTCGCTGGAGACTATCTGCAAGAGCCATGCCCGTATTTTTTCGCTCACAACACCGACACCACAATTTTTGGAGAACGGGGCCCTTAACGCTATCGCGTTATCGCGTTAAAATGCATAAGTATTAGATGGCAACAATAACACGATTACAGTTAAGACTACGTGTTTTAAAACACGAAAAGAAGATGAACGCGAAAATAGAAATCTTTTACTCAATATAACGGGTGATGAATCAATGAGTAAAAAAAAAATGACTGACTAATCAGTGTGGATTGGTGAAATGAAAATTAAGCGCCCTTGCACTTCGGTTTTTACTTCGGTTTCGGTGTTTCGCTTTCACTGGAGGGTACGATTAAGCTTCGCCTTAAGGTTACGATGCGGCAGTCTTAATGGGTAATGCCCATACATGCGGAATTGCTCATTCTTTACTTTATGTTCATATATCCCTGGGAGTCCTCATACCACTGCTGGTGCAGCAGTAATGCATAAGCGATGCGCCGCTGCCCAGTGATGGCAGGTGCTGTCATCGGTGGTGCTTGTGAGACGCAGATTGCTCTTCCCATGCAGCCTCTCACGACCGATCATTAATAACTGCCACATGGCATGGTGCGCAGATTGCTCACATTCTGGTGGACAGGTTGTGGTGACGTCACAAGAGCTGGTGACCTAGGCGGCTCGCCTGGCCCGTAAGGGGGCCACCTACGGCAGGTTGCCCACAACGCAGTGGGAAAAAAAGAGGAACCTCACAGGTAATGGCTAAGCAGCTGAGTGCGAGCTGTAGTGTTAACGCACTAAAATGTTTATAGAGCCGAGCGAAGCGTTTTCTGCCGGTTGGCTGGAGGCCCTAGTCCAGAGGCTCTACAGAGACTGCAGCAGTTCGCGCCCGGCCCACCAGGAGTTGGTGGTCTTCCAGGGTCAAGCTGAGCAAAGCTTCCTCCCACTGCTCCTGTGATGGGTTTAGCGTAATGAGGAATGACATATTGCGTTGGCAGCTCTACGAAGAGCGATATAGTGTGGCCACCTTCCCGCAGAGTGAACAGACGGTGTATAGAAAGTGAATAATAGGAGGAAGTTGAAAAAAAAAGACTGGCGTTTGCTATGTGGCCTGGAGTGCATGTCCACAAGCAGCATTTTAGAAGCGAACAGTAGCGCACATGCAGCTGGCATGAGGCGGTTTAGATGGATGATCTCTCTGCAGGCTGCACTGACGCTGGCGCCTTGTCCAAGACAAATGCAAAATGCTTCAAAATATATATTGCTGCGCTACTAACTACTCTAGTGGCGCCATACAGCGGCTAAACTGCATTTCCTGGCAGTTGGCAAGCCTTGAGCCATCTCGGGGCTAGATGCTTTGTCTTCTTCATCTCTCGTGCTGCTTGCTGCCTTGCGCGTTCCAACGTCTTGCGCGTCTAATTAAAACAAGTAAACCAGCCCTGCTTACGCAAACCGTTTCTCAGTGACAATATTTGTGTTCAGCTTTCGATTCGGCGGAGCAGACGTGCATGTAGGAGCAAGGTCGGGTGTGCGCTTCAGGCACCTTCAGCAGTGATCGGCCAGGTGACCTTTCGCTGTTTGTGCGTTCATGGCTGTGAAATGCTGGCGAAGTGTATAGTTAAAGCTTAATCTAGTCTGCTGAATACTATAAACGACAGTGCTCTACAACACTCCCCCCCCCCCCCCCTCTCCCCAGCAACGTGGCGTGCCTGACCAGCCACGGACGAGCTGACGGACAGGTCTGGTTTTGAGACCCTGGCGCCGGATATCCTCGACCTTTAATTCTGCACCGCAATAAAGTTTTCTATTTCTCTAAGGAATCAATTTTCGCATTATTTGCGAGTTGCACACTGCTCGCGAATTTTCGGACGAGACATCAACTTTTCATTAAAAGAAAGTATCTCATAACGTCAGCACGCAAATCCTACCTGCAACTATAGGCATGTGCGGAAGTAACTGTAGCCCCATTCTGAAAGGGATATGTTTAAAGAGTAATCTTATTAACCCACCGCCCGAGTTTCTGATCCTACGTTTTCTGTTATTTGCGTCTTTAGGTCAAATGATTTACCACTCCCTCAAATATCCGGAAACCAGCAACAAGCACAAAGCCTTCATGTATTGCGAGAGGTTTTGAGAACAAGGTTCTATATTTCCCGTGTGAACAACATGAATGTACGCAGAAAAGACGTATTTATGTCCTGGCTGATCCTGCCCGCGGAATCTTTAAGCTATCAGCTTTAAATTGAGCACGGCTGACAGCGGCGGGCATTCTGTTCGACGACCGCCGAGCACGCTTGTTGGTACGCCGCCGCCGAGTGATTCAGTCCATTGCGGGCACAAGTCAGCCCAAAGTCAGCGCTCGTGTTTGTGTCTCTTCATTATTGTCTCGTCTGTCGCACTGTTATTTATGAGCCCAAATAAAGAGCTTCGTTTGGACATCATTTTCGCGGCCTTTCTGCTCTCCGGACTGCAGTCACCACTTCGTGACAATATCCTTCATAGTTTCCGAGAAAGCGTTTGACAGTAATTGCTCTCTGGTTTCAACTCTGGACTAAATTATTGGATCTTCCAATCTGCTCATTTAGACCAGTGATGTGGCCCTGACACAGCTACAATGAACGGGAGTGAGACGTCATTGCTCATGGACCGCAGGCTACCGATATGGTAGGATACATTCATACTGGGCTGGTTCATGACATTACATATGAGAATATTACAAAAATGATGAACAGATTTGTATTAATGTATTTGTTTCAAAAGATATGGCAAAGTTCATGCACTGATAATTGTTACCTGAACTTTGATATCTGAGAGTCACCGGGAAAATAGCCGCCATCCTGTGAATTTGCACTGAGCTCCAGAATGACCTACTGTCAAGTACTGCAATAATCTGACTCAGAAGAAGGCGGATAACAATAAAAACTGAGAGTAGTGCAGATAGCTTTCACGTGACGCCAATGGAGTGGTGATGGCACAGAAGATTTCAACGTTTTTGAGGCGGTAAGCGGATAAGGCACACGTGCAGTTTTCTGCTGTGCATTTGGTCCATCAACATGGCAGCCTCAGTGACTTCAATGCAAAACATTGAAAAAAAAAACAACGTAAAACTTCATATGATGGATACAGCACTGCGCTCACATTTTCCCACCATTGACGCTGTTCACGGTGACAAAAATTTACGTTCGTGTCATAAGTTATCACGAAAGTACGAAGTAAATTACAAATACAGGAAGATAGATTTCGGCACAAAATGCCGGAAACGAGTACAGATACCCGCTGGAAGCACGGCAGTAATGCTACTTACAATGAATAAAAAATAGAGTGTACCCTTTCGTGTTCTCTATGTGGGAAATTTCGCGTGGTCTTCGCCGTGCTTTCCCTATCTTTAGCGACCCTTTACACACCCGGATAGCCTCTGCAGCGCAGACAAGAGTGGTTGTGCGGACAAGGACACGCACCCTTTTTGATGTAGTCCAGCGCTCTCGCCTTGTCCTCGGGAGAGATTCGCCCGACGGTGTCCAGATATTGGTAGGCGTACAGCGTGGGCGCCAGTTTGCTCATGGTCTGTTCGCCGCAGCCAGTCGGCAGCAGCAGCAGACTCTCTGGATCCTTGACGGACGTCTCGACAGCAGCGCCCATGGCACTGCCTGCGGCGCAGCGCGGTGTAACTGATGAGACTAAGCAGAAATATGCCATGCATTTTCAACCTCACAAAGCAAAAAAAAAAAAACGAACGACAGCTGTATCATATTCTTGCGAAACGTGGGCTCCATGTCTTCACAGTAATGCAACGACGGGGAGGATTTTTGGTGCTGAACAGGAGCTAGCGCTTCATATTCTGGGAAGTACGTGAGGATCGCGATGAAAAAAGCAGTCTTTCAGACAAGCGTAGGGGAGTTTTTTGATGTTGATAAAACTGTGTAATTAGTTGTGTAATCAGTTTAGATGTGAGATAATTTTACATAAAGTAGGCGAAAAGGCAACCACATGCCGCCGGTGGGATTCAAAATTCACGACAGCCGCATGTCGTGAACGGTGCTCTACCAACCTAGTGGCACGTTGTTATCGTCTATTTTAGTTTGTAACGAATTTTTTGCTATTTCGAGTGATTGTAACCATAATTATGCAATTTGTACTATATATATATATATATATATATATAGTGGAAGCAGTCAGGGTTGCTCAACGGGCCAGTGAAAACTTGCACAGTGAAAAGGTCACAACTGGTTTGATTATCTAGGTTTATTCACCAACGGTTTCAGACGGTGGGCCGTCCTTCATCATATATATATATATATATATATATATATATATATATATATATATATATATATATATATATATATATATATATATATATATATATATATATATATAAGGTAAAGGAAATGGGGAAATGGGCTCGTTTGAAGAACATACGAAGGAAGCCAACAGTCACCGAAACCAAGGTGCATAGGGAATGTTTTTTTTTAAATTTGTAGTGCTGATCAGTGGGAGAATATTACTTCAATCAATCTCTCGCTTAAATAAAATTACTTATAAACCAGCAGAAAAAACAGCCATGTCGCCTGTGGGATGCGAACCCACGACCTCCCTATGCACCTTGGTTTCGAACCTATGCATCTATGCACCCCCATGCACCTTGGTTTCGGTGACTGTTGGCTTCCTTCATATATGTATATTGTTACGGGGAAATACTATGTGCGTTTATTTACGAGCGTTAGGTGTTAGAATGAAGAGTTCCTAGCAAGGAGCACCAACACGAACAGGGAGCCACATTAACCTCCTCTTCTTCGCCCTTTCACGCGAGAGGCCACTTCGTTCTCCACACACACACACACACACACACACACACACACACACACACACACACACACACACACACACACACACACACACACACACACACACACACACACACACACACACACACACACACACACACACACACACACACACACACACACACACACACACACACACACACACACACACACACACACACACACACACACACACACACACACACACACACACACACACACACACACACACACACACACACACACACACACACACACACACACACACACACACACACACACACACACACACACACACACACACACACACACACACACACACACACACACACACACACACACACACACACACACACACACACACACACACACACACACACACACACACACACACACACACACACACACACACACACACACACACACACACACACACACACACACACACACACACACACACACACACACACACACACACACACACACACACACACACACACACACACACACACACACACACACACACACACACACACACACACACACACACACACACACACACACACACACACACACACACACACACACACACACACACACACACACACACACACACACACACACACACACACACACACACACACACACACACACACACACACACACACACACACACACACACACACACACACACACACACACACACACACACACACACACACACACACACACACACACACACACACACACACACACACACACACACACACACACACACACACACACACACACACACACACACACACACACACACACACACACACACACACACACACACACACACACACACACACACACACACACACACACACACACACACACACACACACACACACACACACACACACACACACACACACACACACACACACACACACACACACACACACACACACACACACACACACACACACACACACACACACACACACACACACACACACATTATATATATATATATATATATAAGACGCCATAATGGAATATCGATCACCTGGCGTTCTTTAACGAGCGATAACATCGCACAGGCCACGGGCACTTCTTCATCTCACCCCCGTCTGAACGCGACCGCCGCAGCCAGGATTTGATTCCGGGCTCATGGAACCAGCAGCCCAACATCATGCCACTGAGCCACTGCTGTTGGGTATATCTTCTAATGCGAAAGGGATATATAGCTCAACCGTAACGAAACCCGGTGTCGGCGTTGACCAGCAGCAGTGCTCCGGACGATCCCGGATGATACCACCGCGGTATCAAAGGAAAATAATATTTCTTTCCAAGGTGCGGGAATTGAACCCACTACTTTCAGTTTGCGAGGCCAGCACGCAACCCACAGGCAACAAAACTTTTTTAAACATAGTATTTGTTACACAGAAATTATTCTCTATGTACATGATTTATTTACAACGCTTTTACGTGACGGCACGAAAGACGCCTCGAAAAGGCTGAGCAACAGAGCACTAGGCGGTAGGTAAGGCTTAGCACGCCATGAAGAAGGGGCGCCACTGCGGTATAAAGCCGGCCTGTTCACGCACTTCCCTCAGATGAACAGACATTTGGCAGAAGTGAGATTTCGTCGAAACAACTGATTCACGCTGACGCTCCATCATTCTAGTTTTCCATAGCAGCGCAGTAAAAATCAGGAAGAACATATCAAGAGGTTCATCAACATATCGCAGTCCGGTAACGTATCGTGTGGTATGAGAAGTCAAATAAATTCGCTTTTTCAAGGCCCGTTGCAAGACAAACCAGAACCTGCGTTGCTTCTTGGCGCACAAATGTGAGGCTAGTATATGTATTGCCTTACGACGGTATGGTAATTAGTTGGCCATACATTAGAAAGAAAGAGAAGAAAATTAGAAAAGAATAAAAATAAAACGAAAATAAAAATGAGAAAACAATGCTTCCGCATCCAAGGCACTTAAGTAACTTTTAAGAATTTCCGTAGCTTTTAACAATTCAGACATCACAACGAATAAGTAAAGAAGCTTAATTTGAATGCTGGATCAGTAAGCTCTTGGCGCCGATTCACCACAGCGGAGGCCACTTGAATGCATTAAAAGAAACAACCATAACCTTGCACTCATTGAATTCCCAAAATATTTTCTCGCTTGAACTGGACCAGACTGCTACCACCTGCCTGTTCTAACATTAAATATCGTTCGTGAAAACTTTGCTGGCGCCTTGAACACGCCTGAAAAATTAAGGAACATTTTCATAGCATAGGGCCACATATAACATTGTCCGCGTGTTTAGGAAGGACGCACTACACATAGGCGCCGACTCACCGACGATGTCAATCTCACAGCGTTCAGATCCAGGGATCACGTCCTCAGACGGCCGATGTGGTTGAGAAATCTCAATGAGGTGCTCGCCTGGTTTCATGGTTTCTGCGAGAGAAGCTCATTGGTGCCCTTAGTTACGCCTAATTTTCCTCTTTGCTTTACTGCTTCAGTGACATTACTAATTAAAAGAACCGCTTATCCAACCTCGCCCCGAGTTATGAGGTTCTGCCTCTACACTGAGCGTACCCTACACAACAAGTGAGAAGCAAACTGTTGATTGATTTTACTTCAATGCATATTCTTTACTAATCTCAATGGCATAATAAAACTACAGAGGGGAGTGGTAGCAAAAATACGCAGGCATAAAAAGAACAAAACCAAACAATGCAAATATATTTGTTTACTTATTGTGCCCGGTGAGGCTACGCTGGCTGGACACCCGCTGACAAGTAAGTAGAGGTACAAATTGTACTGAAACTTTATAAGGGAATAAAATCCTAATGTCAAAAATTTTGGTGATCCTGCTGAAGCGAAAGTGATCGCATTTAATGAACAGACACCTTTGACCTCCGAAGTGTCTGCGAACAGAGCACACGGCCAAAGCCCAACCTTGCGTGAACACCCTATTTAGGGTAGTGTTGCTTTTCCCTTTGGAGCTTGGCATTCTCCAGAATATATGGTGCTACTTACCAGTGTAGTTAACAGCGTTGTTTATGACTTGCCGAGTCTGCCGTGTCCGCCTGTTGTCTGCGGGGCTGAGGATGATGTTGAAACTGTCCTTCTTTGGCACACCGGGCGGCTGAAGAAGAACACCCACTTATATGCAACGTGGCGTCCGACACTGGCAAACAGATGGGCGTGAAGGCTTGGAGAAGTGAATTTGCTTGACGCCGTTTTACGCCGAAAAAAAAAACAAGGCGGACGCCACAGGTGAGACGACAAACGTTCTTATCTCCTTACAGGTTTTGTGATCTGTGCTCCCGACTTTCAGGCGGAGACGAAGAGAAAATGGAAATGGAGAGAGCCGCTTGGCACTGCACATAAAGCGCGCTATTAAGAAATCGCGGATTTAAGGGGAATACGGGGCATTGCGAGGAGTGGTGGTGCTGCAAGCTCCCCTTTGAGCGACAAATTTTTAGTGGGAAAATAACATTGCCGCCCACTTTTTTTCTCTGCCATAAAGGTTAAAAAATCGATTGTGTAAGCAGAACTGCGAGACAGGCAGCAAACTTTAATTCTTGCGGAGGAAACAGTAAGGAGCTGATTAAAGAGAAATGTGTTTATTTATGGTACTTTTGACAGGCACTGACGTGCGAACGTGCAACGTGAAATGCGAACCCACTTTGCGCGTTTCAACTAATTCGCCAGTGCGGCATCAGCAGCGGCCAACCACTTATCATGCACAAGCACTGCTGTTCACGTCACCGCAGGAATCACGCCAGACGCTTGAGTCGGCTAACGTAGGAAGTAGAAAGAGTGAGCGTGTGTGGCTCATTCAGACTGTCCCTGTTTTGATTCACGCCAACAGTAAGCACCCCGCAATACTTTCATCACCATGATTTTTGTGTTGACGAGCGTTTCTGTTTCCCTTCGTGGAGCAGCGAAGGGGTTTCAAGGTATTCCAGCCGATTTTCCCGTTTTGTTTTTCATCAAGGACCTATTCCCCTCTCTTCATTACAGCCCGGCTGCTGGCACGACCTCTCCGGCAGACCCTGGTTTCGGCAGCCGCATTTCGACAGAGGCGAAATGCCAAAATGCAAGGGTACCCAGATTCCAGCGCTCGTCACGAACTCCAGGTTGTCTAAACTAATCTGACGCCATCTATTGCAGTGTATTTCATTGCCCGAAGTGTTGATTTGGAACGCAAAAAGTGATTTGCAATCGTCCAGACACCATTCGCTTCATAAAAACAGCGCTCCTGCATTTTCATGTGGTCTCCAGCTCTAAGCCAATATCAAAAGCTATCCGCACTGCTTCTTGCTACGCGCTGCTAAGATACACATTACAGAAATGTACATACACAGACACCGCGCAACGCTGCACAAAGTCACTGCAGCAAACAAGTACGCGCAGCCAATCAGGCTCAGTCGCAGTACTGCCACCTGTACAGGCTTCTGAGCGAACTAGAGCGGAAGGGGCTCACCTCCACCTTGAGGACGACTCTAGCGCCGTCTCTCCCCGCTGAGTCGCTGATGGCGGCCACGCGGATATCCCGATCTCCTGCAGCCAGGGGCACAACGGGGAACACCACCGTGTGGCCCCGGTTCGCTGTGACGTTCAGCCTGTGCACGGCTGAGGGCTTGCCTTCCTTCGCACCCGAGCACACGTCAGGCGTGCCTAGCATGGCCAGGCGAACCTGCACCATAGAATGGAGAAAAGCGAAGTATTATCAAAGCTAAGCTTACCGGCTTAGCGCATTCATCAGCGGCATTTCCGACAGGTAAGGTCTAGGTCTGTCTGCGATGTGCGTGGAACGAAAACGGTAGCGCTGGAACAAGCATGTTTACAGACTTGTCACGCTTGCGAAGAGCCAACCTGACACACAATAATCTGCTTGGCTCTGCTTTTCAGTTTCACTCAGGTTCAGCTACTTGGCTTCGGCTTTTTTCGAGCATGTTTATCCGCTTTGCTTTAGACTTTGTTTCGAACACGTTTACGAATATGATTTAGTCCGTCCGTTTCGATCGCGCTTGGCCACAGGGCTTCGCCGATTAATGAGGCAGCATCACCGCTAGCGATGAGGTTTTGCACGTTCAGCTCGGATATCAACACGCTTTTGACTTTACCGCCGAAATAGAGAACATCCACTGCCACCGGTATGGCGAATCTACAGAATCCCACGGCGCACACTTTTCGCGAACGTTCATAGTGGTCTGCCTTCTTCGCACCTCGCTAACGCGGCATTAAACTTCGCAGCTGACCCCTTCGACGTTCGCAAGAGGACTCATGCTGCTGCTGCGGCTGTTACGCGATACGATACGCCGCCGTGTCTAGCCATCCGCTTCGCCTCGTTCCACCACCGCGCTAGCCTCTCCATCTCGGGACATGCTTCCGCGACGAGCGAGCCGCCGGAGGCTCGGCAAGCCGCGGCACCTCTTCCTCTCTTGTTTCACTCTGACCTTCCTGCCTTCCTCCACGGCACGGTTCTCTGTCTTTCACTTCCTCCCTGTTCTCGCTACGCCAGCTGCAGCCAAACCGGTTTTCCCTCTCATCCTCGATGGCGCGCTCCGCTCGGCTGTTGCCATAGCAACCGGCAGCGCTCATTTCTGGCTTTCGCTCTCTGAACCGGTTACGACTGCCGTTGTAAACCCTAATTAGGTTTTATAAAGTTATTCAAACCTTCGCTGCTATCAGAAGCAAGCCTACTGTGCCCGTGCTACCGCAACTAGCATGGGCACGACCAGATGTTGCGCGTAGTCATCCTCATTGGTTAGAGGAAGTTCTCTTTGGGATGACGGATGTGTTATAACGCGAATTGACAAGACATGTAACAGGGAAAGCTTTATGCTGTCCCTTTTTCTAGTCGTCAGTTCACGCTTTGACGATATGTGCAACCATGTAGGGAAAAAAAAATCGGTAGGAAGCGCGCCGCCAAGCGGCCAGCCTTCGCAAACCAAGAGCTCGTAAAGCCGCTCCCTCCCTCGTTTTTCGCTCTCGGAGTCAGTTCCTAATGTTTTGGTTTTGGTATGTTTTAGTTCGCGCGTCTTCGCGGCCCATGGAGCGGACGTCTCTGCAAGGAGGTTGATCTACGCTCAGTTTGCCGCACTGGTCCGCGCATGCGCGCACGCAATGGTGATAGATATCATCGCACGCTATCACGTGGCGTGATCTACTCAGAAAATGGCCAGATACTGCACTGTCGCAAGAGGTGAGATCAAGCTGCTCTGCCCATAGGTGTTGATGGCCTTTCGCACATAGAAAACAAAACACATCTAGATTCTGTTTGTCGATGGGCTGTCTCAACTGGTGCTAGAATTCCCAGAGCTTGAGGCCAACAGAAGTAAGCAGAGCTGCATGCCAGCTCCTGGTAACCCGGTTCTTGGCTCGTGTACATGATTCGGAGCGCTCGTTTTACTCGCTATATAGAGAAGGTGAAAGTATACCATAGAACATGCTTACCTCTTGCGGCCTATTGTCGTAGTTGTATACCGTTACTGGAACGTCAATTTGTTCATTCTGGATGACCGAGTAAGGGAGGTTGACTTCGACAAAAAGCTTCTTAAACACTGGAATCTCGAGGGGCTCGTGTACGCAGATGCCGCCGGATGGCGCGACACTGAAGGCGCTCAGTACCCAAGTAGTGATAGAGTCCGGCAGGGAGAGCTCGACGCTGGTTTCCGGTCCTTCCCTGTAATTTACCGGACGCTGTATGTTGGCCACACACACACACACACACACACACACACACACACACACACACACACACACACACACACACACACACACACACACACACACACACACACACACACACACACACACACACACACACACACACACACACACACACACACACACACACGCACACACACACGCACGCACGCACGCACGCACGCACGCACGCACGCACGCACGCACACGCACGCACGCACACACACGCACGCACACACACACACACACACACACACACACACACACACACACACACACACACACACACACACACACACACACACACACACACACACACACACACACACACACACACACACACACACACACACACACACACACACACACACACACACACACACACACACACACACACACACACACAAAGCTTTGGTCTCCGCAGCCACAGCCGCAGGGCCGGTAATTCAGGTAGGTAACGATAAATAGTTTATTTTCGCGCACCGATGTTGAACTATGCTATGCGGAACGCTGCTGTGTAGAATTCCTTATTAATTTAGACCGTTTAGGCTTCCATAAGGTCCACCAATACCTCATTTCTTTCATTCGGCCTCCATCGAAACTAGGCCGTTGTTGCTGGGAGTCGAACACGAAACTTCGCGCTCAGTAGCTGAACCACGATGCCATGGCTATGATTTCTGACAAACAACTGGGTTTGTCCATAGCTCTGGCAGTATAGTAATTGTTGGGGCAATAGCGAGCACCGTTAACCAGAGCTGCAAGCTGCAATGGCCATAAATGGAATGGCCGTTATGGCGATAATGGCGTCAAAAAAATACATGCCAGCATTTTTTTCTTTTAGATCTATGTTCACCGTATATAGAGATGTAGCTTAAGCATGACAGAAGAAATAACAGAGTGAGGAGAGAACAGAGGGCGGTAGAGGGGCTGTGTAAGTAGCAGCAGAGCAGAGGGAAAAGGACAGGAGAGGACAGGAAACTTGAGTCCAACTGGCTCTGGAATCCGCCACGACGTCTTTAAAATGCCCATGGGTCACGAAAAAAGGAGAGAAGATACGAGAGGCCTCGGCGTCACTTAAGGAAAAAGAAGATGGAATCATCTTGTCCGGACGAATTCTCCTCACTCTTTTACATCCCATTTGTTCACCTTCTTCCGCATGCCGCTGACCACAGCGATTGATCATGCGTTTAGGCAAGACGCAGGTCCATACAAAACCAACCACTGGAAATGCTTTATCACAAAGCTGCTTATCCGTTTGAGCTGAACCAGTGATTAAAGTCCCATCAGCTAGCAAAAATACGCCTGCGCTGTGCTGACTACGCTAGAGGCACCATATTCCCCTCACCCCCATACCAAATAATGCCACTGACACAGCTGCTAGAGTGCCAGGAAAAGGTGGTCTCCAGATAGCGTGACTTCCGCTACACTTTTCTCCCATCGCGCAACATTAACATCATCTCTCCAAGCGTTTGAATTCTCCTATGTCTTCAAAAAAAGAAAAGAATAACAGCGAAAATGTGTGTTGCTGGTGCGGGGCTGGCCGCGTTGGTGGGCCTCCTAAGACCACCGAAGATATGACGACCGGCGTTAGGATCGTGAGATTAAGCCTAGTGCGTTGAGCAGCTGAGAGACACCAGGATACCTAGCACATTAACGAATCGCCCGTGCTGGCTTGGACGCTTGATTGAATTAATTCGAGCCTATCGGAACTCACGGTGCCTCTGTGGTACGGGCCTTGTCTGCTCATTTATATCAAGAGAACACCCGGCTCCTCGGGCTTGTTATGAGTTTCCCCGGTGCGGAGTCAGCATGCTCTGTTAGGTTCAGAAAAAACAAAGTTTACCGCAGCTTACGCGTCTTCGGCGAGCAGGCTCGCGCACTGAAAATCCAGTGCTCGCTTTTTCTTTATGTCTGTCTAGAAATAGGACTGAAGAGGGGGACGACGGGCCGCTCTCTCTAATATGCAGTTTGTGGGGATGAGTTCGAAGTTTTTTTTTTTTTTTTTTTGGGGGGGGGGGGGGGGACTTATGTACCAGGTGTGTCTTCCACTAAAAACACAATCTACAAGTGGGTGACCAGTAGCAGAACTCCAGAGTTGTTAAGGGTCGTAAGCAGACAGTGACCTCAGTACAGAGATTCACGCAATACGCACACTCTCACCTGGTTCAAGATCGTACAACCATAAAGCAATATTACGTCAATGGCTCGTTTCCATCGGAGGCAGATTGCCCATAAACAACACTGTTAGGATTTCGGTACTATTTGTGCAACTTGTGGTGAAGAAGGTTTAGATTTAATCACCGAGTTATGTTTGCTGAAGTAAACCACCGTTGAACCAAAAGCGGACATTGGCGCATAGTGCTTGAAGTGTGCAGTTTGACCTCAGAGTACAAAATAATAGGGAGTTTCACGCTGCGCAACCGCTGCTAGAAACGAAAACAAAGTTTGGCAAGCCGGTAGGCTAGCTATGTAGTTCGCGAAAGAGGTGCGATTCGGCAAAAAATGGCCATTTATGGTTACAGGTGTGACTTTTTCTTTTTTGATGCTGCATCTTTTCATCAATGTAAATGACAGGCACGCTGGAGATATCCTATATGGAGCGTCCTTTGTGGAGTCCTACGCATGTTCATTTCACAGTTCGCAGCAGCGCAACAGGTGTGCGCCACAACACCGAGATCAAACGTCTGAAGAGTGCTAATACGTGCTTAAAACCGGCTCGGAAATGCGGCACAGAACGCAGGCCCTTCTTTTCACTGCGGCACTAAATTCAGCACAAAAAAAAAAAACACGGGAGAAGCATAAAGTATAAACTGTCTTTCTGAAAAGAAAGAAGAGTATTTACATAAATCATAACATACGTGGAGCACCCTAAACACGAATTAACCCATATTTTAGTAAAAAGAGAGAAATTGTCCTCTAGTTGACTCCGTTTTAGGGGTGCGATAGGGTGCCCCAGCCCATTGGTAGATTTCCATCACTAAAAATTCAAAATACTTAAGGCTGGCAACGGAAACAAATTCCACCTTCAAAACATGCGAAATTCAGTCAGTTACGATTTTGGCCGCGGTTTCAGTCTTCCCTATTTTGTTAAACTCTAGACCTCCGGTTTCCCTTTTAAAATCCTCCCCTCATTGCTAACAGCATACCGTGCTTTGCAGTGGGAATATGCTTCCGTTGTCAAGAGGAGGCATACAGTATGTTTTCCGACCGAAATCAACTTCGGGACTTGGCCAAGAAACACTGGCCATAAAAATTAGCGTTCTAGAAAACAACTTCGTGTTTACAGTGCGCTACTTATGGTTGCGAACATGCGATCAAAAACCATCGCGCCAAATTTGTTCCTTAAAGGTGGGTTCAGACGAGCGGACCGGATAGTCCTGGCGCGTCAGCGCGGTTATCGTGACACGTGACCAAGCATCCATGAGTCGGTCCGGACGTCGAGCATTCACACGAATGCAGCGGACAATCCGTGCGTCATCTCTCCCCCAGCGTGCTTGCGCTGTTTGCACGACTCCGAAAACTCTGCTACCGCTAGTTTCAACACAAACGCCGAGCGAAAGCGTCGTCTCGCTGCACTGGCTGTGGTCACTGAAGTGTCTGAGGACGACGAGGAAGCCTTCGCGGCTGAAAAGCGGTTATGTTGGACGAAGCCTTAGTTGGAAAATAGCGAGAGTAAAACCTCAACTTGCCAGCGCAAACTACGTCGGTGCCCTGGCCGCACTTCGTCGGTCTCAATTTGTTACGTTCATTTCAAAACGTCCGGTGCTTATTTCCAAACAGCGCCCTCAAGACTCATGCGCAGGGAATCGCAACAATGTAAAATGCATCGCAAGCGCAAGTTAGAGAGCCCAATAAGTTAGAAAGTTTCAGTAAAAAATAATAAAAAATATTACGTACCGGCCGTGTACGGGGCCGACTCGGGATTTCGCACATCCATTTCCGTGGCGATCTTTTGCCACAATTTATCCCTTAGCGTCATGTTGAGGTGATAAGCGTGTTAAATATTCCATATACGTTGACAGCTCACAACGAGCGCTAACAACGCGACGGTCGATTGCTTCGTCACTGAAAGCCTTATTTCCAACATTACTCATATTAGCAGAAACAACAAAGCAAAGCGGGCACCCACGCAAGCGCACACGCTCAGACACACAGTAACGACGCGGTGCAGCAAAAACAGAGTAAACAACGCAGTGAAAGAAACACGAAAAGGAGGGAACACAATGCTGCACTCGAGCTGCACATACCGCGAAAGAACGAGTACTTCTTCGAAGAATACGAAGACCTAGTGGGTGGCTACGTGTCTGCTTCTAGGTCTGTGTTTTCGCTTTTTGCTGTTTTCTCGCGTGTGGCGTGGGTCGGACCGTGCCCTCCGTGAGACCGAATGCTGACGACGCCCCTGCGGTGAAATTCCCGGCAAGGTGGGCGCATTCTCAAGTGAGAAAACCCAACCGGAACCCTCAGGGGCAAGCTAGGCTTAGCTCGGCGCTGCCGAGCGAGGCCGCGCTACGCGTCTGCATGGATTCTGCGTTGTCGACGACAGCTACGCGGATGCCCGCTGTGTTGCCACCTGACGCAGCCTCCACGTCCACGCAATCGTCAGCGCCTCTGGGCCTCCAGCCTGCGCCGTCTTCCGATGCTACGACTTTGACCTGTGACATGGACTGCTCCACCGCCTCCGTGCCCGTGGCACTCCCTCAAGAAACTGTGCCCGTCGCGCCAATTCAGTATTCCCACCAAGGGCCGTCACCAGCGTCTGAGCCTCCTCCACAGATGCTTCCCGTGAGTCAAGGCTCTCTTCCGCCTGCTGCGAATTCGTTCCGCGTTACCATCAAGCCTACATTGCGTTTTGATATGACTGCCATCCCTGCCCGGAATATTCAAGCCACAATTGACCACGCTCTTGGCTCTTCGAACTACTGCGGGTTTGTCGTCCATCGCCCATCGAACACCATCACGGTAAACTTGTCATCCTTGATGGACGCCCAGAAACTTTGCGCAGTTACGCGGATCCCCCTGGATGAGAGCAAGCATGTCCCGGTGCAAATATATTTTGCATCTGGTCCTGACACACTCCGCTGCATGGTTTATCATGTCGACAGCACGAGCCCTCCCGAGGAGGTGCGCGCAAATATTCGCTGCTCAACTCATGCATGTTGTACTGCAAGCACGGCCTATGGGTCGCCGGGGCTCATACCTGCTCATCCTGCAAGGCCCATTGACTCTCCCGAAGTACCTTACCTACTACGGTGCGATCGTCAAACCACAACCCTTCCGACCTCGTCGTATTTTTTGTTATCACTGCCACGAAGAAGGACACATGCAAAATACCTGCCCCAATCCAGCAGCTGTGGCCGACATGAATGAACCAACAGTTCCTTGTGCCCTGTGCAAATCGCCGGACCATGACATTCGCTCCCCCGCTTGTCCAAAGAAGAAGCAGGCGAAGAAGTTTCACAAGTCGCCTGCAAAAATGGATGTTCCTACAAGTAATCGCTTTGCAGCTCTCGCATGTGACGACAACGACTTCCCTGAACTTCCTTTATCTGAGCCCGCTGCTCACCATACGTCTCCTCACCCGCGTACATATGCACAAGCGGCTCACCTTCCCGGATCAAATGGTACGCCAAAACGTCCAGTGCATCCATCATATGTGGATACCACAGATGAAGACACAGCTTTAGACAATGCAATCGCGGAGGCTCGCCGCCGACTAGACGAACTCACCCAGCGCCGGGAACCCAGCGCAGACAGTGGGACTCCCTTGAAGCTATCAATAGGGAGGCTGTGCGCGTCATAACATATCTGCCTCGTTTAACACCCATACCTGTGCTACAGGAGTTCGCCCAACTTAATACACTCGGTGAAATCATTGACCAACGGGTGGCAAATAGAGCTCGGAAACAGTCTCTCAAACTTCATCGTTTAAAGGCACTTCCACCGTGGTCCTATTGCCAGCTCACTGACAATCGCCCCACTGTTTCCCCGTCGGTATCAGCAGCGTATCTGCCTAAAGGGTGCATATTATACACGGATGCATCACATTCTGCAGAGAGGGGAGTTACTGCTGTGTATAGTCCATCTCATCCGCATCTCAGCTCTCGCGCGACGTATACTGCGGATACGTGCACTCCCCTGGCATTGGAACTTCAAGCCATTTATAATGCCATTGCTTCCCTTCCGCTCCTTCCAACATTCAATACAGTTCATATTTACACCGACTCCCGCGCCGCCCTTAAACAGCTTAAGGCTGTTCGACGGACGTTCCAGATTTCAGAATCAATTCATGTGCTCTGCGCAAAGTATCCATGTCCTCTGCGCATACACTGGATTCGCGGCCATGCCCAGGATCCACATAACATTCAAGCGGATGCTATGACTCATCTTCATACATTAGACGATCCGCCACCTTCCCCTCTTCCCCCAGATCCGTTCCTGTCCCAGGTTTCCGATTCCGAAGTTCTGCGCCAGCGAACACGCGCTCTAATTCCTCCGTGTTCGCACCCTTTCCCCCGTAGTCTTACTCGGCAGGAGGAGGTATCCGTGAGCCGGATTCGGGCAGGGGCGGCTCTGACACCATCTGTCCGTCATCGGTGACGTGCCAAAGATCTGCCAGCACCTGACAGGTGCCCTCACTGTAGCGCTGCACCGGACATTTGTGATGTGCGGCACTTGTTGTGGACGTGCCCAGCGACGGCTGCTATCAGAAAATGGCTCCTCAGGGAGGTGGGCCTGCGGTGGAACCGCGAAAGTGACTACGTGAAGTGGACTATGGACAACCGTTTCATTAACAACCTCTGCGACTACCTCAGCGCAACGGTTCTTCACTCCTTTTAACTTTCAATCCCGTGCATTCCTTCCCCCCCCCCCCCTCCTTTTTTCAACTTATGCCTCATGGCACACTTCTCGAATAAAAAAAAAAACATACCGCGAAAAGCGCGCCAAAACTAAAGGCGCCAGCATGAAGCAAAGCCGACTTCATTAGCTAGCCAGACGAGCACTCGAGCCAGCGTTGACTGACCTAGAAGCAAAAAAGAGCAAAAACAATCCCGGTCCGCCGCCAAGCTCGCGGACTGACAAAGGCGCTCGCCTTTTTCACTCGGTCCGCGGTCCGGGCCCGGAAAACTCCGCGCAGCCCGCTCAAGGTCACTCAGAGCAGTGACGTTCACGTCACGTGGCACGCGGACAGCGCTGACGCGCCCGGACCATCCGCGATCCTGTCCGCTCGTCTGAGCCCACCTTAACGGAACAGGAGACTCCAAAATGCGTTCTTCAAAATATAGTGTTTCCAATGCGACTCACTTGATGGTGTGTGCATCGAATATCCACGTTTCTCGAAAGTCCTTGCGTTCCTCGTGTCCGAAATCAAACTTTTCTCGTCCTAATGTGTCTGTTTCTCGTGGAAGCTCGAAATCAAATGGTTCCAAAAATTGTGCCGAATACGTGATGCCGAACAAGCTAGGTTCCGCCTTGCCCAACCAAAGGCGACTCTCCCGGTACGGTATCTCCCTCTGTAGTTGCACGAATGGCGGAGACTCATCTGCAGTGGGCTCAGCGCCTGAAAGGAAAGCAGACGATCTCATGGGTTTGTTGCTCATCTAAGTGAAAACACTGGAAGGGCAGCGTTCGTGAAATAGTGCATATGGCATACCACCCATAGAATTTTCTTGATGATGATGATTTTACTCCTATGGCTTAAATTACTATAGACACCAAATTTTTCTCACTTGTTTACTTCTTTAAAACGATGCGTTAGACATTAGTATATGTGAAGCAACCTGTGGTATTGGTGTACGACTGCGAAAAAAAATTATAATGGCATTTCTTCTTGATGCTGTTTCGGTATCGGTTTCATCAGTCGAATAATGACTGTGACGCGTAGTTTGTGTTTAGGCCACATACGGCATAAAAAATCGACTATATAATTGCTGACAGGTCATTTTTTGTCATTCTAGGTCTTGGAAGAAGCTGGATTAAATGTCGTAGTGAATTAAATCACATATCGATTATATTAGTTTTCCTAGTGGATCACATGACCAAAACATCAACTTAACGTTACAGTTGTCGTTCGGTCGATGAAACCGAAACCGAAGCAGCGTGAGAGAAGAAATTCAGTTAAAAATTATTTAGCGGTTGTAGGCAAATACCACCCGGTAATCCATGTATTCTAATGTCTAACGCATCGTTTGACAGAAGAAAAAGTGCTATAAGATTAGGTGTCTATACTCCTTTAAAGGCAGCCTGGCTAAAGAACGCCCTGGCTAGCATGTTTGATTAGCACAATATCGAGTCAAAGGCCTCTTTTTAAATTGGCGTTAAAAACAAATGTGGTTGTGCAATTATACCCCGCAATAACGCTAGGGCTTACCTCAGTACATGGGACTAGGCCCTTATTTATTATTTATTTACATATAACCGTGGGCCGAAACATATCCTTATAGCACAGGGTTATGGCAGCAGATTAGCAACATAACATGAAACATTTTTAGAATTATAATAAACTCTGTTCTATTAACTAGAAAAGAATAAAAATTAACTTCGTTAGCAACGCTTGCTGTGGATGCAGGAAGGTGGTTCCAATTATGCGATGTCTTGGGAGCAAATGACAGAAGTATTGTGGCATGTCAACGAGACTACTTTGCGATGGTGCTCACAGCGAGAGGATACTTAAACTGATGACACGATGAAATCTTGGGCTAATGTGGGAGGATGAAAATTTTATGAAAAAGACGGAGGGCGAAAATATTTTCTGCGGGCGCCTAGGCTAGGAAAGTTCGAAACGGATTCCACTAAACTTACGCTCGCAGTGAGGTTGTGGTTATAAACGTGCTCATTATTTTAACAGTTTCTTGAGTACGGATTAGAGTAACGTAATTAAGGTCCACAATCGAGGCTGCGCCTTCTCATTTCGACCTGGCTAATATTTTGTATAACAGGAGTTTTAATGAAAAATATGCAAATAAGTCGATAATTGAGAAGGAGGGCATAACATTTCATATCTTGATGGCACCAACATCTTCATAACAATGTCTGAAAAGCGTTGAGTGGTATCACAAGGCTCTAAAAATGATATCGCGAAGCTGGATTGAGACTGAGTGTATATAGCTTGACGTCGAGTTTTATTGTCAGGTTGTGGGCTTGTCCCGAAGCGCTGCACATGAATCACGTCCAGAATGGGCTGTTTTTGCTTAAATTCAGTTCGTGAACATCCGCTGTTGTTTATGATTATCACATCCAAAAGCGAGGGAGGGAAAAAGAAAATTGTATCGCGCTGTGCGATCCTGTTTGAACGCATATGGAAACCGGCCATGACAGCTCGTATCTACGCGTTACGCATAAAAGCTGCGTTTTTTTCTTATATAATGTTGGTTGGGTAGCTTAAAGAAAAGCCGAAATCTAAGCGGTGCCATAGGAGTTGGTGCCAAAGCCAGCGCTGATGCCGATGCTTAAGTTTATATTTTTGGACGCCAGCGGCGTAAACTACGCAAATGAAATAGGGCGCTACAGAAACCATTTAATGACAGCTGTGAGCGCCGCACTCAAAGCCAAACGAATCGGTGACCGAGGTGACCTGAAATAACTTCGCAAATTTCCCTGGTGAAAAAATTCGCGTCGTGATTTTTCAACCGTCTTTTAATTATCCAAATGCGTAAATTTGGCTGCGGAAACGTTGCTTCTTCAAGATGCAAGCCGCCAAAATTCACTCTGGCAATTTGCAAACAGACCTGATGCGAAGCACTTACTTTCATTAAGTGAGCTAATGAAGTGAACGATGCAGATATTCAAATAAATAAATTCTTGCCTAATGGAGGAGTACTTCTTTCCTTCCCGTTAACTTCAGACACTTTGAGGCTCTATTTCAAGATTTCATGAATTTGGGCACATAGCATAATTATGCATTTTACTTAATTTTATGACCTATAAAAATACCTTAAATGAAGTGCACCTTTCACCCTGCATCCGAATCAACATTTCCTGCAAGAACACAATCCGACCTGGATGGAAAATTGACGCCTATCTGCGTTCCCTCGGTGGCTAAAGTTTCCTTAAAGGAAATTGCATACGCAGCGGCGTCCCTTTTCCATCTAGGCTGCCTCGACAAACCCGGTGGTTAATTCCGGGACCTACGGGGAACTGCCGGCGGCCCTGAGTAGCGAGCCTACCCCGGCATGGGCTGGGAATCCGGGAAGCTGCGCGTTCTTATCGAATGAAGTGCATCCTACCTATTGCGCAGCATCGGGAGAAGGCATGAATACATTCCACAGAGGAGCCGTGCATCGTCCTTTGGTGCTCGTTGCATCTCAGCAGAGACGGGCCTGTGCGCAGACCTTGGGCGCAGCACTCGCGCAGTGATTCGTCCTTGAACTCTTGCACTGTGGCCGCGCACGTATACGGGAGGGGGGGGGGGGGGGGGAGAAAAAGATGTGTGCAGTAATCAACGCAGGAAAGTCATGATGAGTATACCCTCCCCCCCCCCCCCCCCCACACACACACACACACGCACGCACGCACGCACGCACGCGAGATGCGCAAAAACGCAGTGGATAGAGGTGTAAAGGTGGTACATTAGTGACCAAGACGCGCTCACTGCAAAAAAAAAAAAAAATCCGCTCATCTACGGAACGGTCTCCCCTACGCTCATTTGCATTTGCGGCGGCCGCAAGATGTGCGCCGGCAAATGCTAATCCGTTTGCGGGCTTCCTTTGCGGGCCGGTAAAAAAAAAAATGGTTGGTGTGTATGTCACTGTAGCAGCACCATTGCCGATGGCGACGCAGTGCAAGATGAATCAGCAGCTGCTGCGCCGAGCGCGTGCTGTGGCCTTAATTAGTGTTGGTATTCAAGTGGTGTGGCCGCGCCGGAGAAGGGACAAGGAAGTCAAGTCGGAGACGTGGTTACGGAGGATACACGGAAAACTTTATAGAAACTATTTACACTTTAACGCGTTTGCGTTAAAGGTCCCGTGTAGCAGAAAAACCGGTGTCGCCATTGGCTGGCGGCGTGGCCGAATATTTAAGCCTAACCAAAAACCCGCGTGCGATCACAAACTTACTTCCGTATTTGCTCATCAAAGCCGAGGAAATGTTCGCCCTGTCTCCGTTAAACTGTATGCATATCACTAGCCTCTGCTGTCCCGTGAAAGTATGCTGAAAATTTGGAAGCTGTTCCAATTTCGTCCCTTTATGAGTCTTCTCCATGCTCTCTGCTGTGGGCCTCTGGGCCTGCATAAACATACAACAAAAGTTTACGGCGAATATTTAGTCAAATACATGCACGACAGAATGCCTATTGAAATCAAAATTACAAGAAATCTGATGGAAAAGCACGAGAAAGTTGAGAGCTGTTTGGCCGCGGGATCCAGAAATCTGGTTTAGTCAAATCAACGACCTTGTGAGGCTTTTTAGAGCGCCCGTATCGTTTTACACTTGTTGAACTGTTGACTACGTGGGAGCACATTGAACACTCTTTGCCTTCCAAATGACACTTGAGCTGCGGAAGTGATGTGTTTTATAAAAGAAATCCGTTAACGACAAGTGCGCATTACAATGTAAGCGCGGTCTGACGAAGATCTGCTCCGTTGACGCGCGGAACCGGCACGGTGTCTGACTTGTGAGTGACGCGGTGCGGTGACGTAGGCGCTGCAGTCTGACGTTTGAGTGACGCGGTGCAGTGACGTGGTCTGCCGCTACCGGCAGTGCCACCATCGATATAAAACGAAGAGCGCGAGGCCCGGACGCTCAGTCTGTGTCCAGCCTTGGACTGGCGGCGTCTTGGACGTCTTGGAGTAAACATCTCTTGTTTCTCTAGTCCGAAGTTGCCACAATGGCGGCGAGGGTAAAGAATGGCACGTTAGCAAGCGGATAGCGCCGCCCGGCAACGCACAAGCAGCATCGGTACGCCGAAGCTCGAGCCGTTCACAGGTGAGGGCGGCAGGCACTGGGAGAAGTATGTCGAAAGACTGGAGCAGTATTTAATCGCTAACGATATTCCGGAAGACAGTAAAAGAGCCGTGTTCCTGAGCGGATGCTGGCAGCCTGCGTATACGCTGCTTCGAGGATCACTCGACCCCACAGCTCAAAGGGTGCCTCGAACTTCTTTCCGAGAATTACTCGCCCGGTCCGTCATTCGTAGTCCAAAGGTGCCATTTCTATTTCCGAGAGCAAAAACGTGGGGAATCCGTAAAAGAAATTGCAGCGGCGCTTCGTGAGCTCGCCGACGGCTGCAGTTTCAGCAGTGAACTCGACAGTCACTTGCGTGATCGGCTGGTTCACGGCATCAACAACGATTCGATTCGCAGAACGCTGCTATTAGAACCGGACTTGACGCTAAAGAAATCCGGGGCGATAGTGACAAGTGTGGAAGCGGCGGCGCGAAGCGCAGTAGAGATAACTGGCAGAGCAAGCGACGCTGCGGTGAACCGCATGACTGAATGGGTGGATCGGTCGCGGTGTTGCCGCTGCGGAGAGGCAGCATCACAAAGAAGTCTGCGAATGCGCAGCTTTGCGCTGTTTTAAGTGCCAGCAGAGGGGAAATAATGCTAAAATATGCAGAAGCAAAGGACCTGTTGGTAGAAAGAAACGCAAAACGAAAGCAGATAGGGGGCACACGATGGACGCATGCAACGAAGATACTGACGACTCCAGTGCCGGATGCGTGTGAAACCTGTGGACGCTGTACGACTGGTGCATGATTGGAGAAAAAGGAAAAGATTCATGAAACCGTGGAACAGAAGGTTCCGCCCATATTCGTGGAGCTGCAGGGGGAAGGCGTAACAGCGAAAATGGATTTGGATACCGGGGCGGTGTTTACGGTCATGGAGGAAGAGAGTTTCGGAGGCAATTCCCGACAGCCGTTCTCAACTCATCCAACGTCAAGCTCAGAGGATATTTCGGGCAAATTTCGCCTGTTGTTGGCAAGGCGATAGTGACGGCCAGTTTCGGAAACAGGACGGCGCGGCTGCCGTTATTTGTGGTGAAAGGGGGAGGAAGAGCCCTCTGGACAGGAACTGGACTAAAGAGTTCGGAATGCCTGTGGATCACCTTGTCAACTTTCATCAGGTGAGCAGCACAGCTGACTTGTTAGTCGGGAAATTCCAGGCAGTGTTTACTGAAGGACTCCATAAAATGGGAGGTGTAACGGCAAATATTCATGTGCCGGAAGTCGTGAAAACAATTTTCTGTAGAGCACGATCCGTGTCATTCGCTTTCCTAGATTTTCTCTCACAGGAATTGATGATGTTGCAGCGTGACTGCATAATAGCTCTGATGCGCACTTCGGAGTGGGCCTCTCCAAAAGTACCAGTGTTAACCTCGGTTACCTTCGGCTCTGTGGCCCAGCAACTTTTGGCTACATCGCGGCAAAATACATGCGCTTTCGAGAAGCTTGCTGGCAAAGCAACCCCTCCAGTGCACGTAACTCGCAGAAATAGCCTAAATTTGTTGGGCCTCAGCGCGGAGTGTACCCGCTTTTTCGACATTATAAAAAGTGATATAGATATTATTTATTTTAGGGCACGCCCCTCACACCTCACTATTAGCGAGAGCACGACAGCAAGGTTCTTGCACTCAGCAGCCTTGGTGTCAGAAAGCTCCGCCGTTCGCCAGCGCTGCTGCTGCAGCCACGGCTGTAGCCATGGGCTGCATACTTTTGACAATGATTGTATAGGTTGTACTGCAGCTATATCTCGAGAACTACTTTGAAGACCATCATTTTCTAATGAATTCGCGCGTTGCATGCACTCATCGTGATAATATTCGTATCTCAACAGTACGCGTCTGGGCACTCGTGGTAAGGCACAAACGGGAGGACATTATGAGAAGAGGAAAAACGCAGGAACAGTGGTGCGAAGTCCAGCCCCTCTCCTCGATTTCTGGCTCGTGGAGAAGTAACGACAATCAGAACAAACAGGGAAGCGCGTAGGTGTGAGTTCATATTTGAGAAAAGCGCGAACAACTGACGGGGAAAACACAGGAAGAAACGACGACCCAGGCGCTGAACTAACAGCTGGGGTTTATTTCGGAACAAGCACAAATAAATACATCTCAAGACCAGATAAAGACACTGCTGTCAAAGAGCCGTGTGACTCGTGTGTTTATCGTGTGACTCGGCTCTTTGAGAGCAGTGTATTTATCTGGCCTCGAGGTGTATTTATTTGTGGTTTTTCCGAAATAAACCCCAGCTGTTAGTTCAGAGCCTGTGTCGTCGTTTCTTCCTGTGTTTTCCCCGTCTGTTGTTTGCCCTGTTTTCAGCTATGAACTTCAGCCAACTCGCCCAACTTTCGGTGTTACGTAGGTGGGAGGTTGAGAAAAAAAATATATGCTTACGGATGTTCGGAACGATGCGACGCATCCTCCTGTGTCGGTTGTCTGCATGAGTGAGAACGTGATTGAAATTATCGGTTTGCCCACCCTCTGCTTGCTAAGTATAAAGCATATATACTTAAACATTTTTAGTAATTCTGTTTCTTACATCATCTCAGGCTCCGATGCGTTGCCAGAGTAAAAAATTCAAGGACAAGTTGGCATTCTGGACGTCGTTAAATTATGCTGTAGGGTTGAACAGCTGTACTGGTACGCGATTTCGCACAGATGTAAGGCGTGCATCATATGCGACAGCTAATACTGACGATGTGGAGAGCGCAGAAACGCCGTCTGTAAAGAGTTGCGCGCTCCGTTATGCTCATGAGCAGGGACTGCATTGGTAGACGCAAAAATATATTCCCTGGGAACCTTTTGATGTGTTTTCTCTTGCGTTCTTCCTTGCAAAAATTACTTTCGATAGTCTATAGACTCTTCATAGCCTTTTGTCTATAAAGTCTATTGACTCTCTATAGACATTTTATAGACTAGTCTACAGGCAATACAAACGCTGTAGGCAATCTATAGATTTATGTCCATGAACATCTAGTAGACTTTCGTCTATAGCCTATGAATAGATAATAGGCAATATCTATAGGAAGGCAATATAGGCTATAAGAAGACTATAGAAAGTCTATAGACAATTTCTATAAGGGCCGTGTTCGAAGTCGCCGGCAGGCGTCGTTATCTGTCGTTTTGTCGTCAGGCGAGATGCACCCAGATTTCTCTGGAATTATTGTATCCTAGCGCAACTTATTCCACGACGTTCAAAACTATCGTATGTTTATAAACACCTTATCTCGAAATTTCTTCGTCACCTTTAAATTCAGTGTCGCGTTAGTTCTAATCTCCGTTGACTGCCGAGTGCACGTGCTGCCATCGCCGTCGCCGAATTGTTTCCGGTTGCTTGTACAATATCGTCCAATAAACACTCTTCGAGTTTGAGGAGGCAGGTGTTAATTCCCGTCTTAATTGTGCACCACCTGCCACCGCCATTACGCGATTTGAGACTGGGGGTGCTGCTAAGGCGTTACCGTGGCGTTTAGGTTTCCTGAGTTGTTAGATGTCATTATGGGAAACTCTTTCCTGAGTAACGGGGAAACTCTTTTCTGAGATCTGAATAAAATCTGCGCAAGTTTTTCACTGCACAGCGGCATGTTCACAATCGTTATCATCAAACGGAATAAATCCACTTAAAGGAACAGCCTTCTCTCTCCGCCAGCCGTGGGCGCGTTATCACAGCTAATTTCCCAATGTCATATCTATAACCGGTATTCAGGCGCCCCTGGCACAGTTTGTATTGATTTGAAACCGGGCTGTTAGCTTAACAAGCCATAGCTTGACCGTCCTCCTCGTTACACGTTCCGTGAAGCCTAATTTTTACTCTTAAATACTACTAGTTATCATTACTATCATTACCTTGAACTTGTTCTGTAATCGACGGTGCTTTCGCTCTGTCTTTTCACAGTACCCTGTCCTGTTTCTCTCCACAGCATGCTGATTCGTCCTGACTGTATGTTCAAAATGCAAAAAAACAGCGCGAACAAACGGGGACTAGACGAAGAATGCACAGGAACAAGCGCTGTTCCTGTGCATTCTTCGTCTAGTCCCCGTTTGTTCGCGCTGTTTTTTTGCATTATGTATCACCAACTCGCCCGCTTATCTATCCTGTTGTATGTTCAAGTTTGCTCGTTAGCCTGAGATGTCGCGTTCCATAGTCGTACCCGTCCTGTGAGTTTTTTTAAAGTCCGCCGCTGCACTTCGCTTCAGTCGCAAAGCATGCGCTGGAAATATTACTTATGAAGGAAATGTCACCAAGAAATCGAAGGTTACAGAAACATTCTCAATTAATTCTCGTCTGTCGGCCTTCCCAATCCAGTACACGAGATTTTATCTTTTGTATGCAGACAGTGAATAACCGCCTAGAGATCAATCCGCTTGCCTGACACCACTTCTGATTGGTACCTTATCATCGCTCCTGCTGATAACAATGATCGGTGTGGAGTCCCTGAAGACTGTTTCCCGCAAACTTGCACAAGCTTTCCCTACGCTCTTGTTACGCTATTCCTGCGTGCTACTGGTATTGGTAGGTGGGTATGTTGGTAGGTGGCTAAATGATTACCCTCCCATTTGCATCTGGGTGGTGACAAGTGTCACCTAGCAATTAATTCCTAGCGTGCTTAATATTGCCGCCAATCTTTGAAGTGTTTGTTCATTCTTCAAATCTGCCGCCACGCCACTTTACCGCTTTGTTTGCGACGCAAGACGCAACTAGATTTATCTCGATTGATCGCAGCCAGGCCGAGTTTTATTTCTAAGTTGTTCTGGAATGTTTTAGTAACTTTGCACACTTTATCTCGAAAGTTCGTTATCAGCTTTAAATTCAGCACGGCCGGCAGCGGCGGGCATTCTGTTCGATGACCGCCGAGCACGCTTGTTGATACACCGCCGCCGAGTGATTCAGTCCACTGTGGGCGCAAGTCAGCCCAATAAAGTTTTCTTTTAAAATACCTTTTGTCCGTCTTCATCCTTCCTGACTGCCGTTACCACTACGTGACAATATCTGCGGATTAGTTGATAATTCATTTCCAATTACTTAACTACTCTTAGTGATTTAGTAATGGGAAACTTAAGCATGTTTCCAATTTGATTGTAGCTTATTAGTTACAAACGTTGACAGTGCGCTGGCGCGCATTCGAAAAGCCTTCTTAAACAATCAGCGGCCCTCAGCTTCTGCTTGGAAATCGGCACCGACGACGACTACGACGCTTTGATGTAGCTGTATTTGCCATATACAGCTGTCGCTGAAAATCCTTAATAGTTTGGAGCTCGAAAAAAGATGCTGACTAGAGCCCGATTCCCTCGCAGGGTGGCTGCGCATACGTGTCACTTCCAGCTGTTGCATACACACTCTGAATTAAACGCCGGTAAACATGGCATTCAGTCGGAACCAGAAGTCCAGATTATTTTCTTGCCTAGCTCGCCGGAGACACCGTGGGCTGCCAGCACCACTACGCCAGAGTTCTCTAGCGTCTGCTCGGCCCTAGTGCCGGCGTCCACTCCACGTCCGAGGTCCTTCGCTTTCATAGACTGCAGCACCTGCAGGGAGAAAGTGTTTTTGCAAAAACTAATGTCGCTAGCATAAACAAGGAATGTCATATGAAGTTCTGTGTTTGTGCCAACTTCTTGGTGCCTAGATATGTGTTATATTTCGAGCCATAACGTCCTATGCCGGCACAGCGAACAATAAGCACTCTTTAATGATATAGTGTGCATTCCCTTGAAGAAGCCGTGGCATTCGCTACCGCCGCTGCTGGGTCACCCGACAACCAGTCCAAGTCCAAGTACAAGTACAAGTGTCTTATGAAGGGAAATAGGAGCACATGGACGCCTTTTATTGATCACACGGGGTAAAAGCTGCATGGACGTTTTTACGGCACAATTTTAGTCATCTTTCCACTCTCGTTACGCTCAGGCAGCCCGCTGCAGCTGGATATATGTGAGAAAGCTGTTCCTAGTAGCTTTTGTGAAGAGTGTTGTGAGATCCAGAAGCACAAAACGCTCACAGTGGTATCGAAAAAGACACAACGGACGCTGACCTGCTACTGAATTATTAAGCATAAAACATTTTTAGCTAGCGTTCTCGGCATTCTATCAAAATACACCCCAAAATCGCGGTGTAGTTGATGCAATTGATGCCGAAACTAACGGCCTCCAAGCCGAAATTTCTCTTCGAATGGTGTCAAGCAGAAAATAACATTCCTAGCGTTGTAAGCGGGATTCGAATCGACGCCGGCGCGAACTGAGCAGCTCTGCTATCCCATGCCTCAGCCACCTCTGCAACGATGCGCGCAACGTGATGTAACAGGTATGCATACCACAGATGCTTCCATCAGCCAGTAAGGCTGTACAATGAAACTGGATGAGAGGAGAGCTAGGAAGTGTATTCTGGATAGGGGGCGCAACTACAACATGGCACTGGAGGAAAAAAGGACTCGGTTGGGCAGGCTGTGGCCGATTTGACAAATTGGGAAGGCAATGCGGCGGCACCTATTGCCTTTCGGCACAATATTATAGCTAAAGCAAGGTGGTCGAATCGAATGCGCCGAATCGATGAACACAGCACAGGTGCTCCGCTCGTACTCCAGGGAAGTTATGGTTTATGAAGCTTTCACGTCCCAAAGCGACTCAGGCTAAGAGGGACGCTGCAGTGAAGGGCTCCGGAAATTTCGAACACCTGGAGTTAAACCTCCATAAACCATAACGTCCCAGGCGTACGCGCGGAGCTCCTGCGCGCCCAGCCCTTGCTACGACGGGCACTTATAGAAGGCACACATTTCCATGTTCTTTTTGCTGGCTGGCTCGCCTTCTCTAGCCGACTGCAAGAATTTCGAGCCGTGAAGGAAAGAGCCGCGGAGGGCTGAAAGAACTTAAGCTGTGAAGAAAAAGTAGGGGGAATCTGAAAGAACTTCAAGCCATGAAAAAAAGAGTCACAGAGAGTCCAGGGGAACTCAGATTGCTGTAAACTGCACACCGCTCCCGACACATGTACAGATATCTGCACCGCGTTTGCGCTTTTCGGCGCTTTTTCGTTTCACTGCCTTCAGCCAATTGGCTGTAATCATATGAAATAAGCCAGAATGAACTTTTTTTGGCTGACGACAGCTGTTCTTTTCAACGGCTAAATAGAAAGCAACGATATTCATTACCTTGTTTTCTATTTTTTTTAACTGAAAACAGTATTTGCCTAATATTCATGAAACGTGCCATGAGCATTCGGAGAGTACCGCGTTAGAAACAGGCACCAGCCACTTCTAAGCTCGGCGAATTCCTTGGAGCATGCACGGTGAGGCGCCCGTATTCGGCCCACCTTGTCGCGCGTGAGGAGGTCCTTGCGGCGCAGCAGGTACACAGCTTTGTCCACGCCGAGCAGGCCAACGTGAGTCCCTGCCGTGCCCTTGAGCAGCAGGGTCTCACTGCCGCCGGGCTCCAGCGGATGGTAAGGATTAGACTTCCGGCTCATAGTGAACTGCAAGCACCGAATGTTAAAGCATCGTAAACGCAAATGAATGGCAAGTGTCTCGGGGACTGCAGCACAGCGGAGAAAGCGACGCCTTTCTGCTTGCCCAGAGTAGCGTGAACTGATGAATGCGACAGCGTTGAGTTGTCACACCTACACTCCGCCGATTTCCGGTGTCACGAAATTCGCTGATTGGTCGAGAAAGGCCACGTGACCTTGCTGGCACATCACAGCCTTGCCCATCGGGTTGTGAGCAACCTAGTTTCTAGAAATTTAAGCAGCCTAGACAGAGATTCGAAATCAATAACCGAAAAAGAAAGTGATATATGTGAATGTCAGCATCGTCGCAGCATAGCCGATGCCTTACACTAGCTAGCAGTCCAAATATGGCGGTTGATGGACCGGCAGTTGCAAAAAAAACTGACACAAACACACACTGAAGTTGCAACAGAATCTGCAACAAATGCGAAATGTAATGATATCGCATTCTACTATAAGGGCGTAGAAACAGCGAACTTTTCAGTCATAATTTTTCTTTGGTATGCTGCGCTGGACAATGAATCCCGCAGTGGAATTTAGCTACGGCAGCTGAATAATTTTAACTAAATCTTTTTCTTACGTAATTTCGGTTTAAAAATCCGAATGGCGACTCTGACCGACAGGATGCGTTCAGGTCAGGTGAGGCATGCAAAAAAGTGTGACATAACCGCTGCTTGTTCATTTCTTGTCATTACAGCCCTTGAGGAGTTTGCATAGGAGTTGACGTGAACTCAAACGAAGAAATCAGTGATCATACTTAAGTTCTTGTATGACTCATATGACCTGAACACGTCTTGTGCGTCACAGGCATAGTTTGGTTGTTGAAACTGAAACCGAAACAGTGTAAGAGAAAAGTTTCAACTATGAATTGTTTACCAATTGTGCGCGCAATTCACTCGCTTTCTGTGTCTTCTGATGGTTTACGGGTGTTTAACGTCCCAAAGCGACTCAGGCTATCAGGGACGCCGTAGTGAACGGCGACCACCTGGGGTTCTTTAACGCGCACTGATATCTCACAGTACACGGGCTTCTAGCATTTCGCTTCCATCGAAATTCGACCGCCGCAGCCGGGATCGAAACCCGCGTCTTTCGTGTCAGCAGCCGAGCACCATTACCACTGAGCCACCGCGGCTGCCCCTCTATGTCTTCTGAAGTGCTGCGCATCATTCTACAGAGACAAAGCGCAACTGAAATTTGGGGTCTATTCCTTTAAGATTGCTTGAGCGTCCCCATTGTTTTAGCTAATGTGAGTGTGCCACATCATGTACGGGGAATATAAACAAGGGTGAAGCGTCTTCAGCGCAGATATCTATATATATATAGAGAGAAACAGAAGGACGGAAAGGCAGGGAGGTTAGCCAGGTGATGCCCAGTAGGCTACCCTACACGTGGGGAGGGGAACAAAGGAAAAAAGGAAAGAAAGAGCGAAATGAACTTTTCACGTGTCAGTCGACCACCATAACAAGGGGACAGAGTGCTCACACTTAAAGCTTAAAATTTATAGTCGGGAACTCAACCCCGAGTCCTTTAAGAACTTCAATAGCGCCTTCACTACTTTCCTTTGTGATGAATGTTTTGTCCAAGGCCACAGAATCTTGTTTTTTTTTTTTAAAGGAGAACGACAGTCCGAGCGGAGGAGTGCAGCTGCCAGGAAGGCACGCTCTCGCTCAAAAACGAAGGCTCAAGACGATGCCCTCGTCTTGAGCGTAAGTGTACACCTCAACAAGGCGCTCTGAAGCAACCAAGCAAAAAAAATAATCGAGCCGACACAGATTGGTTTTGAATACGCACCTTCGAGTGTTCCGTGCAAGTTGGTTTGGCGTTGATGTAAACAGCGTCCGTAGCTAGCTCTCCGTCCAAGAAGGCGACTACTACAACCCGGAAGCTTGGCGTCATTTCTGGCGCCACAGGAAATGACACATGGGGGTCGATCGTGTCCATGGCCACAGTGCCTGCCTGCAGCACTCGGCCTCGGGAAAGGACCTTGCAAGAGTAGAGCGTGGCGTCAAAAACTTGGGCGCCGAAAATCCTGCGACTCGCTAAGCAGAATCTAAAAGCGAGACAAGACTGGTACGTGAAATGTTTGGTGGCTCTAGATGACGACAGTCTAAGGCGCTGTATATAAAACGGGACCTCAGTGCGCCATACGCTGCGCTCCCAACGCTCACTTACATATCTTATCTGAAAGCGGATAAAACCTGCAGCTAGAGGCCAGGCTCAAAGCTTCTCGCTTTTACATCCCGCAGCGCAGTCAAGACAGTTGTTATTTATCAGCGTGCTCCTAAAGGGGGACGATAATGAGTAATCATCCTCATGACTGAAACCTGCTCAAACTTGGAGTACTACCCTGAGCACGTTGGACTACCCCACAAAGTAACTACATCGAGGGCACGCGGAAAGAATCAATCTTTGCCAGAGCTCCAAAGTGCGACCCCACCAGGGCCGCACGTGGTAAGGTGAGTCACCAACAGCGCAGAGCAAAAACCATGAAGATCGCCACTGTGAAGGCATAAGAGCGGAGCTCCAAAGTTGAGAGAAGTCTGACCAGATTCAACGAAGCTTGCATTTGTTGCAGCATAGCTGCCCCCTGGCGAGTGGTAACGGTAATTGCCCTCTCATGGAATCAGAGTGCACAGGCTTACTCAGTTTACCATCGTTTAGCGTAGGAACGCCGTTAAATTTCCTATTAGTGGGGGATTGCTGGAAAGGAAACACTTTCGTTGGTTATGCTGAATGGGAGACGAGGCTTGTATTTTGTGCAAGACGCAAATAGCAGGATTTTTGGGATTCAAATGTTGCGTACTTGCAACTATATATAATATTTAACTGGAAAACCCAATTCTTATTTACCAAAACTCATCATCATCATCATCATCATCATCATCATCATCATCATCATCATCATCATCAGCCTTACTACACCCACTGCAGGGCAAAGGCCTCTCCCATGTCTCTCCAATTAACCCTATCCTTTGTCAGCTGCATCCACCCTTTGCCTGCAAACTTCTTAATCTCATCCGCCCACCTAACCTTCTGCCGCCCCTTGCTACGCTTACTTTCTCTTGGAACCCACTCCGTTACCCTTAAAGACCAGCGGTTATCCTGCCTTCGCATTACATGCCCTGCCCAAGCCCATTTCTTTCTCTTGATTTCGACTAGGATGTCATTAACCCGTGTTTGTTCCCTCACCCACTCTGCCCGCTTCCGATCTCTTAACGTTACACCTATCATTTTTCTTTCCATGGCTCGCTGCGTTGTCCTTAACTTAAGCTGAACTCTTTTCGTTAGCCTCCACGTTTCTGCCCCGTAGGTGAGTACCGGTAAGATTATGCTGTTGTACACTTTCCTCTTGAGGGAAATTGGTAAACTGCCACTCATGATCTGCGAGAATTTCCCATATGCGCTCCACCCCATTCTTATCCTTCTAGTTATCTCCCTCTCATGATCCGGATCAGCTGTCACTACCTGCCCTAAGTAGACGTATTCCGGGACAATTTCTAGGCTCTCCCTGCCAACTGTGAACTGTTGTTCCCTTGCTAGGCTGTTGAACATTACCTTGGTTTTCTGCATGTTAATTTTTAGACCCATCGATCTGCTCTGCCTGTCTAACTCGTTGATCATGATTTGCAGTTCACCTCCTGAGTGACTCAGCAAGGCAATGTCATCAGCAAATTGCAGATTATTTAGGTATTCTCCATTTATTCTTATTCCCAACTGTTCCCAATTCAGGCCTCGAAAAACCTCCTGCAAACATGCGGTGAACAGCATTGGCGAGATCGTGTCTCCTTGCCTGACGCCCTTCCTTATTGGAATTTTATTGCTGACTTTATGGAGGACTATAGTAGCTGTGCAGTTGCTATATATATCTTCCAGTATTTTGACATAAGGCTCTTCTACCCCCTGATTACGCAATGCCTGTATGACTGCTGAGGTTTCCACTGAGTCGAATGCTTTCTCGTAATCAATGAAAGCTATATAGAGAGGTTGGTTATATTCTGCGCATTTCTCTATCACCTGATTGATAGTGTGAATATGATCTATTGTGGAATATCCTTTACGAAAGCCTGCCTGATCATTTGGTTGATTAAAGTCTAACGTTGCCCTGACTCTATTAGCGATTACCTTAGTAAATACTTTGTAGGCAACGGATAGTAAGCTGATCGGCCTGTAATTTTTCAAGTCCTTGGCGTCTCCCTTCTTATGAATTAAGATAATGTTTGCATTCTTCCAAGCTTTTGGTACAGTCGAGGTCATAAGGCATTGCGTATACAGGGTGGCTAGTTTTTCTAGCACGATGTCCCCTCCATCCTTCAACAGATCTGCTGTTACCTGATCCTCCCCAGCTGTTTTTCCCCTTTTCATTGCTTCTAAGGCTTTCTTTACTTCATCTTTCGTTACTGGCGGGATGACGCATTGCTGTGCACTGCTGTTCTCATTAGCGCTCCGATTACATTGGCTACTGTACAGGTCTGTGTAGAACTCTTCGGCTACGTTAACTATCTTATCCATATTGCTAATGACATTGCCCTGCTTGTCTCTTAATGCATACATCTGGTTTTTACCTATGCCTAGTTTCCTCTTCACTGTTTTTAGGCTACCTCCGTTCTTTATAGCATGCTCGATTCTCTCCATATTAAACTTCCTTATGTCGGCTACCTTGCGCTTATTTATTAACTTTGATAGCTCCGTTAGCTCTATTCTATCGGTAGTGTTAGATGCCTTCATGTTTTGGCGCTTCTTAATCAGATCTTTCGTCACCTGAGATAGCTTCCCGGTATCTTTTCGAACTGTCCTACCGCCTACTTCTACTGCGCACTCCGTAATTATTGATGTCAGGTTATCGTGCATTGAATGAACATCAAGACCATCTTCCTCAGTTAAAGCCGAATATCTGTTTTGCCGCGCTATCCTAAACTCTTGTGCTTTCCCTCTTACGGCTAACTCGTTAATGGTCTTCTTCTTCGCTAGCTTCTTCCGTTCCCTCTTCAAGTCTAAGCTAATTCTAGACCTTACCATTCTATGGTCGCTGCAACGCACCCTTCCGAGGACGGCCACATCCTGAATGATGCCAGGTTCAGCGCATAGTATGAAGTCGATTTCATTTTTAATCTCACCATTGGGGCTCTTCCAGGTCCACTTCCTGTTTTCTCGTTTGCGGAAGAAGGTATTCATGATCCGTAAATTATTTCTATCCGCGAATTCGACCAATAACTGTCCCCTGCTATTTCTAGAGCCTATCCCATAGTCACCTACTGCGTGGTCGTCAGCCTGCTTCTTGCCCACCTTCGCATTGAAGTCGCCCATCAGTACAGTGTACTGCGATTATACTTTATTCATTGCTGATTCTACGTCCTCATAGAAGCTTTCAACGGTCTGGTCATCATGGCTGGATGTGGGTGCGTAGGCCTGCACCACTTTCAGCTTGTACCTCCTAGTCAGCCTAATTACTATAGCTGCTACCCTCTCGTTAATACTGTAGAGCTCCTCTACGTTACCAGCTATATCCTTATTAATGAGGAAACCCACACCTAGTTCTCGTCTATCCTCTAACCCGCGATAGCACAGTATGTGTCCGTCCTTTAGTACTGTATACGCCTCACCTGTCCTCCTAACTTCGCTAAGCCCTATCACATCCCATTTAATTCCCGCTAGTTCCTCGAACAGCACTGCTAGGCTAGCCTCACTAGCTAAAGTTCTAGCGTTAAACGTTGCCAGGTTCAGATTCCAATGGCGGCCTGTCCGGAGCCAGAGATCCTTAGCACCCTCCGCTGCGTCACAGGTCTGACCGCCGCCGTGGTCAGTTGCTCTGCAGCCGCTGGGGACTGAGGGCCGAGGGTTAATTGGTTTGATCATAGAAGGTTGTGGCCAAGTACTACACCAGGGTGGCCAAATCCTGCTCTGGTGAGGGAGTGCGTTGTCGTTTTTCGTCACCGAGATCAGGCCGCACTCCAGGCCTGGTTATGCAATTCCATCAACACGCGGATTTTTTTTTTTTTTTAAACCCGGTGGAGAATTGCGCGGCACCAGGATTTGAACCCCGGTCCTCTTGCACGCGAGGCGGATGTTCTACCTCTACGCCATCGCTCACGAGCGTTAAATGAGTAGAATGTTTTTGAATATTTCCAATAATAATCCTATAGTTCAAGCCTATAAAATGTCTATTCCATGCGTGGTATATATGATGCCCAATGTGTGAAAAACTTGGAGTAGTTAAGCGATTAGCGACAGTGTTTTCCTTGTTACTTTCAGTGACAAATCGCGCCGTGAAAAACGCCCCCGCACAACAACATGCACAACATGGCGATCCATGGGCCTAGCATTTAGTGCATACTTTAGTTCTCCTAACTTCGTGCTCACGAATCCTTTATACTATAAGGCGAATCGCGGCAATAACTGTCCGACTTTTCAGGGCCAACGCTCAGAGGAGAAGTTTTCGTTTTTCAAGGAAGATTTAATAAGGACCTGAAGGTGTTTTTCTGTCACGAACATTTTAGCTTCTTCTGTGCCAGCAACTTGTGGCCTATGCAAGAGCAGGGAATGGCCCCTTCCGCCTGCTGATGTATCCTCAAGAGCATAGTACCGCATACTAGCGAAAAAAATTAGCCACGCTCTGATTAATTCCAAACCATACGTTACAGGAGAGATTTTAGATGAAATGTATGCAAAGAAAAAATTAAGGAATTAGTTGTCAAGAACATTCGTTTTGTGCCTGCTATATCTCTCTTATTATCCTCTCGACAGACGAAAATCAGATTGCGAAGGTGATGAGAGAGAAACGAGACACTTACCACGTAGTAGGCAGACATCATTTCAACATTGTCACTTGTGAAGAGCACCCTGTCGAATAATCCCTCCACCTGTAATGGGAAGTGCGCCATTTGGTTAAGACAGAGACCAGCATTGTCGCTGCTTAGCCAGATTACTCAGTTGCAAGCACCTCCTGTATTTCGTCTGTAAAACAGCGGTGCGTACTTAGGGCATTGGTGCGGGCGCTACAGTTCTTGTCTGCAGCCGACGCTATAGATCGCGAAGACGTAACACGGCCCTGCTGACTTTGCTTTCGATACAGGGCTGGTGTAGGTTAAATCAGGACTTGCGCATGAAAAAATACTGTGCGCCAAATCCTTTTCACATGCATGTAACGGAAGGCCAGTGTATAGGCTTACTAGTGTTCTCTCGGGCTGCAGAGAAGCCGGAAGGAAAGAGAACTTCATATCAAGTCGATTCTGTCTCCCGAGTTTGTTCACTTGTTTCACCCCAAACTCTTCTCTCCGTACTGTAACACCTTCGGAGTTACCTCTACCTATGAAGCCAAAACGCAGAAGGCACCTATGCGCTGTTGTCAGTGCACGTTAAAGGTACCCAACTGGTCGAAATTATTCCGGGGCCCTCCGCTATGACATCTCTCTCTCTCCCTCTTTCTTTCTTTCTTTCTTTCTTTCTTTCTTTCTTTCTTTCTTTCTTTCTTTCTTTCTTTCTTTCTTTCTTTCTTTCTTTCTTTCTTTCTTTCTTTCTTTCTTTCTTTCTTTCTTTCTTTCTTTCTTTCTTTCTTTCTTTCTTTCTTTCTTTCTTTCTTTCTTTCTTTCTTTCTTTCTTTCTTTCAATGCCACCTTCCTCCCATCCCTTACGGCGCGGTTCCGGTGTCCACCGAGATGTCATACAATTACTGCGCCATTTCTTTTCCTCAAAAACTAGTCACCTTCACCTCTTACACAACCTGGCGTTTACTTAGATGCACCAGAATGGCAGCGAGAATGGTTTTTCTAAAGAATCTGTGCTGTAGTCCCTAACGATTTTTTCTACGATTTAATTTTTCAATTAATTTCCACTCTTCAGCCCCGCGGGCGATACTGAAGCCTGCAGTGACATTGCTTGTTTAGTTCCCAATCATGGCATCACATGTCACAACTACCAATGATAGGACTACAGTGGTAAAAGATTTAATCGGGGAGTGAATCGTAATAAACTACGACCCACGTCCCTTGAATACATTACACCTGCGTATTCTTACATCGAACTTGGGGTCTATCCTCTCGATGACGATGAACTTTCCTGATTCTTGGGAGTATGGTTTCAACGTGAGCAGAGCTTCGGCTTGCTGTTCTTCGCTGTACCTCCAATGGGCAGTTCTCACCTGGAAATGACGGTAGAAGGGACGGTGTTTTTTAAATTTCCGTGAAGACGGAGAAGAAAAAGTGGCAAGGATGCAAGGAGACTAAACAATAGCCGATTTTCGAAGATTAAAAATAAACTTCGCTAGGGGGGGGGGGGGGGGGGGGAAGGAAGGCTCTGGTTCTTCGCTGGCGGCTTTTCAGTGAGGATAGAGGGATTAGCATAAACAGGGTTATTTGCTGTCGTAAATGAGAACGACACTAGACTTGGCTTCCGCGTGGTACTCTTGTGCGTCGTCATCGTCGTCATCATCGCCACAATCAGGCTGACCAGGCTCACTCCCCGCCAAAGGCCTCTCCCACATATCTCCAATTAACTCTGCCCTGTTCCTACGTGAGAATAAAAGTCTCCCCTCTAATCTTTGCATCTGCGAAAAAGCCATGCGGTCATTCTGCTGGAACATGTCATCCCGATGGTTTTATAGCAGACAAAAAATATAAAAAAAACAATGTCACAAGTAACGTTTACAAATGAAACAGGGATACCGTAATAAAGCTGATATAAGGTACCAGCATGTTTGTCACGCGGTATTGAACCTTGTATTCTATGCGCCATGTATTTAGTGGTTTGTGTATTGTTGCTATAGTAAATTAAATTTATACTTTAACCCTAGAACAGTGGGGAACGAGGAAAGAGCTTGAATTGGAAATGTTGTACATATATACATACCGTACACAGTGTCGAAAAAGTTACAAGTGGTATAATCTTCTTAATGGTAGCATTGCTTGTTCAAGGTATTCTCTGCGCTCTAATAAACCCCACGAAATTCGAAACATCCCTTCAGTAGTGCGCGTTCTAAGCGCCCCATGTTTAGGTTTCGGCGTGTGCACTGACTCAGTGTCGACAATTAGAAAGCCCCTGCGGCTGCACCACCACTACATTGAACGGCGTGCGTCTTAACGCGAGCGATTTTGGTTGGTTTGCAAAGATTACAATTCCATCCATTTATTGGTGTCAGTAAATTTCATTTCTATCTCTCCTTATGGCTATGCTGTTATTTGTCGGGAAGGATAGAAAAAGCCGCATTTATTGCTGATAAAATTGTGTTAAGGAATGGAACGTATTCACCTGCTTCTCTATTCAAACTCGTCGTGACAAGACGATAAGGAGTTCGTGATTACCATTTGCAACTGAATCCTCAGCGATCCACACAAGAAAATAGAAAATATCATGGCATCACCGTAGTTTGCCTGAGAGAAAGGCAGGTGGTGGTGATAACTGGATACGATTTGTTTATTACTGTGAAATCACTACTCTGATGGGTAAACTCCGAGCAGGATCTTGCAATGCTCGCGATGTTTTTCGAATTGTGCCATCACTGCCGACGATGCTGCCATTCCACAACATCGTTTACACTCCTAGCGCCCTCGTTTGGCCGATACTCCCGCCCACACCGCGTTGCCGGCGCGCTCCGCCGTCCCCGCTCCGCCGTCCCCGCTCCCGACGCTCGAGAGACATCGGCGTCGGAATCACGCGAGCAACCGCGCGGCGGCGATGGACGCGCGCTGCTCGTGCACTGTCTTCTCATGCGGTTGCCTTTGAGGCGGTGTTGCCTCGTGTGTTTTGGCATGTCCTACTCGGATCAACTGCGTTAAAAGGCGTTAATTTACAACATGAGAAAAGCACGATAAGCCAACACTATAGAAAACCAACAAAAAAGTATGAAGACAAGCTAGCGTTCATGCAATTCTGCTTTGACGCGTTTATAAAATCTAGGCAAAAATTCTCTAATTTTTTTTTGGCTTATGAAAGGTCTGTTTTCAGTGAAGTTAGCGCCTTTCTTTTCAGGACTCGGTAATCTATCTCTGCAGGCCATGGGGCCGAATTGCGGAACGCTTTCAAATATGAAGACAGTTTCAAAATATTCTCAAAGCCCCGCTGCTATTGGTCGGCCCTGACCACATGCCGTGATCGAGGTTAGGGGCGACCAATAGCAGCGGGGCTTTGAGACTGTTTTGAGGACGTCTTCAGAGTAAGGGCGTTTGTTAATTCGTCCACAGTTTCAGTTTATCCTCAGTTACAACTTTTCACCTTCACGGCTGCCAGTTCTGTTCGCGCACGCTTGCAGAAATAATAAACCATGCAGTGTAACCGAAAATATTGCATAATCGCCTTGATTAATTAAACGACAATCTAGCTGGCAGGTTACTTGCTCTATGGTCACCTGAGTCAAATCTTAGATGGGGAACACCGATGGTTGGTCCCAGAACTTGCTATATCATGGTAAAAACAGTAAAATGGTCACGCAACTTTCCTCTCCCGGCCTAACCTCCACCAAGAGGAAAGATGGCGTGCCTTTAAGAAAACTTGCTTTCTAGGGATATTATAACTACCTTAGTGACCCGTTTATAAACTAGTATTCAATTCTGTTTCTTTTTCATATTTGCTTATGCTATCTGCGCCTTTTACAAAAGTACAGAAGGATAAGGGATAAGAGGTGTACGTAGCGCATGCCTTCAGTCTGCTTCAGACGTTCGGTCTGAGTTCAGTATGCCGTTAGATTTTCTGTGCCCTCAGAGCGCCAAGACTCTATCAACAAGCCTCATAAGTAAATACCTATGCAAGCGGTTGTTCTCGGACTGTTTTTTTTTTCGAAAAAGTCGCGAGCATATTTTTTTTTCTTGAAGATACAGGCGACTGCTTAACAAGCCTGCTCGCAGGCTATCGATGAAAGCTGAAGAGTCGACAAGCTTAATCTGCATTGAGGCAAGCAGACAGCTGCGTAATATCTGTACATACTCAGCAAAACGATCGCTCTCATCGCATTTGCGTACCTTCACAGTGAAGCTGGTGTCATGAGCGTCTGATATGTCAAACGTCACAGTGCCGTTTGCATTCGTTGTGGACTCGGATCCGAGTTGGGGACAACCGCTGTTCCGCCAATGCGCACAGGTCAGCTTTACCGTCACATCTTTCGCAGGCTCTTCGTTGGCGTACGTCACATCCGCCTGCGTACAGTGGTGAAGAAAGACATTTTGACGGGCAAGTTGGTACATAGTCTTTTAGAAATGCTGTGCGCTAACGCTGTGAACGTGAACGCCTTTTTAGCGCGCAGCATTTCTAAAAGAGCGTGTAGTGCAGTCCAGTCAGCAAGAAACAAATTGGAGAGTGCGTTTCATAGACATGCATAAACATAACTTTTGAAGACGAACTGCGGTTGAACTCAGGGCACAAGAGGACAATAATGGGACATGCAAAAACTCGGTCATGTAGGCGCTGCGCTTGGTAATTGCTAGGACTACCCGAAATTAAGATTTTTGCACTTAGCATCAGCAGTATACCTATATGGCTGTCTAAGGCCTCCCCCTCCTTCAGGCTTCCTTTAGCATGTATTTACTTCATTGTACAATGAGTGAGGATGAATTCAGTACCCTCTTTAAATGCGTGCAAACATTTTATAGGCCAGCTTTAAGGAAGTCCATAGAGTGCATGCACGACCAAGATCTTTGCCTCCGCATCTGTATTCGTATGCATCGAATAATCTCAAAATCATATACATTTGAGCATGAAAATCTAATACGAGAGAACTCAATGCATAATTACTGCAAGCTTTTTGGTCAAGAACTTGGTGGTAACTTTAGTAAAGTGCCTGTGATGCTGCTGCGGAGGACAACCGCCTTTCAGTCATTACGCCCTCAGTTCTTAGGATGGCGGAAGGTGGCGCTTTTCAGCTTTAAAGGGAACATAAAAGTTATGCTACGTTTATGAGTCGGAAGAATAGCAAAGCCCTAGATATAGATAAATTACTCAATAAGCCTGCAAAGGACACTTCCTGGAGTCGATAGCGTCTGTAATCGTGCAGATATTCAACATTGCTGTAGAAAATTAAGAATTTCTGGCTGTAATTAAGAGACCTGCGTGTCTCATTTACGGAGGCGGGGCAAAGAACGAATCCAGAAACTATAACTGGTCACGGCCGCGTGCATTCTAATGCCACTTCGTAGTTTTAAAAATGCCATATCTACCGCAGCCTAAGCGCTACTCACTGTTCTGCACGTAGTCATCTTTTCATGAAATTTGTAACTCGGTTAGTCTTTGTGCCAGCCTGGCATACGTGGCCTGGGCATCCCTCCTGGGAGGGTTAACATCCAACATTACGGGGTACAAAGACAAATACATGGCCTCAACTGTCAGCCTTTTTCGGGCTGCTGCATGTTCGAAACAGAATGGGTGCACTCAAGAGCGTAGCGGGATATAAGGAGCCTCTCCCAGGACTGCACCTCAGGTCGGGATGCGCCTGTACCCATTCGGTGGGTACCCATCCGGTGGGTTTCGAACCTGCCACCTCCCGCAGCCTAGGCGGACGACCAAACTACTAGGCCACGGCTGCGGTCACTCTAGGGGCACTGTGAGCAGCTTGTTTCCTTTGTGTTATTCATCATCCTGCTCCTAACGGCGAGATAGCAAGCTTCCAAGGTTTTCGTGCTTTACGCTGACATTATTTGTAATTTTGATTTAATTACTCATATGAATATTTTTAACCAAGTGTACCTCATAACACGGTTTGCTTGTTTCTCAAAGCACAGAGGCCCGTAACTAGGAGCATAAAGGAAACTAACCTACATCCGACTGTTCCACTTAAGGCTGCATATTTTTGTATGCGTTCATAGGAACACCAAGACGTGATAAATGTACCTGGACTAACGCTGACAAGCTGAACTTTTGCTCGGATATGACATGGGTATACCAATATTTGTAGTAAGTGTTTTTAAGCATGAAATACTTTTGTAGCAATAGCTACATTACGGTAGCATTTCGAGCCTTCAGCGTGGCGGCGCGCAACCCTCACGGGGTGCGGAGCAGCTGCCGACGGGTGGCGCCGTGACTGATCACGTGGTTCGTCACGTGGTTGGTCACACGACCAGGTTCCACTCGGCCAGCTGTAGCTATCGCGTCACTCCAAGTTTAACCAGAGCTAAACCACCGCCATTTTTTATCTCTCGCTCTTCTCAAATTCAGGCGGCGAATATCGTCCGAAAATTGCCGCGAACGTGAAGGTTAACATGAAGCCCAACTAGTCCGAAAATGTCGAACTTTTCCTTCATAACAGAAGCCAGTAGAAATAACTGCCGCCCCGAGCGGGATTCGAACCTGCGCCGGCGCCAACAAAGCAGCTTCCTTTTGCCATGCCTTAGAACGTTCTGCCGACGCCACAGGCTCTCGCGGTAAGTGTTGTCACATCTTCCTCATATTTCATTCGCTCGTTTACAAATGCTTGCAGACACTAATGCTTTCGCCACGGCAGCGCAACTGAGCCGGTTGAATCATTAGGCTAGATTAAGTCACCAGTGGCCGCTTTATGTAGCCTCGCACGAAAGTGAGACGGCTGCCAAGGCGGAAGAATTTGGTGCTAGGGCCGATGAAAAGCGAACGGGCGTCCAAGAGCGAAACAAGCAAGACACGTCGAGAGCGCTGGCCATCACGAAAAGCATAACCATCGGAACGCGGTGGCAAGCGCCAGAAGTGGCTCTTCATCCATGGCGAGACTGAGCGACCAGCGCCGGCGAAGCAGCTGTTAAATCCCCGATAGTCACGTGGTACCGCAGCGTCGAGGCCCCTAGCGACCGACGAGCCTCCAAGCGAGCGCAGCTGCGGCGTCTCTCCGCAGTCGATGACGTGGCGTGACGTCACAGGACGCACCTCCTCTCCGCCGGCTGGAGGTCAAACGCGTGCCACATTTGACCTTGGTAGTTTGCCTCGAGGAGTAGAGCTTTCGCTCTAAAACGAGCACGCAGTCCAGCAAAGAAAAGGGGCTGATGGCGGAGGCTTCTCAAGCCGCGAGAGGGGGTAGCTCTAGCTAGGGTGAAAAAACACGTACACAGGGCCGTGTTCAACAGCCGGTCCTGGCTTATGTCAGCGTGCACCTGCGTCCATGCTTGAGCCGTATACTAGACGGCGTACGCATTCCCTGCGATGCATTTAATGCTTGCATCCACTCTCGACCACGAGATAGGCTGCAATGTTTCTTTCCCCTCGCATCTACGGTTTCTGAAGGCTAGAACCCAGACTTTGCTTAAACTTAATATAAAGCCAGGCTTCGATTGCTCGCACTGGTGCTTTCAATTACAGCTTTTTCCCACGCATGATTGACCACGGGCACTCATTTTCTGGGATAATCCTTTGTACCCTTAAGGAGACACTGTGGACAACACAATCCAATTTTTGTTCTTAATAGAAGAAACGATTCTGTTGCTTTGGTCACTTAGGGTTCGATCAGCAGCAAAAGACGCATTTATTTCCCCGAAAATTGGGTTCAAATTTTTTCCCGGCACTCAAACTCTTGACGTGAAGGCCGGAACTGGCTCTGGAATAACCGTATGGAAGGACGCGGATACCTGGCCTCAGGGACCTGTGCGAAAGACGCTACTTTGACGCACCGCAGTTTTGCTTACGAAAACGACCAATGGTGGCGGCATCTTTATTTAATTTGTTGACCTGTTCCAGCTTGTGAAATCTCCGTTTTTGACTGAAATAGCGTGTATGCCCATAAGCTCGCTCAGTTTTCGACACTGGAAAACTTCAATTTGCCATCAGTGTCGCTTTAAGGTACTTTTTATACTCTGTTGATGGCGTCATGATTCGGTATCTGTCGAGTTAAATTACATTTGTTGTACAATTATGCCTAAATTTATATTTTATTTAATTGTACCGACTGTTTTTCTCACTACGTATTTATTTTGTACCGTGTGTTGAGTCGTCTTGTATTAGCGCACATTCCGCTTTTCCTTCTTTTTCACCCCTCTTGCAGTAGCGCTAACAGGGTTGCAGTATAAATAAATAAAGAAAAAACGTGAACTCCCACTCTGGAGCTGAAGGTCAGAGCCCCTGATGCCACCACTACGAGTACACCGGACTTTCTCGCGCGCCAGCGGCGGTTGCGAAGTCGTACCTTCACGTAGAAACGGGTCCGAGGCTTGAAGCTTGTCTCACTGCTTGCCGTTGACACTAGGAACGGCGACGTGGAGAAGACGACCCGGTCGCTGCGCCCGGTCTGCCGGATGCCCGTGGCCTCCTCGGTGACGTCGGCCTCGATCACGAGGCGGTTACGCCTTCTGAAGAAAGTGGTCAGCGTGTCCCCACCCACCATTGCGGCCACGTCAGACAGCTTCACCGCGTACTCGACCTTCCCTTCTTCATTGAGCTGCGACGTTGCACGTTGTTAAAGCGGAGCGCTAAAGCTACCGATGAGGCTTCATCAACACAATGCGAGCTACTGGCTGTGAGACGCCGCTCGAGAGATGTTTGCTCTGTATTATATGAGAGTGGATATGTGCTCGTATTGGATGCTGCATGCATGCCGATCACGCTCTCTTTAAATGATTCCCTTCCATCTGCACTGACTACCTCTTGCTTTCTTGCCCTTTTCCTATATCTTAACGCTGGGCCGCAGGCCATAGACACTTTCCTCCGGGTGACATATCCATTTGCGCCCCGCCTATCTATCGGCAGCATTGCAAAAAGAAACAAAAACTCTAAGCGTCGATGAAATGGGGAGAAATTTGAGGGCCACATTATTAGCCTGCTCGGAAGATATGAAACGCACGAAGGTATCTTTAATAGCAGTATCACCTAAACCGGTTTGCTAGCACGATTATAAAGTGATGCTCTTTTCAGATAATCTAGTAATTAGCTTCTACAAGAGTAAAATTGCACGTCCGTTCATGCCACACCAAAAATTGATTGGCGTAAATTCTCCCTGCAATTGCCGCTCGGCTAACAGTAAGACTGACGGCGGTGAATATGTTCATACGAAAAAAATTATAGCCTTCTATTTGGTAAGTAACCATGCAGCATATATTTTCCTTTTTTTTTTGATAAATCAACTTGTCATGTATTCTTCACAGCATCGAGACGGGTCGTCGACTAGCGCAACTCAACGTTTTCACTGAAATATCGAGTAAAATTGTTTTTGTGAGGAATTTTGAAATGAATAGAGTAATATCTCGCTTATTTCACTGGTGATCATTTAAGATGAAAATTTGGTACAGTGCCCTAACGGGTGACATAATGGCAGCGCAATTACACACACAGAAGCGCGAAAGAGAATATCGCACAAAACAGCCCAAGGTATTTGGAATGAGAAAAGCATCAGCACGGGAAGAATATTTCGCCCTTTGATACTCATGTAGCATTATTAAGCGATACAACTAGAAACTGCTCCTCACTTTACTGAAAAAGCCGGTTCAAAAGTTACAAAAATCGTATTTACCTCGGGCGTTATAAGACGCTTGGCTTAATACAGAAAAGAAATCTCAGCTACCAGAGCGAGAACCGCTGCAGTGCATTAGACGCTCCACAGGAGATCGTTAACCACATACATAAACAACTCGGTTAAAAAAAATCTGACATCTATGAGAATGATGTGTCATCGTTATCGCTACCTTTCTTCATTGCACCGGTTCGCTACCCTGCAATATCACATTAATTACCAAACTGGCATGCAGCGTACGAAAAAGGGAAGCATATACCTGGTGTTTCAGCGAACACGTTCAAAAATTTTCAAAATTAGGCTTTTTGGGGTAAAAATAGGGCTTTTGCGGCATAGTGTTACCAGTGTTGGCGGGCACCAGAAAACCGGTGAATCGTCTTAAGTAGTAAGCTGGTTAACTAATTGTTAATAAACTTTTAACTAGTATAGTTAGGCGCCTAGTTGCCATTAAAGATGTGTAGCCGGTCGTTAGTAATATACATATTAGTTTTAGAATTTCGAAAACGCGATTCCCTTGGCGCTGTGGCTCGACAAAATTCGGCTTTTTCGACTGGTTACGTGTACTGGAGGGGTTGCTTTGCCTGCATACTTTCGAAGGCGCATGCATTTTCGCACGACGCAGCCACGGTTTGTCGAGCCACAGCGGCGAGGGTAATCGCGTTTCGAAGTTCTGAAAACTGATATGGCTATTACTAACGACTGGCTGCCTGTCTCTAATTGCAACTAGACGATTAACTCTATTAGTTAGAAATTTAATTATTAAAGATTAGATAACGAGCTTACTATTTAAGACGATTTACCAGTTTCTGGTGTCCGCCAACACTGGTAATACTATGACACAAAAGCCATATTTTTACCCCAAAAAGATTATCAATTTTTTTTGAAAGTGTTCTTTGAAACACCCGGTATATTGAGCACCTGTTTGGGTGCGGTGCTGTCGCCGATCTTCATCATGCCACCCAGCTCGTTCTTCGCTGAGAAACGAAACCACACCACACCGCGAACGGTCATGCCATTCACGAACCTGCGGGAGGAATTCAGTTTTCTTTCCGCACCATTTGAGAGTAAAACAGCACGAATGCGATTTCAGTGAGTCTAACGGTGAAGGGCGGCAAAGTTGTTCACCGCTGGCACCCGGACAAGTCCAGCGCCTCCGAATATGGCGCTTACCGGTGCCCACATACCGCTAAGCAAGCTTTCGAGAATGGTATTTGGTATTCGCTTGAAAATTGGCTGAGGAGGTTCGTCAAAATCTTGGAGTTGCGCCGCGTGACGTGCATGCTCCTGGAGCATAAATTTGTATTCGTGAAGGGACCTCTACAATGAGTTCACCTCTCCAGAAGCTGTATATCGGGGCAATAAACATACGATACGCTGCGTAATGGATGGAAAAGCTTCATTTCTTCAAAAGCACGTGTGGACGATACCGTGTTAGATGGCCATCAACCCATGGCTGACGGAGACCTGGGTGGCCTACTAGGTCTGAGCTGGCCAACACTGCCTGGCATAGCTCAAGATACAAATACAAATACATTTATTTTCAACATCAGGGATGTTGAAAAGGACAAAAAAGTATGTTGAGAAGGACAACGCTTATTATCCGCCCGTGGCATCCCTATGCTACACTCCCATAACATATGATCACAAGTTACCAGCTTCTGGCACCATCTGCACTCCGGCTTAAGCTAATTCTCGTATATTTTACTCAACACGCTTAGACTGTCTAAAGATCTCGTCTGCTATCTTCTCCAGACACATCCTTGCGCCTTGACCAACTGCTTGTCCAGGAGCGGGAAAATCCTCCACTCCAGTTTATGATGGTCTGTAATGACGTGAAAGGGCCCCAGCCCATCTCTCGTGGACCTCCACGGAAAGGCCGGCTGACCTGCTCGGCTGAAGAAACCTTCAGCATTCATGTGAGCCACCTCGTTCCCAGGGTTCCCAGAGTGCGCCGGTACCTAGACAATTTTCATCTCCCAAGCCCGTCGCTCCGTGGCCCAATTCAGCAATCAGGCTGCTGTGGCAGATATTGAAATTCAGTTTTTTAGGATAGGAAATGACGCAGTAATTGTTTCACAACTCGGTGGACACCCGAACTGCGCCGTAACGGAAGGGAGGAAGGTGGGAGCGAAAGAGAAATTTCTACCACCTGGGAACCTTTAACGTGCACTGATATCGCACAGCGCCTTTGCGTTTCGTCCCCATCGAAACGCGGCCGCCGGGGCCGCGGCCAATTCTACCGCGACACGCAGAGCTCATTTGGATGCCTGAGCACTCGGGAAATGAGGCCGCTAATAATTTAGCCCTAGGCTTAATTTGCCGCAATCTGGTAGGCCTCGTACATGGACACTGGCAAGAGCGCCCGCAAGCCTTTGCCCAGATCACAGCGTCCTATCGCCTGGTGCGTCGTGCCCACCTGCCACCCCACCTCTCCCTAAGCCACAGGAAGCAGGCCATCTGGAGGAGACTCCAGGACCGCACGCTCCCTTCTTCTCTTTCTGTTAACGTCGTTCCACATCCCCGGCCTGCGCTTTCTACGCACCCCGCATCCCTCTGGTTTCCCCGGCAGATCCTCCCGCGCTAAGCCCGCAGCACTCAACGCCTCGGAGGACTGGGAGGCCGCAATACAATCCGAGGACCGTGCTCGGCAGAAGATCGGCACTATGTAATCAATGTAATGGATCAGTGTAATGTAATGGATGTAATGTAATCAGTCATCAATGTAATGGACCGCCATCACATGAACGTTTGATCGCCGATGGGGTCGTGCAGGGCTTCAGTAAAGTTTTCACCACAAGATCGTGAACGGAAGGCTTGAGCTCATCAAGATACAGCAGCACTTGCAGCCAAGGTGGCAAAAAATGTTCGCAAACAACGTCCAAACGCAAGTGCCGGTGACATTGAGGGAAAATCGTAGGTGATAAGATGCCCCAGTGCTTGCCGCCGAAGGCGTTTCTGCGATTTGCGTTACAGGCGGTGATCGCCTTGTGGGTTCTTTCGGTTTCATATTGAGCTAAGATTATATTTACAAGCTATGCAGTGGGACACTCTCGGAAGGTAGAAGATACGACTGGAACATGGCTAGTTAGGATATAGGGGCAGTCTTCCAGCCGCTTACACTGAACCGATGTGGCGTCTTCACACGCAAACCGCGAACGGGTCTGTGCTCTAGGGCACAGCGGATGATCGACAGCAGCACGTGTGCACTCAGATGATATTTAGCCCTCTTGCAAATAATACACAAAGTGGGCCAGCTACCTACAAAAGATCAACGATCTTTTTCCTCATAAGAAGAAGACTACGCAAGAAAGGCTTCGACATTTTTTTTACCGGATGAGGCAGGGACACAAACGGAGCAGTGTCTGCGGCAAACGTTTGCTTGCTTCGAGACAGGCCGCCGTTCGGGACAGGTCTTTCTGTGCCGTATTCTTGGGGCAAAGCCATCCCCGGCTGTTTACCGGTCGGTGAATGCGGTAAGAGCGTATATTCTTTACCGCTCGCCTAGAACCAGAATATCGGCTGCAGTGTGCGATGGGCCTTCTCGTGTCCCTGCCGCGGGAGGCTACGAAAGCGTGCTTCCACAACCGCTCGCGACGCTAGCTGGATCCGGAAGAGGTTCTGCCCAGCACCGTGGAATTCAACGTACCCTCATGTGACACTGCACAGCCTCTGCTTCCGCTTACCCCAGAGGGAGCTTACTCCCCCGCCCAGCCGGCGCTGTCCCGAGGCGGGATGGTCGGCCGTGTCGAGATGGAGGAGGAATAGGTTTTTCCATAGAATCGGCCCTGGTTTAAGTGCGTATCTAACGTATTCCCGACTACTACATTTTCAAAACCTATGAAGTTTTTATCTCTCTGTCTGGAGCCATCGGCGCTACAGCGTTCCTCACAGGCGATAAAGCAGCATAGAAATGCATATGAACATATCTTTTGTTTCCTTTTATGCACGCCACAGACTCGATAAAGTTGCAAAAAGAAAAAAAATGAAACTTGGAACTTCGAAGGCAGCTTAACGTGCAGGCACTTACTTTGCAGTCACAGTGCATGTGATGTTCTCAAAATCCGGAAGTATGAAGGAGTCTGCAGTCTCCACTAGCACCGAAAAGCGGGGAAGCACTGGAAGATATCAAGTCACACCGTCGTTATAAAGAAGAGGCAGACATCCAAACACTGGCCACCCGACGCTCAGAGCTCAGAGTGAGCAAAAAGTGATGATCGCTTCACACTGAGGCGAGTTTTGGTTTTTCTTTAGCGTGTACTGCGATTTCGCTTATGTGATTTTTCTGCGTTCACCGCTGAATCTCTCAGGTAGGTATAAAAAGAGTGTTAAGTACAACGGATTACACTAATAACTAGCAATCGGAACACTTCTTTCTTAACTAGCAGTACGTAACAAAAGCAGTTTAATAACGCCCTTTTCTGAACTACAGCGTAAAAAATGTTATCGTAAAAAAAAAGCTACCGGAGTACCAGGTAAAGGTAAGGTTCATAAAACGCTTACATATGACAGAAATAACTTTTTGTTTAAGCAGTGTACCTCATATTTTCACATTTTCAAGACACGGGTAGACATATGTTGAAATTTTTCGAAAGTGCGTTTTTCCTATAACCGCGCACAATCGGTTAATAAAATGGGGCTGTTGCACGCATTTATTGGAATAAACTGCCGACCAGCGAAATAATGTTTCTTGTTTTTATTATGTTTTTTTAGACGTGACATTGTAACTCTGCCTAAAATTTCAAAATTCCTACTTACCATATTCTTTCACTTCAAATGTTGTTGTCGTATTCTGACGATACTGTGTGCCCAGGACAAAAAAAACATTTAGAAGTTCACAATTAATATTATTTTGCCACCGTAGAAATTTTTTGTCATGTTTTTGTAACCTATATGACATATGAAATCGGGGAATCAAGGCAACAATGACAAACCGGAAAAAAAAAGAATCCTATGGTGACTCTTATGTATCCTTAAGGGTGCACTGAAAAGAATTTTGAGTTCGTCTTTTTTTTCTGGGGAGCTCGATCTACCCACTGCGAGTATTCTCAGAAACTTCGAATTATTATCCCCTGTGGCCTGTTTCCCTATTAAATCGGATTAAATGCTCCGGCTCCCACCTTTTTTTCAACTCCCCGGGGAGAGTAAGAAGTCAACCATGATTGCCAATCGCGTGGCGGCTTGCAGCTTTACCGTTGGCAGAGTGATGCGCGGAGTGACCTTCTAAAACATGCACAGTAGTGTTTGCATGAATGCGACAGAAGTCGACTCCAGTACACTTTTTGTGGACTGTGCAAAAACGCCGAGGAAAAGAGTAATGGACGAGCCTTTCCTTCTCAAAACCTGCTCTTTCTCTCGAAAAGTTGTCTCAGGGCGCTTTCTTTCGCATTCATGTAAGCGCGGCTTAAGTTCAGCCAGAGAAGACACTGTAGTTCATCACCGCTGCGGCAGCGGAAGAGGAAAGAACCTAGTCCGCTTGCTTGAGGCTTGCTCATGCCAAACAATTCTGGACTACAGCATTTTTGAACGGGAAATCGTTGATGAGCGCAATTTTTTCATATAATGCAAGATTTCACTATAGCAATTAATATATCCGCAGGTCACCCGACTGCAGTATTGAATTTTTTTTCAGTTAACATTCCAGCTATCGTCAAAAGCGCTCTTCATTGGTTTTCTATGGGAGTTTTAACCGTTCCACGTGATCGATGCAAACACTTTAAAAGAACGATTTTCCTAGATATCACAAGAGTGGATCATTACCATTAATATTTAGATAACAGTATGCTACAATTTTTTAATTTTGAAAATTTTTGTCCTAGAACGTTGGACGTGATTGCGGTGATACACTATCTGAACGATAAACATGTAGCGGTTTTAACAAACAATGACTTAAGTCGCGTTCAAAAAGAGTAATAAAAATGACTTCGGGGGCCTTCATGGATTACAGTAATTTCTCTGGTCATCGCAGAGTGATGAGGTTGAGTCTGGCAAAAACAAATAGACCACGTGTGTTTATGTTTCCGCGCGCTTAATTTGCGGCTATGTTGTCTGCCACTGAAACTGTTTATGCACGGAATCCCAAACAACACAATAAAATCAAAAATGAAAATTTTCAGAACGCTTTTTAGTGCACCTTTAAAAGTGGAAAACGATAGCATTAGATTTCACATTTGTCACAGCTTCGGTTTCAACTTCTGTGTGTGTTTTCGCCAGTTTTTTTGCCATGTTCGATCCAGCAACCCCCTTATTCGGACTGCAAGCTGCAATATCGAATACCCTCTATACTGTGACTGTGTCAACATTTGTATGTACTACATTTTTTTTTCCGATTTTCGAAGTTTATTTTCTGCCTAGGTTGTTGCCGAGAATCTAGATTGGTGACAACCCGGTGGACAGGATGTGGTTACGTCATGAGATAACGTGATCTCTCTTGACCAATCTTTTTTTTTAATCGCCATCTGCCACGGTGGATAAGTTGCTCACAGTCCAGTAGCCAGGTTGCCACCTGTCATGATGGGCAGGTAGCGATGGCGTCACAAGGTGACCTCTCTCGACCAATCAGCAAATTTTGTCTCGGACATTAGCTGGGTTTCGGTGGGACAAGTTTAATGCTATCGCATTACTATTGTAGTTTCATGCGTAACTCACGGTTGCCCGAGGTTTAGAAGATTTCTGCATGGTGTCCCATTAAATGGATGTTTTTTTTCTCTAAACCCAGACTCATACTCTGCCCGACTCATTCGATTGCGTATATTACTTCAAATGCTATGCTTTAACGCTGAAGCGTTAAATCACCCGTTCTGCATAAAAACTGCAGGGTACACTTGAGGTATGACGCGACAGCTTTAATGGGTCCGTTCAGTGGCCCGGTGGCCTTGCTTATCACTTCGCAGGCACGGACACTTCTTTCTTTGCCCATCACATGACACCCCTTGCTACTCAAGTACTCCTTGTCTGTCACCTACAGATTTGCCTGAAATCCAGGGTTCGACGGAAACCCGTCTGGTCGGGTATGTTCATGGCGGAAAATCTTCAAGCGCCGACCAATCGTTAAAAAGGATGACGTTTCGGCCCCGGCTTACGGGGGCCTTGTTCACAATTTGCGCCGACCAATCGTTAAAAAGGATGACGTTTCGGCCCCGGCTTACGGGGGCCTTGTTCACAATTGTCATCCTTTTTAACGATTGGTCGGCGCTTGAAAATTTTCCGCCACAGATTTGCCTACATGCCCATATATTCTGAATTTGTCATTATTTATTTTACATTCATATATCGCTAGGAGTTTCGATGTCACTCCTGGAGCAGTGCTGCAGCGGTTAAGCCATACGCCACTGCCCCGGCAGGTGGCCTCTGCAAACACAGCGACCCGTGTGGCTTGTGAGACTCAGGTTGCTCTTCCCCAGCAACAGCTACCAACCAATCATTCATTGAACAGTCACTGAATAGCTGCCACAGTGGACGCGAGCTTTGGGGATTTTTTGTTCACGGTGCCTCACCACCATCGCCAGGCTTTTCGCTGAACGGGGCCCTTAACGCTGTACGTTAATATTCTGCGTCGTCAGTGTCGTCGTCGGTGGCGTGAAAGGGAAGGAAGGTCGCCCAAGGTCCACCTAGGTCACGTGACCTTCTGGCGTCATCACAGCCTACCTACAGTGGCAGCTGGCAACCTGCCCATCGGATTGTGAGCAAACTGCCCGCCCTGGCAAGTGGCAGTTAAATTAATGATTGGTCGTGAGAGGCTACTCAGGAAAAGCAGCCTGGATCTCACAAGCTCCACTGGGTGCTGTGTTCGAAGCAGCCATCTGCCGGGGCTGTGGCGTCCCAAGCAGCACAAGTAATCGGGCCAGTATTGCAACAGGATGGTCCCATCCTGGTCCTTTGTAGGGCCAACTTTGCCAATACAGTTCCAATGTTGGGCCAATTACTTGTGCTGCTTGGGGTATCTCTTAAACACTGCGCCGCTGCGCCAGGAGGGGTATGTGCACTCCTCACGATCGATGAATGCGACGTAGAGAATGACCGGTTCCAAATAAACATGGGCATGTGGGCAAAACCTGAGCGGCGAAAGAGAAGTAGTAGTTACGCGGAAAGGATTTCTAATACTATCGCATCGAGCTTTTAAGGGTAGGTTATGCGTTATGTGATGGCGAAAGAATGAAGAGCATCCGGGTCTGCTAAGTTATACTGAAGACCCCAGCGCCAGATGTGTGCGAGAGGACGCCTTGGGAGCAAGCAACTGACGATTGCTACTGGAAGTCGAGTCGTGCCCTTTTATACCGCTGCCGGCAATAGTTGTGCGGAACAGCAGCGTAGATTTCATAGTCTGAGCTCAAGGCAGCGAGTACACGCGACCTCCCCGCAAAGACCAGACTGTTACTAATACTCTTAAGTGAACTGCTCAACAACACGCACAGCGGTTTGACGAAAGCCATGAAGTGTAAACTATATTGAGAAACAGAACACGACGCCGGGTAGTGGGAAAGGAAGCCAACTGAGAAGATATAGGTGTATATTGACCCGAATATTTGCGTAAGCTGTGGTCTGTGCAGTCCAGCTAACCGTAGAGTGCCACGCCCTGTGATGCATGGTAATAGAATCTACTTCAGAAAATTCATGCCAGTCCACCGCAGTACGGAAGATGAACGTAGCTACGGGCTACAGCGCAAACAAACTAGGACCAAGAATCCCTGAGCCTGAGTACTTCATCATCTGCTGTCTGCAGTCAATTGACTGTCAAGAAGTAAAATTCGGAAATCCATAGATATGAGGAGGATTTGATTTTGATTTTGTGGTCTTTAGCGTCCCAAAGCGACTCGGCCAATGAGGGACGACATAGCGGAGGACTCCGGAAATTTCGACCACCTGGAGTTCTTTAACGGGCACGGACATTACACAGTACTTGGACCTCTACCATTTCTCGTCCATCGAAATGCGACTGCCGCGGCCGGGATCCAAACCGTGTCTTTCGGATCAGCAGCCGAACACCGTAACCACTGAGCCCGCGCGGCGGCTCGAGTGTGTAGAGGAATAGACGAAGTTCATGAAATGAGGAAATAAGAAATTAAGCACGCCTTCGAACAATGGCGGATGGCTTCAAGAGAGCACATCGGTGCAAAGAAGGAACAGTTATTTAAAAAGTAAAGAGACAATAAATGGGAATCATATCGACAAAATAAAATTGGAAATTCAGCTCCTCCTCCACTGGAGAAAAAAAAAACAGACCAGTGAACGCTCGATTGCTCAAGCTCGCAAAATGACTAAATGTTGGCCGAGTAAATTCTGGAACCACATAGGCTTTATGGAAAAAAAATCAAGGAAAGCGAAAACACATTCAAGATACTGGCGGAAACTGTTTAGAGGTAGGCAAGCCTTCGGGCTACATTAAAGTATTTAAGAGTTTAGACACTTAGAAGCGACAGGAAGGCAGTCCTCATAAATGGAGAAACAACGAAGGACAACATAATGCAAAACAGTTTAGATTTGAACAACCTGAACTGGAAAAGGGCAGTGGCAAGTTTTCCTAAATGCTAAAAAGAAAGAATAAACAAAATTTTAACCAACTAATTAATGAAGTTGGTCCAAGCAACAAAGAAGTATTGTTAAAAGCTACGGAAGCAGTCATATCGCATAAGTGAATTCTAGACAGCTGGCGAAAAAGTATTCATTTTGATCTGTAAAGGGAAAGTTGCAAGACCACCATAAATTCCTACATATCGATTACGATAACTTCGATTGCTTACAGGCTAACAATACAAGCAGTATACTTAAAGGTGTAGGCAAAGATATAACGTTACAACGTATTGGGTGAACTGCACAACGGATTCGGAAGCGGTATAGGCCTTCTTGTAGCTTACGGAGTGCATAGAAATAGCTAGGCCGACGAACAATCCTTTTATTTAGCCTGCGAGGAGGTCAATGGTGAGTACGAGAACAGAAAGAGGAAGCTTCTGTGGAGTATACTCAAAGATGAACGTCATGTGATAATAAAATTCTGAAAGATGGTTTACTCTGACAAGAAAGTTGAAATGGCATGCGTGCGGGAAGAGATGATGTTCTAAACGTATTAATGCATGGTTGTCCGTTATAATCATTGTTGTTCATGACTGATATGATAAGTATGGAAAGAAGGCTACAGGAAAGTAATCTTTCGTACAAACTAGGCAGAACGATCATAGCGCAGCAGCTCCTGGTTTTATGTATACTGACGATACTGAAGTAATACCCGATAGCCGAGGAGATTTACAGTCTTTTGTTAAATATTTGCGGAGAGGGAGGACATGCTCTGGGCTTCAGTTTTGGCGAAAATAAATCAGGTTTGTTAATATTCAACGATGCCGCTGATGAGGTATTTCAGTGAAAGGGCATAGCATTTCCAGGCTTGTAGAATAGATATATCTGGGGGTGTGGGTGAAGGACTGACATATATACATGATAAACCACAAAAACACTATCATAGAACACTATAGACGCCGCGATAAGGAAGCTTATAGCGCTATGAGGTACAATACGAATGAAGTACTGAGAGTTATTTAAAAAGAGGTAACGGTGCTAGGGCTTATGTTTGAAGATGCTGTTTGTGCGTATAAGGAAGATAGAAATTCAGTCGGAGCTGGAAATAAACCTCACAGCGGCTGGGAGGTTATCATAAGGTGTTCATGTTCATGAAAAAACCACAAATGTGGAAAAACAGGACGACGTAGGTTGGACATCGCTTGAAGCGCGAAGCACAGAGTATATTGTATGATAAACGGCTGAAGAAATTTCACAAAAACAGATAGACAGCTAAGGTATTTAGGTACGTCTACCTAAAAAAGTATTGACTCATAGTTGAGCAAATGAGCTAGAAAAATAACAATTAATATGTAGAAAACTATAATGGGGAAGTAAAGAGCTTTAAGCACCAGTTAAAAAAGGGAGAGGATGAGAACTTGATTAATGTAATGGAAATAAAGCAGACTCTTAACCTGTATAGATATGGAAAAGGGAAATCAGGAAGGAATTATTTTGCGACAATTCAAGAGGCAGCGCCCTAACGTTTCAAGCAAGATCATGGTGTCTTAGAACTAGAAGTTACAAAAAGAACTAAAACCAAGAGGGTGGCACGTGTGAGTTAAACCTGAAGATACAGTTCAGTACGTTTTACTAGGAAGTGCTAATATTTGCCCGGATGTCGATGCAGGCCGGATCAATATCTCCCTGGCCTTAGAGTTCAAAGATACCAAAGGTTATACGAATGCATGAGCTGCAGACATTAGTAAAAAACGGTTGTAGCATTGATAGCCTAAAAGCAGGGCAGAGGCCTACAGAGGCCTACCGGCCTACCAGTTCAGGGTTCAAAACTGCTATAGCATAGAAGTCAATGGACTTCCTATTTGATAGGGGATAATTTTTAGGTATTACCTTTAATTTTGACAAATTAGTTAGAAAAAATACCTAGCATGACGCCCCCTCCCCCCCCCCCCCCCCCCGGGTAAAAAAAAGACCCTCTTAATATACATTCATCTAGCAGGGGATGACTAACCAAATTACGTGCCCAGCGTGCTTCGTAGTACTACTGCAGTCTTTCCGCGGCGTACGATCTAAAGCGTCAACGTCCTCACTCACCACCATTGCAGCCAGAAACAAGTAAACACATAAATACGAGTTACCAAATAAAATAAGAACAATAATTGCGTTAACAGTTAAAACAACCTGCCTGATCTCCGTACCGCATGACCAGCTTCCACTCGCCCAAGAGAGCGCGCTTTGGCAGGGAGTACCGGTGGCTGAGCATGATGTCTCCGTCAGGTCTGCAGGGATTTTCCTCCATTACCACGTCCTGTGGATTCTGGCGAAGGAGCATCAGGCGCAATGACAGAGGAGAATAATGGGCAAGATTGAAAAATACTTGTCGGAAGCATGAAGTGAGTAAGAACATGGTTCGCTAGTCAGAGGGGTCACGTGTTTTGACACTATGCTGACAACGAACATGCAAACGCAGGCGTTGCTTGCTGCATTCGCTCTGAGTGCAGCCGTGCTTGCACAAGTCAGAAATTCTCGAATAAAAAGTTACGGGACGATGAGACATTTGAAGCCTTCTTAAGAAATGACAGCCATCTCAAAGAAAGGGTTACAGCTGTGTGCACTGTCAGCATCCAAGTGCAATCCTTGTGTCTCGTCTTAAGACAGGGTTAATCTAGCAGAACTTTTTGCTGGGCTAGTTGGTCCATTCTTACAATAGTGAAAACAGCGCTAAAGAAGAAGCCGGAAGGCGAAACGAGGAAGTGACAGGAAAGAGCGCTGACTGACAACTGAATTTATTGAGCGAAACTCGGGCAAAATATAGGAAGGCAGTGGCAAAGATAGTCAGATGCAGTCAACGTCACATGATGCAAAGAGCCAAAAAGCGATAAAAAACAAAACAAGGTGATAAAGCCAACAGTGAACTGAATCTCAAAAGGGGTGGTAACAAAAAGGAAACTACACTCAATGACTATACACAGTTAATGTCACATGGTGTAAAGAGCCATAAAAGCGATAAAACCACAACAGGGTGAAAAGGCTAAAAGTCCGCAGAAACCCAAAGAGATGGTAACAAAAACTACATGTTGACTTAAACAGTTATTGTCACAAGGTGTAAAGAGCCATAAAAACCGATAAAACATACATAGCAGATAATAAGAGTAAAACCGATAAAAAACTGAAGAAATGGAATTGTGGAAAGAATAAAAATTGACAGAATGTAGCAACGTAAGGCTAAAAAATCCACAGACCTTAACAAAAAACGATGCAACAGTGACACTCAACGATTGAAACACGCGTAGTTAACAATAGAAATTTTAGCAATGTTGTTCCAAAAAGGCAAGTTCACTTCCGTACAAGGATTTAGACGCGTCACTGACACATTCCAAGCCCTTTCTTTTTATAAAGAAAGCTTCCTTCAATTCCCGGGCTACATTGTCTCTACTCCTATCAAGAACTACAGTTTCGCGTAAACGAGGCATTCATTTACACTCCTTGCAATGAAGCGCTAGATTAGAGCCAGTGCCTTTTTCAAGTGAGCGCTCATGTTCCCTTAAACGTTCGTTCAAGCACCTTCCAGTTTGTCCAATATAAACTTTGTCGCATGTAAGCGGTATCTGGTAAATCACCCCTACCCTACACCTGACGAACATGTTGGCATGCTTTACGCCACAGGTTTGCTGTTTCGGCTTTTCGTTGTTTATCCTGTGACACAACGTAGCTAGCTTGCAAGGGGCAGAAAAGACTACGGGAATCTCATATTTATTCGCAACCTTTTTCAAATTATGTGCTACCCGGTGGGAATACGGGATAACGGCTGGCCTCACCCTCCTATTGCTTTCCTGAGTAACTTTCTTCTCCTTGCCTTTAACTTTGCAAGAGAGCTTCCAACTGCAGACCGCACGGTTACTGCAGGCAGGTTTTCCGCAGACTGTGATTTCGGCAGTGACTGAAACTCTGCTTCAAAAAGTTAAAGGCAAGGAGAAGAAAGTTACTCAGGAAAGCAATAGGAGGGTGAGGCCAGCCGTTATCCCGTATTCCCACCGGGTAGCACATAATTTGAAAAAGGTTGCGAATAAATATGAGATTCCCGTAGTCTTTTCTGCCCCTTGCAAGCTAGCTACGTTGTGTCACAGGATAAATAACGAAAAGCCGAGACAGCAAACCTGTGGCGTAAAGCATGACAACATGTTCGTCAGGTGTAGGGTAGGGGTGATTTACCAGATACCGCTTACATGCGACAAAGTTTATATTGGACAAACTGGAAGGTGCTTGAACGAACGTTTAAGGGAACATGAGCGCTCACTTGAAAAAGGCACTGGCTCTAATCTAGCGCTTCATTGCAAGGAGTGTAAATGCATGCCTCGTTTACGCGAAACTGTAGTTCTTGATAGGAGTAGAGACAGTGTAGCCCGGGAATTGAAGGAAGCTTTCTTTATAAAAAGAAAGGGCTGGGAATGTGTCAGTGACGCGTCTAAATCCTTGTACGGAAGTGAACTTGCCTTTTTGGAACAACATTGCTAAAATTTCTATTGTTAACTACGCGTGTTTCAATCGTTGAGTGTCACTGTTGCATCGTTTTTTGTTAAGGTCTGTGGATTTTTTAGCCTTACGTTGCTACATTCTGTCAATTTTTATTCTTTCCACAATTCCATTTCTTCAGTTTTTTATCGGTTTTACCCTTATTATCTGCTATGTATTTTTTATCGGTTTTTATGGCTCTTTACACCTTGTGACAATAACTGTTTAAGTCAACATGTAGTTTTTGTTACCATCCCTTTGGGTTTCTGCGGACTTTTAGCCTTTTCACCCTGTTGTGGTTTTATCGCTTTTATGGCTCTTTACACCATGTGACATTAACTGTGTATAGTCATTGAGTGTAGTTTCCTTTTTGTTACCACCCCTTTTGAGATTCAGTTCACTGTTGGCTTTATCACCTTGTTTTGTTTTTTATCGCCTTTTGGCTCTTTGCATCATGTGACGTTGACTGCATCTGACTATCTTTGTTACTGCCTTCCTATATTTTGCGCGAGTTTCGCTCAATAAATTCAGTTGTCAGTCAGCGCTCTTTCCTGTCACTTCCTTGTTTCGCCTTTCGGCTTCTTCTTTAGCGCTGTTTTCACTATTGTAACAGGGTTAATCATTGATAGCAATAGGTAATTTTGCAAAGAGATAGCATATAAAAAACCTATTAATATGGTTCCTCATTATAGAAGACGTGTTTGACCTTCGAATTAGATGACAGCGTGATATAAAACCCTAATGACATGACATGAAATTTTTAAAGAGCGGAGATCCAGGATATTGCTATTCGTTACTTGTTTTTTTTCAAAATGAAAGTGGTAGAGCAATTATTAATGACCCATCACCTAACTGTTCACGAATTAGTTTATCCATTCGGGTGATTCGTGAAGCATTACCCTGCAAAATCGCTGTCTCTTTTTTGTTTGCCTCTTACCGTTGAAGTTACATTACCGTTGGTGCTATTACGCCCAGTTCTTTTATTAGCATAATGTGCTCCTTAGGTATGGAACAACTATTTTGTACTAAATTCTAAATAGCTCCTTTACGGTATCGCATCAGTATGCTACAGATTTTGACGATGAGCAGGCATTTTATGACAGGCTACCTACATGTCCATCTTCACACTATGTTTTCCCGTGTTTGAACATTGGCCGTCATATTTTCATAGCATTTTATTGTCACGTAGCGGCGCCGGCAGTCCGACGGTCAATAATAATAATTGGTTTTGGGGGAAAGGAAATGGCGCAGTATCTGTCTCATATATCGTTGGGCACCTGAACCGCGCCATAAGGGAAGGGATAAAGGAGGGAGTGAAAGAAGAAAGGAAGAGAGAGGTGCCGTAGTGGAGGGCTCCGGAATAATTTCGACCACCTGGGGATCTTTAACGTGCACTGACATCGCACAGCACACGGGCGCCTTAGCGTTTTTCCTCCATAAAAACGCAGCCGCCGCGGTCGGGTTCGAACCCGGGTACTCCGGATCAGTAGTCGAGCGCCCTAACCACTGAGCCACCGCGGCGGGTAAACCGATCCGACGGTCAGGAAAACAGCGGAAACGGTTTCTAAAAAGTTGTTTTCTGGGCTGAACTATGGTCACAAAGAACTGAATGACTCGGCGGCAGCATAGCAAAAAGCGTGATCGGCTCTGGTCGAACAGAATGCTCGCAGTTCTTGGATGCGCTCAATTTAAAGCTGACAAGGAACATTCGAGATAAGGAATCAAAAGCAACTACAACAATCTTGAGAAATGTGGATGCAGTTGCGTGTGGCTGCGATCCATCGAGATAAGTCTGGTAGCGTCTCGCGTCACAAACGAAATGATAAAGGCGCGTGCCGGTGGCTTTTTGCTTGAACGAACAAACAGTACAAAGATTCGCGGCAATATGTACGTTCATTATCTCCAAGTAACTCACACAATATAGGAGATATTTTGGAAGTATTTTTTTATTGCATGAGCTTCACCACGGCTCTGAACTCGATAAGCTCCTTATCTTTTTCAATGAACCACCACTTCTGCCTTTCACAATTTACAAACCGTAGCCTCTACACAGGTATGATTTGGCATGAACATGACAGAGATATATCATCAGTACTGCATAAAATAAAAACAGTAGTTCTATTTCAAATCGGTCATAAGTCAAACTTAGAGATCAATCCTCGTATGCTGGCAGTACGCTGGAATTCGCTGTAGCAGCTCGCAATAGGGAGGTGGAAAACAATACATACCCTAATTTCCAGCTTGCAAGGTGCAGGTGATGGCGCCAATGTTCCATCGAGTGCAATGGACCTGATGTAAACTGCGCAGATTGTAGATGCGAGGGAGAAGGAAAGAACGACCATTGGACACCATGTAAAAATGAAGTGAATGCGAAACAACCTTTCAGATCGAAAGCACAGTACTGTGGGATGTCAGTGCACGTTAAAGAACCCCAAGTGGTCGAAATTTCCGGAGCCCTTCACTACGGCGTCTCTCATAGCCTGAGTCGCTTTGGGACGTTAAACTCCCATAAACCAAACCAAACCAGTTCGAAAGCACTACCTCACCAGGTCAAACAGTCTTGGCGGTTCGTGTGAAGCTTGATCTTTAGGGTGCCTTTGGGCAAACCATGAATAAACATAAAATAAATATTGCCACGACAATGATTCGAACCCATGGCAGCGCTAGCAGATCAGCTTCGCTGGCCACTGCACGAGAGCAATACGCCATTGCTGCAGCCGATCATGTCTTGAGTTAAACTGCAACACACTGTCGCACGGTGCATTGCACACCGTCTTCTTCATCATCTAACACTACTACCAAACTAATATTCGTGCTTTGAGCTATGCGGCAGGAGTGACAGAAAGATGTGCGCAGCATGCGTCGCCATGGACAACGTTGTGGCAGAAACACGACACTAGAGCAGTACGCGTTGGCGTTGACAGCAGTGGCGCAGAAACGCGGCACTGCAGCGTAGGCCGCCGGCGTACATTGTGTAAATTGGCATTGCAGATGAAAAAGATGAAAAGATGAAGACACGCCTAACTGGCTCCCTTGGTCAGTGGACACCTTGACCGCGCTTTCAGGTACGTGGCGGTGGTGTCCAGCTGCAAAAAAACTGCTTTGGCGCAATATTTCATGCTTAGTAATGCTAAACCGCCAGCCATTTTCTTATTTTTAAATATAATTTCTAGCATATATAACGAACGCTCCAGTGAGGAAAGGCGGACAAAATGAGGGCAGAGAAAATTCAGCACGCGAAAGAGCGCAAACTAGTTTGGTAAAGTTGGTCACATCACAATGTTCACTGTGTGTATGGTGTACTGTGTGTATGTTCACTGTGTATTTCTATGGAGGCGAAGTAAAAAAAAAACGCCTGTCTGTTGTGCGATGTCAGCGCGATTTAAAGAACCCCAGGTGGCAAAAATTAATCCGGAGCCTTCCACTACGGCACTTTAACGCTTCAGGACGTTAAAGCCCTTTAGCTTACTGCAAAATCCACTCAGAAAATTATGTTAAGCCGTAAAGATGCCCATCTTTTTCTGTCACATCGAATCAGCTGTTCAAAGCATCGTGCAGTGGCAACTTGAACATTATAAACACGCTTTTACCACGGATTCATTTCCCATGTCTCAGGTGCAGAGAACTACTGGTCACAGTTAGTGTAATGACTTCATTGCACTTTCTCCGTCCTGTGGCCCTGTTGACAAAAAATTTGGCAATAGCGTTGCGTGAGTAAACGCTACAACCAAGTTAGCTCTCGCCCATGTACTGTGCGATGTCAGTGCACGTTAAAGAATCCCAGGTGGTCGAAATTATTCCGGAGCCCCCCACTACGGCGTATCTTATAGCCTGAGTCACTTTGGGACGTTAAACAGCCAAAAACCGTCAGCCACAAGTTAGTTCCGCCCACTTAAATCGGATTAGAAGAAAGTAAACATGATCGTATCCTATCTTATGTAAATCTGATGTTAATCAAGTTTTGTGAATCACGCGGCCTGATTGTTGCACCTTTCGGCACTGGCTGGAATGCCGCGAACAAACAAAACGAAGAGAAAATTTTAAGAATCTCTCTTTGAGGGACTGTAATCGTGAGAAGTGTATATTTGCTGACCTTAAAGGAAGAGAGTATAGAGATGACTCTCGGTCAGGTTATACGTTTGTCTTAGAGAAGAAAAAATAGCGCGGCTCGATATATTAGTCAACATCTCTGCAGAACGCAGCCTAAGGTCGTTTTTCGTTGGATCCTCCAAATGAACCGCCTGCAGCTCTAAGAGTTTGCATTACTTGCTGTACAGTACCAATGCGACAAAATCTCGTGCATGCGAGAAATATGTCACGTAAAATCTCATGTTTTTTTTTGATGTAATATTTCTCTGAATTCTTTCGAAATGCTTTTTTATTTTAGCATTAAGGGTTGATTGATGCTACAAGCAGCTACGAACACGACACGTTTAGTTTGCACGTAATACTGAACACTCAGCCTCACACCAACGCCCTCCAAGTACTCAGTGGAACTTAGATTGGCACTCACAGACGCACAGCTTGACGGCGCCGTTCTCTTGCAACAGCAGCGTGTTGGCACTGGAAGATAGCCTCCAAGCGTGCGCAGCTTATCTTGATAGTGACGCTGTGAACGGCGCGGTCAACTTTCTAGCGTGACTTCTGCTAGCAACTTCTTAAATGTTCGGTTCGCAGCGGGACCTACTTCGCCTCAAGCAGCCGCAGATAATGTGCGTTACCGTTCCAGGTTGAGACCTTCCTCTATACGATGCACGCTTCGGTAAGCTGAGCGCCAGACAAGGGAACGGGTGAACCGACTCTAAAAAAAAACAGGTAGTTTCTCTGAAGCACTTGGAATCCAGCCCGGTGTCCTTTGCGAACGCAGTCTCATGACCACCGCTGCGGTAGATTATAATAGAGTGAGAAATTTTTTGATCGCCCTCTCCACGAATGATAATCTTTTTTGTTCTTGGAAGAGAAGAAGTGGCAAGAGTTTGGCCAGACGACTCGTGTTTTATGCATAAGTAGGCAACCTTTTGGACGGAAACAGGAGAAAATCTTGCCTAACTATGGAAAAAAGAACAGAGCTGTTTCAGCACTTTAGGTTATCGGAGGCTTACCGGTGGAGCCTGGGTGGTAGATAGGCTTGTCGGTTTGCAAGAAGTGGATCTCGCCAGAGTCTTCTCTCACCCGAAGTATCGCGTGGCGTGACCAGAGGTTTCCGCAGGTGACGGCTAGGGTCACCCATCTTTGACCACCGGCGAGCGACCATTGGGGCAAATCACCCGGGCCCACCGACACTTCCACAGTTGTCGCTTTGCCTGCGTGCGCATGCAGCAGCCGGTAGAAAATTAGTGACATGTCCCTTCCTCGCGTATTCGCGGTTCCTGACTGAATACAGCGCTCGTGTAGGATTAACACATCCACTCACCTGGAAACACGACCAGTGTCGTGTTGAAGAAAGTGTGCCTTCCCGAGGGGTGATTGCCAAGCGATATGGACACGTGCTGGGATTGGCCGCTGACCATGGCGACGACGGTCTCCCTCGTTCCCAATCTCAGTGCGTTGGGAGCCACGATGATGCACTCACTGGGTTAGTTTTATAAAACTCAATTTTTTTACCGCGAATAACTCCCTTCGTAGTACAACAAATAAACAGTCCCGAGGCCACTTATTGTAGTGTGTTGTAACTGAAAACTAAGAAAAACCCCACTTTATCTATCTAACCAATAGGAATATCAACCATGTGGACCACGGAGTATAAGCCTTCAAGAATGTGACCTTTGTGGCTCGATCGTTCGTAACGTGCTACATCAGTTCCCGTTAAGTTTTAACTGAAAAAGGCATCCCAGTGCTTCAAAAGCTAATGCTGTCCTTGTTCGCTCTAGCTTTAAGGAAACGCTTATACTCGTCTCAACTTTTCTGTTGCTTGCATGCGCCAGAAGCGAAGGTCTTGGAACGTAGAATAGTTTCAGATGCGGAGGTACGAGATGCTGGTTTAGAGTTTAACTGCCTCGAAGGCCGTTCATACCGACAGCGGACTAGTGAGAGCCTACAAACTTCCTAAGTCCTTGAAGTACTTATATGCAGCCTTACATCGCGCTAACATCAAACCTACCCAATGCTCTGTCAGCTCCTCCGGCTTTAGCAATCATAAAAGCACACACCACTGAGCCCCCCAGTGTACCCATGTAGGGATGTCATCGCCTTTACAGTATTAAGGATCCGACTCACTCTTTCACGTGCGCGCCGCACAGAGGCGCGATGACTGCGAGCAGGGCGAGCAGGAGGGAGGACCCACTCATCACGATAGCCGCCTCTACACTGAACCCAAAGCCCGAGGAGACCAGACTTTTCAACCAGGCCATTGGCTGCACCTTTGGTGTTTACGCCAACTGCAGTTGCCTCACATAGAGGGAAAAGACACGTAGCTTCTACAGTTATCATATCACTGTTAGACAGACGGCTTCCTGCTCAGCTCAAGTTACACTGCTTTACTGTGCTGACCAGATAAGCTGCGCTGTCCTGCTTGACTAGCTAGCTGTTTGCAGTTTGCGTCGCTCCAGCGACCCAAAGGTACGCTAGTGGCGTATGCGACTTTTAATCTAAAACAAAATAAGTATTCAAATCTCACATTCTCGTTTCACAATATATCGTTATGTACACTTGATGAAGCTCGTTATTTAAGCTAATACATACTGTCTCTGTGTCAAGAGCTTTTTTATTCAATCAGGGAAGTCCTCACTGCGGAGATGAACTTACCTGCAGCTGGAATTCACGTCACTGTCTGTTCTTTAAAAGTGCTTTAACCATGACAAAGTTGGGGCGCCCAGGCGCCGAATCATGGAACGCTCTTATTCTCAAGACACCCTCAAACCAGTCCCAAAGCCATGCTCCTATTGGCAGGCCCCCACCACGGTCAGGGCGTGGTCACGTTCGACCAATAGGAGTGCAGATTTGATATTGTTTTGTGACTACCTTCAGATTGAGAGCGTTCTGGAATTCGGCCCCTGATGTCACATTACGAGTGAAACCTGCCTGCACTTTTTCAGGTGTTTTTCTTCTGTGCGAAGTGAAGCGTGCCGCTTTTCGTTCAGACACGTCATACTCGCTGTTTTTCAAGTGCGAGTATGGCGGCTTATATATCTTCATAACCAACTGGAATACAGGCAGTAGCAAGTGACTTCGTACGCACAATAACAAAAAGGGGCCAAAGGGTTGGACGCAATTCTAGACTTTCTAGACTTTTGTTTCACGTTGGAGCAGGTAAGCGAAGGACGTTCATAAGGCTGCGGGCAGACAAAGACGGCTTCAAGCATTTAGACATGGCCTATTTCTGTGGAATATTGAACGAGGGAATTTCTGAAACCCGCCGCGGTGGCTCAGTGGTTAAGGCGCTCGGCTACTGATCCGGAGTTCCCGGGTTCGAACTCGACCGCGGCGGCTGCGTTTTTATGGAGGCAAAACGCTAAGGCGCCCGTGTGCTGTGCGATGTCAGTGCACGTTAAAGATCCCCAGGTGGTCGAAATTATTCCTGAGCCCTCCACTACGGCACCTCTTCTTCCTTTCTTCTTTCACTCCCTCCTTTATCTCTTCCCTTACGGCGCGGTTCAGGTGTCCAACGATATATGAGACAGATACTGCGCCATTTTCCTTTCCCCAAAAACCAATTATTATTATTATTATTATTATTATTATTATTATTATTATTATTATTATTATTATTATTATTATTATTATTATTATTATTATAAGGAAAGAAGGAAGGCATTACATAGAGACAGGCTGTCATTGCCTTTTTTGCTGTTTTTCTTGCATATCGCTCAATTTTAACGTGTGAACAAAGCGGAAAATACAGCCGCTGAGCAGGGACTACCCCGACAGTGGATAAGATATTAGCGCTGATGAAGCAGGTGACATCCCTCATCGTGGAAGCTCTTCGGCCTCGTCATGGATAGTGCATCATCATCGGTGGTGGCGCAGTGGAACTGTCGAGGATTCGCTAATAAGGCCTCTGAAGTGAACACCGCCTTCGCGACGGAAAGCTGAGGGCATGGGCGTTCCTACTGCAAGAGCATAATGCACTCCCACGCCTTTCAGGTTTCTGAGCATACCATTCACCCTCTATCCCTGATCGCCGTTGCACCGCCTCCTCCCTCAGCCCAGGTAAATCTGCAATTTATATTCACAGTTCAGTTCCGCACACACCGCTCGACCTTTCACGGTGGTGCAACACACGTCAAGAGGTTGTCGCCCTTTTCGTAAAACCTGCATGCACACCCCTTATTCTAGTTTCTTTTTATAGTCGTCCTGGCTTCGCACCTCCCAATCTGGGATGGGTTCGTTTTCTACGTTCTACCAACTCGGGTATCCCTATTCTAGTTGGTGGTGACTTCAACAGCGCACTCACTGCGTGGGGTTACCCATCGGATTCCTCAAGGGGTTCACACATCCAAGGGAGCTTTTCGGATCATTCCTTTCAACTTTCAAACCACCCGAATACTTGTACCCGCCCACGAGGTGGCCCGTATTCACCTGATTTGACTTGGTGGTTAGGCCCCGGTAACCCTCGTTGGGCTGTTGATTCTGATACTTGGGGTAGCGATCACAGCCCTATTTTTATCTCCCTCACGCCTACGCGTCTACGGAAAATAAGCCGCACTGTACGAATAACATCATGGGACTCTGTACGCGCAGACAACCACTTATCTACATTCAACCCCTATTCAGCACTGTCTACTCTCTCTGCTGTTCTCGCTACTCACACTATTACCACTACTGTAAATGAAGATGACCCAAACCCGGACATACATCTCTTGAATCTGTGGGCTCTTCGTCGCCAGGCGGATCTTTACGCTACTCGTCACCCCGATGACCCTTCGGCTCTTCCTACTCTTCACCGTGCTACCGCACGGGCGCGGCGCTATGCAAAGCGGCTAGGCAGGCAACGCTGGGCTGCATGGTGTGCCCGCCTGTCCTCTACGCAGGGCAATCGACATCTTTGGAGAGTGTTTCACGCCATGGAGCGCCCTTCTCAGGTTGCAGATTACACAGAGAGCATTCGCCTCGCGCTATATGTGGATGAGGACACATTTGCACAACAAGCGGCCCGTCAATTTTTTCCAAACCATGACTGCACCACTACGTCTCCACCTGAATTATCGGTAACAGAGCCCCCCGATGGGATTATTTCTGACCTCACCATGGCAGAGCTGCTGGCCTCCATTGACCGTTTAAAAACTACTACTACTCCCGGGCATGACGGCATACCTAACTCCTTATTCTGTAACTTGGAAGGGAGGGCTTTGGAAACCCTACTTGATACTTTTAACGAAGTGTGGCTTTCTGGCGTCATGCCGGGAGACTGGAAGCATTCTATTGTGGTTCCAATACCCAAGTCAGGTCAGCCTCCAGTATCTCTCTCGGCCCTTCGTCCAATTTCCCTTACCCCTACCACCTGCAAGCTTTATGAAAACATTCTAGCCGCACGCTTATCATGGTGGCTGGAATCCCATGATTGTTACCCAGATTCCCAAATTGGTTTCCGCCCACAAATTGGAACGGAGGACGACCTTGCTACGTTGGCTGCTGACGTGCTTGACCACTCTCCACAGAGTCACCTTGTACGAACCGTAATCGCTACAGACATAACAAAGGCACATGATAACATCCTTCACTCTGCCATTCTTGCCTCCCTTCAAACTCTTGGTCTCCCTCACCGGTTGCTCCTCTCCATTCACGCCTTTTTAGCAAATCGAACCTTCAGCGTGCGTGTCCACGGAAAACCCTTTGGTAATTTCACTTCCAATAGAGGAGTGCCACAGGGCTCCCTTCTCGCCCCCACATTATTTAATGTGGCTTTAATTCCTCTTGTTCGAGTCCTAGATTCCATCCCTTCTATCCGCGTGCTTGCATATGCCGATGATATCACCTTGTGGTGCTGTCATTCATGCGTCTATTCATCAGTCGGTCCTTCAACACGCGCTGGATGTATTGACATCTCGCCTCCCACCTCTGGGTCTAACACTCTCTCCTACTAAATCATGTTTCATTCGAATTGGAAATAAAGCCGGCTTACGGAAAGCTCCCCCTTTAAATTTTACGGTACATAATTCTCTGATTCCTCAGGTAGAAACTGTTCGTATTCTTGGTCTTCTCCTCCATACATCTGGGACTGGCACCCCGTGGCTGACAGCCACCCGTAAATCGGCTCACGCTACTCTAGGTCTCATTCGTCGCATAGCTATGCGCTCTGGTGGCGCACGTGCTCATACGGCCCGCCAGCTTGTGCGCTCTATCCTTCAACCACGGATAGTATATCAGGCTCAATTTCAACGTCTCACCCGCAGACAGTGGGACTCCCTTGAAGCTATCAATCGTGACGCTATGCGCGTCATAACATATCTGTCTCGTTTAACACCCATACATGTGCTACAGGAGTTCGCCCAACTTAATACACTCAGTGAAATCATCGACCAACGGGTGGCAAATAGAGCTCGAAAACAGTCTCTCAAACTTCATCGTTTAAAGACACTTCCACCGTGGTCCTATTGCCAGCTCACTGACAATCGCCCCACTGTTTCCCCGTCGGTATCAGCAGCGTATCTGCCTTAAGGGTGCATATTATACACGGATGCATCACATTCTGCAGAGAGGGGAGTTACTGCTGTGTATAGTCCATCTCATCCGCATCTCAACTCTCGCGCGACGTACATTGCGGATACGTGCACTCCCCTGGAATTGGAACTTCAAGCCATTTATAATGCCATTGCTTCCCTTCCGCTCGTTCCAACATTCAATACAGTTCACATTTACACCGACTCCCGCGCCGCCCTTAAACAGCTGAAGGCTGTTCGACGAACGTTCCAGATTTCACAATCTATTCATGTGCTCTGCGCAAAGTATCCATGTCCTGTGCGCATACACTGGATTCGCGGCCATGCCAAGGATCCACATAACATTCAAGCGGATGCTATGACTCATCTTCATACATTAGACGATCCGCCACCTTCCCCTCTTCCCCCAGATCCGTTCCTGTCCCACGTTTCCGATTCCGAAGTTCTGCGCCAGCGAACACGCGCTCTAATTCCTCCGTGTTCGCACCCTTTCCCCCGTAGTCTTACTCGGCAGGAGGAGGTATCCGTGCGCCGGATTCGGGCAGGGGCGGCTCTGACACCATCTGTCCGTCATCGGTGGCGTGCCAAAGATCTGCCACTACCTGACAGGTGCCCTCACTGCAGCGCTGCACCGGACATTTGTGATGTGCGGCACTTGTTATGGACGTGCCCAGCGACGGCTGCTATCAGAAAACGGCTCATCAGAGAGCTGGGCCTGCGGTGGAACCGCGAAAGTGACTTCGTGAAGTGGACAATGGACAACCGTTTCATTAACTACCTCTGCGACTACCTCAGCGCAACGGTTCTTCACTCTTTCTTTTAACTTTCAATCCCGTGCATTCCTTCCCCCCTTTCCTTTTTCAACTTATGCCTCATGGCACACTTCTCGAATAAAAAAAAAAGACTAACAATTTACTCATTTAATTTCTGCTAATTAGGCCCGCTCTAATGATCGTCTCACAAGCAGAGACGGTGAATTCCGAAATGCGAAGGGAAGGACAGTAAGGAGAGAATAAAAATATAGTTACGAGCTGCCGACAAGAATGTATTACGTGGTTCGATGGCTTTTTCACGAAACTAATGGCTGCATATTTATTAGAGCTCCCGTGCCGTCCATGTTTGCGGTCGTATAAAAAATATACTGGAGCACCATTTCAATCACTCTTACTTCCTAGAGTTAGCTGCGTTAAACAGCTACACACTATATAGCTTTCTGTATTCTGCTTAAATGCCGCGCTTAAGTTTTTGCGCTGAGAAGAAAATAAATTTACTGGGGCCTATCTGTCTTGTCGTTTCCACATATGGGCTTCTTCGCGAAAAAGCAATTGGACGCTGTGCTTTTGAAACGTGATTACACAATTAAATTTCAGCACCCTGATGCTTTTGCCCTCTCAGTATTTTGCGAAGCCTGGAGTAGGAAAACAAAGTTTCTGTTGGATCCAGCCATTCTTTTATTTTTAGCCGCCACGGTGGCTCAGTGGTTGTGGTGCTCGGTTGCTGATCCCGAAAGACGCGGGTTCGGTCCCAGCTGTGGCGGTCCTGCTTCGATGGAGGCGAAATGCTGGAGGCCAATATAATGTGCGATATCAGTGCACGTTAAACCCCAGGTGGTAGAAATTATCTGGAACTCTCCACTGCGATTTCTCCCATAGACTGAATCGCTTTGGGACGGTAAACACCATAAACAATATTCTTTTATTTGCTGACCCGAAAACCGTGGGTTCGATCCCGGCCGCGGTGGTCGAACTTCGATGGAGGATAAATTGTAGAGACCCGTGTACTGTGCGATGTCAGTGCACGTTAAAGGAGCCCAGGTGGTCGAAATTTCCAGAGCCCTTAACTACGGCGTCCTTCATAGCCTGAGTCGCTTTGGCATGTTAAACCCCCATAAACCAAACCAAACCAAACCATATTCTTTTACTTTTCTAATTCCCCTTAAGCACACTTGAGCATGCATCCATGTTTTCACCGCCCACCATACAAGTTTGCACACTTCAAACGCCTCTACGGAATGCTCTTAACAAGGAGTTTAGCTTAAGTGAGACAAGAACTCCAACCAAACTCAAATAATACGACGTTTCGGAGCCTGCTCGGTTCCGAAACATCGTTTTATTTCTTTCTGGTTGGCTTTCTTGTCTCACTTAAATTGAATTCCTTTCCCAACTAGATAGACCACTGTCGAATGTTTTCTCTTGAATCCTAACGAACAACATTGTTATTCGCCTGCGCGACCATTACCTCGCTTTCGCGGGTGAATTCACTACACTGGTTGTGCGTGAAAGCCTTTTGCCTTAGTCTTGGTTTTCGGTTAAGTGGCTGTTGTGATTGGCAAGTGCCTCTTGCACCGTGCACTCGCGAGTATCCCTCTCTATCATATGCAGGCAGAGCTAATATGGGCGGCGTTATAAACCGCGCTTCGCGCCAAATCTCTTACTGCCACCTCCCTCACGAGATGGCGCTACTCTTCTGCTCCATACACGGTGTTGAAGCATCCTACCTCGGCGAGCTCGGTGGAGAATCGATATCCTCGCCGCTCTGAACGGGCCTTTGGTTGCCTCGAGGGAGCCCTTTTGCCGAAATGCTGCGATCGCCTAGCTGGTGCGTCTCCCCACCTTTCGCTGTATTCTAGCTGAGGCTCGGACAAAACTCAATTAAAAGAAGGCGACGACACTGCCCGCCTACGGGTCGTCCAGCTTTCAGTTTTTAGTGTGAAATAATTAATTCGTTCAATTCCTTTAGATCGTTCTTTGTGCTTGCTAAAGCCTGAATATTTCAAAGAATTGACATACGGAAATTGAAGTATGGGATCCGTACCAGTGAGCCACTGCAGTGAAGCTCTATTTGAAATGTCCGACAAAGGTGTTACTATATTCTCTCGTGTAAGATCCGCACCTTTTTATCAAATTTTGCACAGGTGCGAGCCTTACACGATTCAGGCCTTCATGAATCATATAATACCTATACAAACAATGTTGCGACTTTTCCACAGAATATTGCAGCAGTTGCACGATGACAAGTTAAAACAGTTTTATTACCTATTCCTCGCCGCTTTCGCTCTCGTTGCCGTGATAGATCTAGTTTTTTTCTTTATTATGCAAACAGAATTTTTACAACTGAGAAATTGCTTCTTCAGCATTTTTCATATTCCGTTAGCTGCCACAATAAGAGAAAAATTTTAATCACGAAAAAAAAAACTGACTGTTTTTTCCTCCTTAATATCAGCCTAAGCCGTTCCTTAAGGAATCAGCGAAACTAGCAATCACTAACTCCAAAGGTAGCTTACCTTATGGGTTCTGCTTTACCGTTTGCGGCGGTTATGTCTGTGGTACTTCACCGCTTTCACAGTGCTGCACCGTACTGCTCATCGCTTGATCACTGCATCACTACGCCAGGAGTGGCATGAAGAGTCCCAGGGATCTGTGAATGTAAATGAGAGAATGACCAATACGGGATATTAACCCATTATCGCTATCTGAAAAACTGCCAACCGTCAATACTATATCTGTACACTGGAACCGAAGTGAGAGAAATAGAGAGAAAACAATTTAATGAACCGATAGGTGGAGAGTTCGGAACCCGTTAAGGTGACTCTGTCCTGCTACTGCACACTGGGGAAATGGAAAGTTGAAGGAGAATTAGGGCGCGAATGGAGAGTCATGATGTCATAATACAATGAACGTAAGTGAAAATGAATTTCTAGCGCATCTAAATCGTACTTGGCCTAACTACGCAAATCGACAATGATTTTTGTTTAGTGCAGCATACGTGACAGTACCATGATGACGCCTCTCCGTGCTTTACTTCCTGACTTGCAATAAAATTCGGGGCTCGAGAACAGCTAAGTACAGTGTGATATTCAACAACGACATTTTTTTTTTATACTCGAACAGGATGTGGGCCGCAGAACTCGTTCAAAGAGCGCCAATCGGTTTTGTCACTGCACACCACTACCAGCATTCATTTTCGCGTTGTCGAACGATAGCTTCACCAGTCAGTGATATTTTAGAATCGTCCGATGATCGTTGCCACAGCGGATTGCATTCGGTTTAATCGCGGTAACACTAGTGCATGTTCGGCGGCAACACCCGAGGTGGGAAACGATAATCACGTTGGTCGGGGTCATGTGACTTCACAGGCTCTGGACCAATAAACGAGGAGCATGACGTCACAAATGAAATTAAAAAAATAAAAAGAAACAGAAAAGAAAAACGAAACAAAAACTTAAAATTAATGAAAAATAAATAATGAAAACCAATAAGAAAATAAAAATTGAAAACGATTAAAAATGAAAGAGTAAGAATAAAAATAACATTAAAGGACAGTATCTATATCTGGGAAGAGATATGCAAAGAGGCCCCAAACCGCTGAGGAGACCCATTAACACTACCGCGTCATATCCTAAAGGCGGAGCTCAAGCGCCTCCCGAATTTTTTAGACGATTCGAAGTTGAAGAGATCTCTCGCCAAAAATCTGTGCTTGTATGAGCTATTTCAGAACGTACTTGCGGACGTCTGCTGGTTCACGCTTAGATTTGATTACTACTCGAGAAATTAGGGCTTTGTAACATTGACTTATGATGTTTTCTTAATTTTCATAACCCATAGTAGTTTTCGAGATTACGCAGTTACTTCCTGCTGTCGTCGTGTTATTTTGCCTTCCTCATGAAGTTTCCGTGTTATCTAGTTAAATATTAAAAAAAAACGAAGCGCTGTTTTCATGCAAGTATCGGCAGATTTCACGAGCGTTGAAGAATTTGCAGGAGACTTTCACAAAGCACACAGCGGCATAAGCGAAATCAATGATGGTGTGCAGCATGTGCGCAGGCACGTGCCTTGAACGCATACGCAAAAGGAGCAGGACCGGCGTGGCGCGGGCGCCAAAGGCTTTGAAATAAGCGAGCGCTGAACGCGTGCCGCACTTCTGAAAGGGCGCCTCGAGGAACATTATGCAAAGCGGATGCAAATCCGGACTTGAGATTTCCTCGTGCGTCTTGCCTTCTTCTTCTTCTTCATTTTATTCTTTTGTTTTCGGCAGGCTTAAATAGTGAAATATTTTTTGCGCTATTGTTTCCATCCCCCCTCCTCCTCCCGCATTTAATGGTGTTCTCTTGGCTGTTTTTTATTGTGAACAATTCTCAGTTTCACTTCCTGCGTAAATGCCTGAATCGCGACCCTTTTGTACAGAGGCTGCTCTTTTATTCTTCTTCGAAAAAAAAAAAGATGGAGAGGGTTCTTTTCTTGGTGTCATTCAAGCGCATTCACCGCAAAGCCAGGCTTGGTCGATCGTGATAACCAGGATCGATACTCGCCATCTGGGTGTTGCTTTCCTTCCAAAGTTTTGTTTTGTAACTTCTCCTCAGCCTCTTGGCGTCTCCAAGGGCATTCGACGCGCGTGCAAAAAATGGGGAAAGTTAGGCATTTGCCCCCTAAAGACGCCGGTGGGGAAATTATTCATGGAGCTACGGCTTGCATTTTGGATAGTTCTGTATTCCCCACCTTCGTTCGTAGCATGATTTCAAACGCATGTCTATTCGATTTTTTATGTGAATGACTTAGCTTGTTCGAAATATAAAAGCTCGGCTGGTCACCTTGAAAATCTCTATATTATAAATTTTCATTATTTCCGCTCATAAGCACAATATAAGCCCACTGAAGATCAGACCATGAATACTCTGGACGTGCCTAACTGCGGGTGATGTGCAAGAAATGCAATTTGTTATTAATTTAACGTGTAACCAATCAGAGCTTTGAAATTCGTCACCTAAGGATTGCAGGCAGATCTAGCAACTATGACTAGGGACGCGTGACGGTAGCTAACACTTGTGCAGTCTCTGATTTTTGTTTCTGCAAAGTGCCTCTTGGTTTTCTTGTCGGTGTCAAATGAAACGGCCTGCTCTGACGATTGAAGATGGCCCGAGACATGCGAAAGCAAAGCAAAAACGACTTTGTGAACTTATTCTCATGTCTGACACATTCCGAACTTTAGGGTAACCGCCTTTCTAAGTCTTTAGTAATAAGACTTTTTAGGGAACTATACCAGCCCTGACAAGGGATACATCTTTTATGAACTATGGGGGGGTCCATTACAGAATGTGCTCAATAATAAATAGCGACGGTATGCCCCAATTTTAATTAAAAAACACAGTGTAAATATTTAAGATATAGGAGCACTCAGACACTTCAGCGAAAAGCGGTACCTTGAAGAAACCAGCATTTGTTAGCTGTCGACAAAAGCTGGAGCAGCCTAACAGACGATCAGCAGTTGTCGGCAACTATTTAGCGATATCCATAACTATTCCCGGAGCGCGAATGGAGGTCTTGAATGATTAAAATATTTTTTTTTTGTCAGCAGGGTCCTCCAGGGTCCTCATTTGCAACATAACCTCTGTTATCTGATTATGCTGACAACCCACTAATATCTACTCCTTTTAATCTGTGCTCAGAGTTGTAAGCATACAAGCGTCAAGAGAAATCAGTGGTCATGACGTCGCTGAAGTGGTGATAGCCGTTATTTGCCAGGAAACCCAGTGAACACGCTCATAATCGCACTATCACATTCAGTTCTGTGGAGGGGGAGAGGCGTAGAAGAGGGAAGGGTGAAGGTCCTGCCAGTGCGGTAGTGAGAAGGCGTAGAGGTGGCCTGAAGAGGAAACACTAAAACACGTCAGCCAAATATGCCACGAAGTCGGGGAGTGTGTAGGTGATCGGATAGGGTCGCTGCATTATCTAGAAGCCCTTGGGGCAGTAATTGGGCGAGGGGTGTAGGTAGATTGAAAAATAAAAATGACAAGGCGGTTACCTCTGTGTAACGCGAGATTCAGTGACGCTTGTTAGGGTATCTATATTTTACGATATATCGGGGTAGAGAATATGAGAGCGACTTCATATCTTACATGGTGGGTGTCTCGAAGAATTTCTTGACTTCTGTTAGCCATTTCTGTATCTGATGACGGAACAGTTCAGGTACAAAATGACTGATTGAGCTGTAGTGTCCATTTTGCACATGTACGTATTAGCTTTAAACCCAGATGTCTCGCTTCTTAAACTCCTTGAAAAAACCAAACGGAAGGGTCAGGGGGAATAACAGGTAGGGCCTTGTATTTTACTACGTATTTATAAGCGAGTGTTTTGATTTTAATGATTCTAATTAACTCGTCTTATGGAGGCTTACTGTTTTAATATGCAGCGTCCTACGTAGCCACTGTTCACAAATATTATCACACATGGTACATATTGGCCGATTTCCTACCAGAAGGATTTAGAACAGGAGTACAATCTGCAGAGCCCATCGGGGATTGTTGATGTGGGCGTTACGTCCCGATATGTTACCGTTAAAAAAAAATTCTTCAGATGGGAGTCTGAATAGACGTTCTTAAAATATGGTTTTTCGACTTTATTACAAACAAAATTTCACAACGCTGTTCATAGCTACTCCATGTCATGGAGAACCGTATCGTATACCGTGTCCGTACATACCATAACTTATCAGTACCACTGGACAAATTGCGCTCTTCTGTCACATACGGAAGCTTCCACTCCTTGCATACGTTTGTTTATTTCTTGTATTTCATGTAGAGGGGAACCTCTTTACTCTAGAAACAAGAGAGTACAGCGCTTTGCAAATGTTTTCAGGCCTCTTTGTTGGTGTCTAGAAGTGTCGTCCTGAGCAGTTGTTGCTGCTGTTGACACTTTTAGATATTCTTGGGAGGGGATACTGGATACTGGTTATGTTGCACTGGTGTCGCTATGGCCCTACGGTCGGCCCTGGCGGTTTAAAAGAGGACAGTTCTTCCTTCTACCTAACGACTGAAGGGGCAAAATAACAGCCATGCTTCACAGTTCTCTGATAGTTGCTGTAACGAGGGAAGTGACTTGAGAACATTGCATGTGTGTTGTTTAGAGGAATGGCGCCACAAGATCGCTCCTTCTTCATTAAAAGTTGCATTCCTGATGAGTGCAGCGCGTGCAATTACAGGCGATTGCTGCAGCCGAATATGCATCACCGCTTGTTTCCTGAAGCCGACAGAAGTAACAGAAATCACAACTTCATCCTCTATAACTTCCCACACGGGACAGAAGCTTCTCCAAGTGGTAGTGGAAGACGACTCTGCCCAGATCAACAGTGTTGCGCTCTGATAGGTGGCTCGTCAAAGCTACATTGCGGAATGGAAAGGTTCGAAGAACTACCATGGCCCCAATATGCAGGGTTAAGAGGAGGAAAGGACCAAGGAGGAAAATTCCGTCCTTTCATTTAAAAGACAGGGTTGCTAGAACTCCACTGGATGCGCTCTTAGCCAGTCGCACGCCAGCCCTGCAGCCTATCTCCTTGTCCATAGTCGAGCGGAAGTAGAGATGAAGTAGAGAGAAGATTGGCTGGAGCCCATTTGTCAGACATGTCCATGCCATGAACAGAGGCTTTCGGTACCCAGCACGCATAAAATACATAACCGGTGAGTACTCCCAGTACGCGCGCACTGGGGTGACACATGGAGGGTAGCTAAGAACTCGCTGAACTTTGACACTACTATGGGGAGAGGAAGTGGCTCCGATATCTATGACATGCCTTTGAAGAGAGACTGGGGACAATATGATTCAGATTTTTAATTTTTTTTTCAATAAAGATCGGTTGTAAGACTCTTTATCGTTATACTGACTTTTGCCGACAGCGCTAGACACGCTTATTGCTTCCCGCCACTCGATTCAAGCCCGTGACGTGTGCACGGAAACGAACTGCGTGATCACCATTTTGAAGCGAATTGCGTTGTAGCCATGCCTCTGGGATCCGCGTCAGTGCCGGTTGGTGATAGCGACAGCTGCGTTTCATTGATGGTATCATGCCAGCCGTTCGCGCGTCATCGTGGAGGCCACGAAGCAGGAGCCTTCAGTACCTGCGGCAGCGAAGAAAAGGGGGAAAGGAAGGTCGCCGAACCCTTCGCGTTCCTGTCGCAGTTAATCGAAGTGAATTAATGCTTAACAAAAGAAACCGAATCCGGGCTAATCGCATCGTGCACTACTGGTTGGCAGCATGTAAGGCACCAACGGTAACACTGTTTCAACTAGAGGGCGATAGCAGCGGGGACACTTTTCCGCTCTATGTGTTTCTTCGGTCGCATGCCATTGGTTGGGCGCCGAACTTCTGATTGAATCCCTGCTTCCTTTCGCTTCTTGTTCCATGTACTGCAGACACTAATTGACTTAGTTCACTCGGCCATTCCTCCCTCAGCACGTGCGCAGATGCACGTAGGGTTGGGCAGAGGCACTACTCTGTGTTCCCGCATCGATCGAGCGCAGTGGCTCTGTCTTCTGTACCTGGGAGGCTGTGCGAAGTTCAAAATGTAAACTAACCTGTCCCACAGTGAAAAGGCGTCGCCAGGAATTCTTGCGCATTTGCAGTGAGAGCGATCGTTCGGGGACATACCGCCTAGAACCCGTAAACAGATTTAGAGCACCGGGAGATTAGTTGTGACAGCGCTTGTCTAACCTTTATTCTGGCGCGGTCTCTAGTTAAGGCTCTTAGTTAAGGTTTTCTGTACCGTTAACGCTCGCTCTGTGAAGTTTCATTTTGTAAACTTTTTTTTTCCCCTCTAGGTTATGCGACGCGTTAAATACAGGAAAAGGTAATGTGGACTGCGCGGTTAATTAATTCTATTGAAATATACGCGTATCCGCCATAAAAGCGCATTTACTTTCCGTGTTTTTGGTATTTGCGAAACCTTCGCTTCCAACAAAACAGAAATCCACACTTGACCAGTCAAGTCGCATAATCCCAGCCTCTGGTCGTCGTCGGGGCAGTCCACTGCGGGCTTACGCCGTTCGTTCAAGAGCGCGCATGGCCCAATCGATCACGCGGCGCGTGTCACAGAGCAGCGGCTCGACGGAGGACACGCTCGCCGGTTGGCGGCCGCGTGGCGGCTTTATCAGCGATGGATCATAGCTTAGGTCCACGATGGAAGACTACTCTTCCCCTCATGGCCTCCGCCTACGCATCCAGCACAACTACTCCTCCTCTCCCACACTTCCTCCCCAGGGAACAATAAACGCCGCCTTAATAACGCGCATGCCTCGGTCCGCTGGCCAAGAGGTGAGAAACGATCCCGTAGGGAAGTTCAATAAATTATAATTAAGGGGATTTGTAATCACTGTGCGGAGTCCGGGCCTGGTGCCGTGTCAAGGGTGAGAGAAGATGGCGGACACTGGCTTCTCGGACCTGCAGTCTTTCTTGGCCTCTCAGTGCAGGTGAATGACGACCGGTGGCTGCAATGAGGGGAAAAAAGAAGCGGTTATCTACGACGACGTCCACTGCTTCACCGATGAAGAAAGTAAGAGGCCACTATTCATGGGTATAAAGAAGGGGATGTGGAAGAACCGGATATGACGGCCGAGTAAACTGCCTTGGGTATGATGAGATGCGGTGCAGCAGACGAGAATTTAGGCATAAATGCAAGCTAAGCGAGATAGCAGCACACACAGACCGATAGGTTGTCGCGATGACATTCAGGGTGATCGGTTGATGATAAAGAGCAGTGCTAACGAAGGAGGGCGAGCAGAGTGAGCAGGAAGCAAGGGACGTGATTCTTCCTCAACATCTTAGCCACGCACGCAGCGAGCACGCAGTTGTTGTGAGAGTGAAACTAAAAATAAAACGCCCAGACAGAAAAATTGCTACATTAATGTAAAGGCCGCTGTATCGACAAGTCGAGGAGACTATGCTGTACGTCGCTAGCTTATGAGCAGCCGAGTTCACGCGGCTGTTTTAACATTCCGAAGCCGCTCTCGAGCGAAGTGTCTCCTTGGGCTGAGCACTGAACAGCGTCACATCAGATGAAAAAAATGATGATGGCCTCGTCCTGCTAGGCCCGGGTATATGTAGCGTAAGCGCGGCGACATCTAGTTGGGCAGAGTTAATGTATGAAAGGCGCGCATTCACTCACCACCACCACCACCACCACCACCACCACCACCACCACCACCACCACCACCACCACCACCACCAACCCCACCACCCCCCCCACCACCACCACCACCACCACCACCACCATCATCATCATCATCATCATCATCATCATCATCATCATCATCATCATCATCACCACCACCACCACCACCACCACCACCACCATCAACACCACCACCACCACCACCACCACCACCCCCACCAACACCACCACCACCACCACCACCACCACCACCACCACCACCACCACCACCACCACCACCATCATCATCATCATCATCATCATAATCAGCCTGACTACACCCACTGCAGGGCACAGGCCTCCCCCATGTCTCTCCAATTAACCGTGCCCTTTGCCAGCTGCGCCCACCGTATGCCCGCAAAGTTCTTAATCTCATCCACCCACCTAACTTTCTGCCACCGCCTGCTACGCTTACTTTCTCTTGGAATCCATTCCGTTACGCTTAAGGACCAGCGGTTATCTTGCATTCGCATTACATGCCCTGCCCAAGCCCATTTCTTCCTCTTGCTTTCGGCTAGGACGTCATTAACACGCGTTTGTTCCCTCACCCACTCGGCCCGCTTCCGGTCTCTTAACGACACACTTATCGTTTTTCTTTCCATGGCTCGCTGTGCTGTACTTAACTTAAGCTTAACCGTTTTCGTTAGCCTCCACGTTTCTGCCCCGTAGGTGAGTACCGGTAGGATACAGCTGTATACAGGGGTATTGATAACCTGCTATTCATGATCTTAGAGAACCTGCCATATGCGCTCCACCCCATTCGGCTACTTCGGCTACTTTAACTATCTTATCCATATTGCTAATGACATTGCCCTCCTTGTCACTTAACGCATACACCTGGTTTTTCCGTATGCCTAGTTTCCTCTTCATCGCTTTTAGGCTACCTGCGTTAGTTAGAGCATGCTCGGTTCTCTCCATATTAAACTTGCTTATGTCAGATACCTTGCGCTTATTTATTTTGCGCCTTTATTCACGGTTAAACATCGAGCCGTCGTGTCGGACGCCACTCAGATTTTCTTTTCGGCACTCTTTCCATGCAATAAAGAAAAAAAATAGGGGTCGTGGTGGGCTCCAAAGGCCCTGGTTCGATTCCCAGCTTCGACACAGGGCTTTTTTATTCACCTTTGTGACGTCACTGCTCCTCGCGCATGCGCAGCACGGCTCTCCAGGATGCACGTGAAACTAGTCAACCTCGGCCAGTGTAGCTTACGCTACAGAACACATGCCGGAGGGGTAAAAGAAAAAACGGCTAGGAAGATATAATGAGCTCTTCCATTAAACGGGAGTACTAAGCCAAAAAAAAATTACAATGTAGCGGTCTTGGATGCAAGAGTGCTATCGGCATGATAACACTACGCCGCTTTGTTTTTGTTTTTGCCCGCGCTTTCTCGGTCTGCACACGTACCCAGCGGCTCTCTGCAATGTTTTGCTATAGCTCCGCTCGCGTTTATGCCTTCGCTGGGGCCGCTGTCTCCACAAAGGCGAGCATAGCTCGATGGGCTCCTCATTGTTCGGACTTTATAAGTGGGGAAGCATCGGTAGCTCTCACCGCGTGGGATATTACAAAATACAGCGCGCTACGCCGGGCAAGGACAAAAAAAAAAATCAGAAGACCAGTCTGAGTAATGTCTTCGGATTTTTTTTTCTTCGTTTTTTAACGGTATGCTCGACTGAAGAAACTATCGTGTGTGCTCCGGCGACGGGGTTTGACAACGCCCGTTTGGCAGAGCTGCTGAGCCAGATAACCGAGGGTTTGCCGAGGCAGAACCGCTTTAACGCTCAAGCTTTTGGGTGAAGAAAAGCTTACAGTGCTTCGAAGCTTGTTTACTTTGGCACTTTATAATCTCTACCTGACGATCGCAAACTTTCTGCTTTTAACCATATTGAGCATGCTCTGAATAGGAGCGACTGGTGTGAGGCGGATGAAAGTTATCGCCGTCGCTTGGGGACATCTTCTCTAGTTTTGAACCTCTCGTGTTTGTCTTAAAACTTAGGGAGCTAAGGCTGGAACCTCGGAAGCTGCGTTAGTTTCTTAATCACTGAACACTTTTGCAATATTGTTAAATATTATGAATGACTGAAGGCTTATATCGCAATTGCTGCTGGCAGAGCAGTTTAGTAACTGAGTTTTACAGCATTCTGCTCGCAAGCATATAATTAAAGATGTTTTCTAGGCTAATCGGTGAATAGCACGATGGTATAAAAAAAAGCTGACAGGGCAGGTGAGGCAGAGGTGGTTCCGAAACTGCCTTTGCGATAAGAGGCCTGTTAGCACGTTTTCCTTCCGAACGAACACACGATACCCACCTTAGAGCGGGGCTGAAAACGGTCATCAATTTGTTTTTAATTCGTTAGCGTTACTACCCTCACTTTTTAAAATATATCTGTCTCGTGTTGTGTGATGGAGCCGTTGTCCAGCAGGCCTCCGCCCACTGTCCACCTATCACTACCCTCCACCCATCTTCACCGCCCAGAAGTCTCCGACCACCATGCAGACATTTGTGGCCTCACCCCGTAAGGCCGCCTGTGGAATTTTAAGGCCTTTCTAGGCTCATGAGTGTGTGCAAGACCTGTCCGCAGGAAATGTGCACAAGAAGTGTCCGCTCCACCTGTCAATCAAAGTAAATAAAAAAGTCAGACGAAAAATCCAAAGAAAATAACAAATAAAATAACAATTAAAAATGAGAACAAAAGGTAAATAATGAATTAGTTAATTATTAGAATTTATTCAGCCAAGTTCGTAGTTAATATGATCCGCTGTTTTTTGACGTCTGCCGTCACTCGTATTACTATGCCATAAAAAGGTTCTCCTTACCTGAAAAAACCAACCTTTAATAAGTTGCGGGCGTCCCTGAAGCACCTCGTATATGCGAACGCCTATTTTCACAGTAGCGTCCCTTTCCAACTCCTCGCAGAGCACGATTGAATGGAAATTGGGTTCCCACGGAATGGTGCTGTTCCACGTGCTCGCTGTAGGAACGACGCTGCGCAAGATGTTTACAGTACTGCTTCCTTGTTCCTTGCCAATTTACTTATCTTTATGTGTGACAGCGAGCGTTGAGAGAAAACGAATTGCGACAAGAGGTAGCTGCCATGGTCGTGCGGAGGCGGGAGGCAGGTCATGTTCCATTTGCGACCGCGACACACCTACTGGGAACACATAAAAAATGTATTCCTTGCAAAGAAAAAAAAGTGCGAGCAAGAATATGCCTTATGTTTCACATTGCATGCCAGATGTTTCTTTTCTTTATTTCTTGACACTTCCTATTTCTATTGAGCGCTCCTTGTGTGTGCCGCAGATCTCTCTTATATATGATAGAGATGCGTATGATTACGATATTATTTTCTTCTTTTTTCCCCTGGAGTTTCGTCATATTTGCTCACACACCACCTTCTACGGGCTTTAGATTGCTCAGCACCGAACCCTATAATAGTTACTACGTAATTTCTTCACGTTGAGGCTCTGCCTGTTCCCACTGGCAGTTAAAGCTAGTGTTGCGCTGACATCGCTTTCGAAACGCTACGACGTACCGGTCAGCCATTCATCTCAAGTGTTTTTTATTTTCTTTTTGCTTTTCTCACTGGTTTGAGATCAGTTTCTGTCTTTCTTATTACTCCCACAGTTCCCCTGCCTTCCCATTTCACATTTTTTTTAACAGCGAAAGCTGTTATAACTTTGGTTTATTTATAAAGTCCTGCATTTCACCGTGGAATCTACAGTTTAAGCCGTGAGGAACTCATTTACTTGGTAATTTTTTAATTACAACCTATTGTTTGATAAATTAAATTGCCACCAGCCGACCGTTGCAGGTGGCAAAGTGGAGGGATGAAAGTTTCACTCCACGTCTAGGGAAAAGGAGGGAAAGTGCAAGTGCGAGAGAGAATAAGGAGAGAGTGTGGGAGGCCACGATTTCGCTGATTTGCATGAGCACGGCTATAGGCTCTCTCCTACGGCAGGCGATAGAGATTCATCGGACAAATGTCTAAGTCTCTCTAAGTGGCTCAGCCATAGCTCTACCAGCTTTCGCTGATAAATGCGCTAAGTCGGCAAGTTAAGCTTTACAAATGTTTTTTTTTTTGCTTTTCTCTGAGTGCAGGCCTCGCACCTGAGAATGCGCTTCTGACAGACATGTCGGCTTAAAATACATGCGAGAGCGCAGGCGAAAGAAGGTAACCCGAGTGGGGAAAAGTAATAGAAGAATCCTTGAAATGTCAGCTTCAAGCGCAGAGGGTTCGCATTATTCAGGGATTTGTCCTTGAGAAAAAAAAACTCGGAGAAAGTCGTGGCGAGCTACGGTTTCCAGTCGGTTTCAAGAAACGCGCCACACTTCTTGCTTTTGCTCGTCCGCTGTTTTTTTTTTGTTTCCCTACAGCTTTTTCTGACTGGACAGGCGGCTCCTCCCCCTCCCCCTGTTTTCAGTTTGAGCGATGCTTGCAGAAAATCGTAGATTAAGGAACCACGTAGAAAAAGTAAGCTTGGAAACACGCGAATATATTATGCTTGCAGATTCCTCGATGGATTGTGCGAACTTCCCAATTGAAGCAATAGTGGTCTGTGGTCACTTTGGCAAAACTAAGCGAAATCAAGAATCATTGGTGCGGATAGGATTTGGACACAATGCGAAAAGCGGTGCTAATTTTGAGTTGTTTGCTTGTTTCTTGTTTGAATCTCTTTCTTCTTTTTTTTTGTTTGCACAGACCGCGCGTCAGAGATTCTTGGGACATTTTGGCACCATTCGTGGTTTTCATTGTTATTCGCTTTCCTTTTCGTTTCTGGCTAGGCCGAGTGGCATACTACCTATAGGGCCCCGTTGAAAGCGGCGCACTCCTTCACGCATGCGAAACGACCTTGTATGAAACGATCCTGTTTCAATGAATCTTTTTTTTCTTTTTGGAAGCGCCTTGCACAGCTTTACACTCCTTAGTCCGTGTTTCAAATGTGCACGAAAGATGCAGAATAGTAGCATGTGAATAATAAATGAGGAAAGGGTAGCCTGGGGTGGTTTTTGAATCTGGGAGAATATAGATAGTTCCGCATCAGAAGGCAAGTTTTCGGCCGCCCTCTTCACTTCACTTCCCTTCCCTTCGTTTTTTTTTGGTTTTTGGAGGGCATTGAAAAATTTGATTCAGTTATCAAGCTGAGTAAAAATAGATTTTTCCGTCTATCTTGATGATTTCTGGCAACAAAAGTTGTACTTATTACTTATAAAATTAGATGTTAAAAGGAAACCTTTTTAATCTATCTCTGACCACGTCGGCTGCCAGTGCTCCGGGCTTCAAATGGCAGCCTTAGACGAGCACTGAGCCACAGGAGTGAGTGGCGATGCGATACCTCCCGACCGAGCTAACACGGACGCACTTTCAAGCAGAGAATCAGCGAAAGGGCAGAGTAGAAAGGGTCTAGGCAGACTTTTCTGCCGTTTGCACACGAGCGTAAGCAGCGTTTCAAAGGAGGTCAGAAAGAAACACTCCACGCTGAATAATTGTACGTTTTCGACCACTCATTGAGCTCGGGCATCGTTAGCATCCTTTTTAGAAAACACAGCTTAGAATCCAGCTTTGTTGGCTTTGACACTGTGCGACGGCGTTAGACTGGATACTTACCTCAGCCAGCTTTGCAGTGCGAACATTACACAGCAGTTCAAACAACTTTCTGATTTGAGAGTGTTGCTTTAACTAGGCATAAAAAAGATTATGCGCGATATTACGCGAAGCTAGCAAAAAGCAACTAGCCATGAAAATGACAGCTTGCTGTTCGAGCCGTACAAAAACCAGTTAGGGCGTCATGTTGAATGTAAAGCATTGGCTATTTCCGTTTGTTTCCCTGCCTGTGCTACTGATAACTACCCGAAAAAATGTCTCGCTTCAAAGAACCTACTGTGGTTCTTCTAGCAGGAAGTTACCAGCGCTTTTCGTGGTTATATTTTAAAATTTGCTACTGCAAGTCTCTGCGTTTTTTATTGACCGATAGTTTTCTTCGTTATTGTTTTGCCCGATACCAAATAACAGCGTTAAAAATAGCATCATCTGCAGAGTTTACTTACCCTATGCATGCACTGCAAAATTATCTAAACTGTTGCCCGAAAATTATGCCCTTTCCGCTTCATTGCACTCAGCTAGAGGCGGCTGAAAGCACAACCACAGTATTGCACACACACACAAACACTTCGCTGGCGGCAAACATCGACTTCAGTTCCCCCAAAAGTGTTACACACACACACATACAAAATGCGCAGAAAAGCTCAAGCGCGCACCACAGCAACCGAAAGGCGCCAGAGAAAGCGATGCGTAAGTGCAGCGACTCGAAAAGGTTGCCCGCCCGAGCGCTCAGTCAACCTGAAAAGTTGTTTCTAGGATCGGGATCTGCGTCAAGGAATAAATGATACAAAGCCGTTGCGAAGGTCACGCCCTGTCACCGAAAGCGAGGAACGGCCAAACAGGACTGAAACTGTGCAGAGGGGCGTACAGGCAGGGCGGAAAGCGCAGGGGGAGGCTTTGCGTCAGATACACCCGTCCCTTTCGGTGATTGGAGCCTTCCCCTCGCTCTACCGGGACCCCGGGATCAATGCGGTCTTGCTCGGCTACGTGGAATAAAGCGCTTACTCGCTAACTTTGTCCTGTTCCTGCTTCTCTAACCTTTCGCTTGTGAAGCCGTATTTGATCGTGCGCGTGGTTTGTCTGACTTTTTACTTCTCATTGCTTGCGAAATTGGAGACATTTATTTATGGAACTAAAGTATTATGAGAACGAGGCGCGAAGCAAGTGGAGAACTGGCATTTCTGAGTAGCCTAATGACACCCGCTGAAACAGAAGCACTTACGTTTCTCTCAAAAGTAACACTGATACTCTGCTTAAGCTGAAACGTAAAAAACTGTGCATTTAGTACGCCATAACGTGATGTCGCGAACACATAATGGCACAAAATTATACTGCGAATTTAAACACAGTCCTGCTGTCTCTTACAGCTAACATAATCTATTTCTGGCCAAAACTTCATCTAATTTCTAGCTCTTTTGGGTGGCTAAATTCACATTTGTGCAATTTCAAAGCATAACAAACTTCCAAAGAGGACATCATGTCAAGGATGAAGGGCGCCTACGCGGCGCAATTTATTTATCTGATTGGCCGTCGCCGTATATATTCACCCCTGTGACGCACACGCAACGCCGTGCTAGTTTAAATCTGAAATTCTGCACGTAAGCGTTCACACCCAATGGAATGATGCTTCGTTGTCAGCGCGTAAAACAACACATCCTTAAAGATACCTGTGCTCGAAAGGAAGATGTGAATGGAAATTCAGTAATGTGGAGCAGTATGAACGCGAAAAGCGAAGTGTAGTGAAAAGCCATGAATTTTTTTGTTCATTTAAATGCGTCACTTACCATCAAAATGGCGAAAGACGAACCGCCTGCAGATATAAAATTATATATCAAGAAAGAAAGAATACGTTTTTGATAGAAAAAGGGTCCCTAGATTATTTCCGTAAACAAAGTGTGACTCCAGCCCCCGAAAAATCTACGTAGAGAATGTCAGAGGGCAATGTGGCCAAGTCATGTTTAGAAAAAGAACAAATTAGTTATTTTTTTGCAGAAAGGAACTGTTGTTGTATGTGTTAGACCGCGTCTGCTGTTCCTCATAAATATAAGCTGTAGGCCGGCAAAATGTTGGCTATATCATTATTATCTCCCCTTCTTGCAGAAACTTTCATTCTAGTTTTAGTTCTGCCATACCACTGTTTTCTGGTCTCAAATTTCATGCGTTCTGCCTCGCGCTTGACGCCGCAAGTGAAATGCATGCTGCCATGCGCAGTGTTGCCGTCCGTAGGAAAGAACTTCGTTTATGTGCAAAGAGCGCCGTGACTGGACAGGGCAGTAACTTACTGGTACCACTTTTTAGCCTTGAAACAAACAAAAAGTGCGAAAGAGTGAAGTTTTTACAGAAGCACGCTGTTAATATCATGGCTAATTAATATTTTGGTGTCGGTCCCCTGTCTGCGATACTATGCAAGATATGAAATAAGATCACTTTCCGACTGACTTCCACGTAGTTCGTAAGCGCCTAAGCAAGCCACCTTCTGACGGCGTGGTTGTGAATTATACCCAACATTTCTGGACGAAAGAATTTTTGAAATGGAAAAAGTTTATGAACGCAATTTCTTTATATACTGTAAGATTTTACTTCGACAATCAATATATCCGCCGAGCTCCCGTCGACAGGCTTGCATTTTTTTTGCTATTGACGTTCCTGCTACCGCCAATACCGTTCCCCTTTGGTATTATGTGACAGCCTTAACTGCTCAATGCGAGCGATGGAAAAACTTTAAAAGTAAAATTTTGCTGCAGATCGGGGACAATAGACCAGTACCTTAGATAATTATATAAGAGTACCTTAAAATTTTCTAATATACAAAGTTTTTGTTCAAGAATGTTGGATATGATCCAGCGCGGCGCAGCTAGGAGCGGAATTAATGCGTCGAATGCTTGCACAGTGCTCGTTGCAGGCGGCATGCGCACACTAGCAGGGAGTGCGTGTTTGGTGCTGTCTCTCGAGCCGGTCATCACCAGGTGCTATTTCCAAGCGCCTTGTACCTTGTTTTGAAAAAAAAAAACAGGCAACGGGATCTGCTTCTCAGGCGTATAGTCGAACCCATACGACATACCTACACGCCAAAAGGTATCGAAATAGCTGCCGCGGTGGCTGAGTGGTTATGGCGCTCGGCTGCTGGCCCGGAAGACGCGGGTTCGATCCCGGCCGCAGAAGTCGAATTTCGATGGAGGAGAAATTTTAGAGGCCCGTGTACTGTGCGATGTGAGTGCACGTTAAATAACCCAAGGTAGTCGAAATTTCCCAATCCCTCCACTACGGCGTCCCTCACACCCTAAGGCGCTTTGGGACGTTAAGTCCCCAAAACAAGACCAAAAAGGTATCGTAAGATGAGGACAAGGGTTCTCCTTACCTTACATAGATTTAGAGCTTAAGGGATGTTTAAGGGGAGCTTGAGTGTTCCACTAGACGGTTAAGAAACAAGCCTCGTTGTCTGGTTACTTTTGGCAAACACGGTGCTTGGCTCTTATAGCAACTCTTCGATGGCAGAATACGTGATTCAAGACCAGAAGCAGCCTGCAGTGGGGTGGTTCCTGAGCCCCGATCGTCAGTTGTGGAATACCCTGCCGTGGTGCAATACAGACGTCGCTGAATATAGTGGTTTTGGTTGCCTTCTGCGGCAAAATTTCCATCCAGCTGCTATTTGCCGTCGGGATTAGGCTACTACCTGCTTACGAGAACCACCGGTTTTCCACCAGCCTCAATGATGGGGCGTGCTCCTGTAAAGCGTGCTCTGCTCCATGCACGTTCTTGTTGCCAAGAAACTTACTTTACCTTCATGGTGTGTGCTGCGAAGCGTGGCTGGCGTCAGTTTATGAAAGACCATGTTGCGGTAACTGCAGTGGCTGAGAGAAAAATAAAAATAAAAAGATATGAAGGTGGCCATCTGCCCACAAGACTGACGAAAGAAGCAAATCTGTAATGTTTGGGAAATTTTCCTGGGTGTCTTTTATTACGTTAGCCGTATATTCGTTTTCGGCGAAACTGGCGTGGTGTGCGTGCGTGCCAGCGTGCATGTAGGAATACATATGCGTGTGAAGCCTCCACCCTAGGAGATGAGAGCACCTTCCAGGCACCTATTGGTAAAAAATACATCTCCTCCTGTTAACTGCATATACTGCTAACGGAGATTTGTTTTGTTGCTTAGTGTTTGCATACATATTAAACGCATAAAAGCCAGTCTATACACATTTGTACTTTTTTATTTTATTAATGCGATAATTTTTGGGTTGTCGTCTTTATGAAACCACCCAGATTCTTCGTGACGAAATTCCTTGTATGGTAGATGGTGTCGTGACGTCATCAGCACCACCAAATTTGAAAATCTGAGGACTAGAACGTTCGAGTGCCTTCTATTTGATTATGATTTAAAATTATCCTGACCCGACACGCTCTTCTACCTTTAATTAACCCATTAACTCCTTCCAATCCACAGAAATCCACGTATAATCTCCATGAATCCGTCTTAATCCTCGAAATAATCCACCTTAATACACGTACTGATCAAAACTAATCTACCCTAATTAATTTTCTGGGATGGGCCTACTTCCTAAGTTTGGGGGTTGGGGGATGGAATATTTGGGGGTGGGCTAACTTCCAAACGCTATTGCATTTTTTTGAAGAACGCGGTTAAGGCGCCCTAACTTTTTTTATTGGTGGCGTTTGCAGTGCCTTTAGCCGAGTTTTTGCGAGGCTGTACTAGGGAACTGAAATAAAAATATTTGTAACTAGGCTGCCGGCAAAATTTTCGAGAGCATAAATCGTGCTCTTGATTACAAATTCAACCGCTAAAAGCACACGCAGGGCAGATAATGTAGCATTTTAATATTAGATAGTATATCTTGTGGTTTTCTTTACTGCATTACCTATCCATTCAGCACCTTCACCACTTATGCTTGAGCCTGGCTAACCTTCTTCGGTCTTTCTTTCACCTGGTATTGTACTATTTATAAGGCGTTACATTAGAACAGTCATGAGAACGAAAACCCGATATCCGTTTGTCGATCTACAGCGTACGAGAAAACAGACAAATTAACATATTTGTGGCCTCGAGCGGGATTCGAACTCATAGCGGCGCGAACAGATCAGATTCGCTTGCCGCTGCTTTAGACCACTAGGCCATCACGGTAACCTCTCTACCCGCGTGTTACTCTGCCAGCCTCTAGCGCTGTGCTTTGAAAATTGTCGAAATCATCAAATTAATCCATGTGCAATACATACCTAACGCCTGAGCACGCAGGAACTTGTCCGTGAAAGCGCAAGTGCGAACGCATGGGAGGTTTTGCGCGACCGCTTAAGAACACAAGAGCGCGCGAGCCATTTGAACGCGAGGCCAATTTAAAGTCTGTGCGTGATGAAACTTTCGCAAACATTTGATCAAACTGAACACCTCATTTGAACCAATTGGCAATATCCCAAAAGATTTCAAAGAATTCAAAAACATGCCAAGCAGCCTTTCTCCCCGTGTGTTAATCGACCTTCCGTGCGCACTGTGGCACTAGTTTGCACAGGAGCACATAAATGACTCCAAAAATTTGTGGCGCACGCGCTACGTAAAGAGTGCGCCACAAGTCAGTGTGATCACGAAATCAGGACCTGCACGTTTACGCATTCCCCTCCACAGCAATCACGTTGATTGCGCGAGAGTTTTTTTCACACCGCAATCGGAACCACCATTTGCTTAGGATCAAACCCGCCGAAAGTAAGAAAACAAAACAAGAAAGCATTTATCTATTATTTTCGCTTCACTGGTTATTGCGTACTGGAGAGAAAGTTCAAGAATATGTTTAGCACGCTAATGAGTTGCTGCCCACAGTATCAAAGCGTGTCGAATCTAGTCGCTAAGGTTGAAATCATCGACTGCACTGCCGCTCACCTTAGCAGCTAATTGGGCGCATAAATGATTCGCATTATCACATCGCCTACTAACGTCGTGAAGGAGCGTGCAGTGCGGCTGTGCTCTAGCGAGGGAGGTCCACTTGACTGAGGTGTGACTTGTGACAGTAGGCCATTTTAATAGGGTCTGCCCATTGTCTTGCGTAGCCACGTGAACACGAAGACCAGCCTCACAGTTACACTCGTATTTTCAGCAGTATAACAGCACCGGCTTGAAGAAACAGGATAACACGAAAGAAAAACACGAAAATAAGGGTGACTCGCAGTTCTACGCGAATGCGACAAACATCGCAAACACGATAAATGAGCTATGTCTGCCACATTAAAGAAGGCATAGGTGATTCCCTGTTGGCTTGTCTGGGTGGAGTTGTAGTTCTCCTTTCTCGTTGAGTAGATGCTGCTCTGATCGTACTGTTTCAAGTATTGCATTGAACCTTCAACTTTCAAGGCCCTGGCTACAACGAGTCTGTAGGAGAGCATTGCCATGATCCTGATATATATATATATATATATATATATATATATATATATATATATATATATATATATATATATATATATATATATATATATATATATATATATATATATATATATATATATATATATATATATATATATATATATATATATATATATATATATATATTGTTACGGTGTGGGATGCCACGGGGTGGCCACGGGCCCGCCCAGAGAAATATAGCAGCAGTACGGAGGAGAGCCCGCGAGGCACGACCGGCGGCGGCCAAGCTTTCTCGTTCTATCTCCCTCGTGCTAGAGCCGCGCGCTCGCCGCTCGCGCTCGCTCTCCGCCTCTTCTTTTATTCCCGTATCACCTTTCCACAGGAAGGGGGGGGGGCGGAGAAGTCAGGCCGTGCTTTGATGCAGGGTTTCCTGGGGCGATGCAATGTGGGCTCGCAGATAGGAAACGGTCACACTCTTCGTTGAATTCGAAGTGTGTGAGCTGGGCGAAGGTGTCTGCAGTCGCCGAAGAAGGTCCCACACCGGTTAGGCTAACTTCAGGGAGTTTTATGCATATTGAGCGGCGATCCGTTTATGGGACTGCATTGCGTGGGGAAGGCATGGAGCCAGCAGGCGACGACGGCACTGATGAGGACCCGGTAGCTAAGTCGGAGTCACCGCAGGCGCCGTAGACATATCGCTTCATGTTTGAAACATGCTCTGGGAAAATGTGGTGCACACCGCATGGTCGATGCTCTGGCAGGTCTTCGAGGCGGTATGTCACGGGGCCGAGTCGGGCAACGACACGGTAAGGGCCCCGGAATCGGGGCAAGAGCTTTGCGGCACGGCCAGTCGCACGGATGGTGCGGCGAACGAGGACCAAGTCACCGGGCCGGAAGGGGGGATGTGGTGGTGCTGCCGCGTTGGCCGCTTGCACACGCGCGTGAGCCGTGAGGAGGTTGCGCTGGGCGTCGAGGCGGGCGGAATGAAGTCGTTGAGCAGATTCAGTTGGTGACGCAGTAGGATGGGGAAGGCCCAACTGCGCGTCGAGAGGGATGGAGGGCGTTCTGCCATAGACGACTGAGAACGGCGTCACATGCGTTGTTTCTTGCGCTGCAGTGTTGACTGCAAAAGCTGCAGCAGAAACAAAACGATCCCAGTTTGTGTGGGACGGAGCGACGTAGGATGCGAGTATATCCGTGAGGGTACGGTTAACACGCTCCACGAGGCCATTGCACTGCGGATGATTGACGGATGTAGTGGAATGCGCAATGCCGAAGGAGCGGAGGGCTCGCTCGAATTCATGGGACATAAAGCAGCTCCCACGGTCCGTGATGAGGCGCCGGGGAACACCGTGCCGAAGAACGAGATGCTGTTCCACAAACGCGACGGCATGAGCGGACGACGTGTCTGGAACGGGCAGTGCTTCGACCCACTTGGAGAAGTAGTCGATCGCAACCAGAACATACCGGTTGCCGGCACGCGTCTTCGGAAACGGGCCCAAATGATCCAGTCCAACCAGCTCGAAAGGTGAACTTGGTGGCGAAAAAGCCTGCGGGGGTGGCTTGGTTACACCTGTGGACGGTTTTCTGTACTGGCATGTCTGGCAGGACGCCACGTGTTCCTTGACATCTCTGGACATATTAGGCCACCAAAACCGCTCCGACACTCGTGCGTAGGTCTTGCCGCGACCAAGGTGACCAGCCGTGGGAGCGTCGTGTAAGCCGCGCAAGATTTGCGACCGCAGTGTTGCCGGCACAACTGGCAACCAGACGGGTGGTCGACCACGGAGCCGCTTCACATTAAACAAGAGGACGTCCTTCATTCGATAGACCCGGCGTAGTTGGCGGAGGCCTGCGCCGGCGGCGGTGCCAAGGGAGTGGATTATGGCAGCAATGGCGGGATCTTGCGTTTGTGCAGTCCTCAGGTCCGTCAAAGCCGTCACGGAACAAGGGTGGCGAGAAAGGAAATCGGCATCTTGATGGGCAGAGCCGCGCCGATGCACTATTGTGAAATTGTACTCTTGAAGTTGCAGGGACCAGCGTGCAATCTTGGCATTCAAATGTTTGGCGGACTGCAGCCAAGTGAGAGCGCTATTGTCCGTGACTATGGTGAAGTGACGGCCGTACAGGTAGGGACGGAACTTCTCGACGGCCCAGACAACGGCGAGGCACTCGAGTTCTGAAGAGTGGCGGCGGCGCTCAACGTCGGAAAGCTGGCGGCTGGCATAAGCTAGGACTTTGTGGTCACCAGACTCGTCTTCTTGCAGGAGGACAGCGCCGAGCCCATCTTGGCTGGCATCCGTGTGGAGGACGATGGGGGCCGATTCGTCGTAATGGGCCAATGTAGGAGGCTCGAGGAGGGCGTGCTTGACGTCAAGAAACGCGAGCTGTTGGGCCTGCGTCCAACTCCACGGTGCATTCTTCTTCAGCAGGGCGGTCAATGGAGCGCTGCGCTTGGCAAAGTCCGGAATGAAACGACGGAAATACGAAGCAAATCCAAGGAAACTTTTGAGCTCCTTGGCGGTGGTGGGAGCTTCGTAAGCTGTAAGCGCTTTTAGCTTTTCAGGGTCGGGACGGATGCCATGCCGGCTCACAACGTGACCCAAGTACGTCACCTCCGCGAAACCGAAGAAACATTTTTTTGGTTTTAAGCGAAGCCCAGCAGAGGTAAGGGCTTCGAGGACGAGTTTGAGGCGTCTCTGGTGTTCTTCAAATGTAGCCGCGTAGACAATTACGTCATCCAGGTAGACCAACGCCATAGTCCACTTCAAATGGCCTAAGACTCGGTCCATGAGACGCTGGAAGGTGGCTGGAGCGTTCGAGAGACCGAAGGGCATACGGTTGAACTGGTAAAGGCCGTCGGGAGTCACGAAAGCCGTCTTTTCCGCATCATCGGGGTGAACAGGCACCTGCCAGTAGCCCGAGAGCAGATCTAGCGTGGAAAAATAACGGGCCACCTTCAGGCGGTCAAGCGCATCGTCGAGGCGAGGCAGCGGGTACACGTCGCAATTAGTAATAGCATTTAGCTTCCGATAGTCAACGCAGAAGCGGAGTGTTCCATCCTTCTTGCGCACAAGGACGACAGGGGAGGACCAAGGGCTACAAGAAGGGGCAATGATTCCCTGGTCAAGCATGTCGCACACGTGCTGCTGGATGACTCTCCGTTCGGCTGGCGCTACACGGCGAGGTTGGTGATGAACGGGCCCGCGGTTTTCGGTGTTGATCCGGTGTTGAGCCCAGGAAGTGCACCCGAGTTCACCGGCGCTGAGAGCAAGGCAACTGCGATGCTCGAGCAGCAAGGTATTCAGAGAGGCGAGCTCCGCGCAGGTCAGGCTGGGTCCAAAGTTAAATTCTTCCCATGATAGGATCGCCGGCGCTGGAGGGTGGCGAGGCGGGGCTTCAGGTTGCAGAGACGCCACTGGTGACCCGGGGTCCAAAACTGAGGCTGTACCCAATTGCGTGCCGGGAGTCAGCGCGAGAGGTACGCTGCTGATGTTGAGTATAAATACGTGGGCCTCTCCTTTGAGCACAGGCAGAAGGCTTCGAGGGGAGGTCATCTGACGGGCTGGAGCTGAACACCGGATGGGTTCGAACAGCACGTCTGCTGTGACCGGACTGTCAAGCTTGGCATACACCCAGTGACGTCGAACGGCTTGACTCGACACGGCCACTTCGTCGCGAGGTCACGCAGAGATGCTGAGGAACGCTTGGTCGCCGACACCAGGGACTGCCACAGGGCGACACCGAGGCTGGAAACCCGGCTAAGCCAGCCCGGCCCACAGAGTTCGGCTCGCCCGTGGTTTGGTTCTAGTAAAATTAAGGACGACTCCGGCTTGCTGGCACCACCCGCACCCGAGGACCACTGGCCAAATAGGGCTGTCTGCGACAACAAACTCGGTGGAGATTGTATTTCCGAGTGCTGTCAGGTTGACGACGACACGTCCGACTTGCTCCACAGGGGTGCCGTTAAAAGCTAAGAGCCGGGTTTTGGCGGCTGGCAGAAGCAGGTGGGGCGCGTTAGCAACAAACGATTTGTGCAGTACATTGACAGCCGCTCCAGTGTCAACCAAGGCCTTTACGTGCCGGTCAAGCAGGGCGACGTCGACGAGCACGTAAGGAGCATCAGTGGTAATCGGAGCCGACGAAAGGAGGGGACGCGGAGAACGAAGGAGTGTGGGGACGGACGTTGGAGGGCCGGCACAGTCCCTCGCGTAGTGTCCCCGCAGGCCGCAGCGGAAGCAGGTCATGCGGACGTCGTTACGCAGGCGTCGGATAGAGGCCGCAGTTGGGGCTGCGGACCGAGGAGCCTGCACCCGGACGCTGCGCTCGGCAGACGGTGGCGACCCCCGCGTGGCCAGCAAAGTCAATTCCGCCTCGATGGCGAGCGCCATGGCGGCGCGGACGGAATCAGGACGGCCAGAGCGGACCAAGCGCTGCACCTCGGGGAGTCGGATGGCGTCGACAAACGCCTCGGTGCCGACCAGGGCCACGGCGTTCTGAGGCGCTCCCGGCAGCGACTGCAGAGCCAGGCGCTCAATGGCGGCGGCGAGGTCCTGGTACGTCTCCCCGGGCTCTTGACGGCGGGCTCGCAGGCGGTGGTACTGCACACGGGGTTGACCTGAGGCACCATAGTGGTCGGCGAGGAGGCCCGCCAGAACAGTGTAAGAGCCCAGCTGGTCGGGCGGCACGTTCTGCAGCAGCTCGGTGGCGCGGCCCCTCAGTTTTGCAACGAGCATCCATGCCTTCATTTGCTCGTCCCAGCCTCTCGCCGCCACAATACCGTCCAGCTGGATGCGGTAAGCATCCCACGAGATGGTGCCGTCAAATGTGGGCAATTCCACAACGTCCAACGAACACTGCGGCGAGGACGCACCCGCGCCGAGCACGCCATTGGCGGCCACGACCGCAGGCCCAGCGACGGCAGAGCCGTAAACAGCGGCGGCGGGGACGCCCAAAGGCACCTGACCTGTGCTCGGCTCGGCTGGCACCAGGCGACGGAGTTCGCGCCGGAGAGCTTCCATCTCCCCAGCCTGGGCAGTCAGACGGGCCTCCCATGCGTCCATCCGTTGGGTGACTGTATCCAGGAGGCGCTCAACACCGGCGTCCGGCTGCTGCGAAGAGCCGAGCCCCTCCGAGCGCCTAGGTCTAGCGGCGCCGGCCGCCGCGTCGTCGGCGCTATCGGCTGGTGGTGGACTCCTGTCGTCTGGCACGTCGGGTGCTTGACTCTGGGAGCGGGTGAGCGGCATGATCCCACCGCTGCCACCAAAATGTTACGGTGTGGGATGCCACGGGGTGGCCACGGGCCCGCCCAGAGAAATATAGCAGCAGTACGGAGGAGAGCCGGCGAGGCACGACCGGCGGCGGCCAAGCTTTCTCGTTCTATCTCCCTCGTGCTAGAGCCGCGCGCTCGCCGCTCGCGCTCGCTCTCCGCCTCTTCTTTTATTCCCGTATCAATATATATATATATGCTGATGTCTGCGCTGAAGACAAATGCGTGAGCCTTACGCTGAAGCGTAAAAGATTCAGTAAGTTCACCAGCATGTTACAGATATCTTCTAATTATTTCAACGGCTACTTAACGTGTGGGATATTGCAATAGGGCGGTCTCAATGAAATAGAGAACACGTGGACAACACTCTGCAAGCGTCATTCGCAGCTTTTAAAATAATCGCTAAGGCACAGGTAGTAATATATGCGTTTTGTTTAGGCCGCCTGTTGAATGCAATGTTATACTGTCACCTTCGTGGATGACATTGTGGAACGATTATTGTTCTGGGTCACTCTTTCACCTCTGTGCTACGAAACAGATACAGAAACATTAACTTGCAAAACTGAGAGGTAAAAGAGAACACAGAGATATTACTGTACCTGCTGAAAGATGTGTCACTAGTAGGTGAATGATGATTCAATGTATTTATTATCGAAGGGCATCTATGGACAAGAACGACAGAAGGTGACATTCATGAGATAAATGTTAGTGTTTTCTTTGACTGTAAAAGCATAGACGGTATTTCTGCCCCATGCCGAGTGTAAAACATGCCTTAATAAAGAAAAAGGAGTCAGTTGGAGAGTGCGTTTAACTACTGAAAATAACGAGGACGCAGAAGCAAAAGACGTGAGTCTTGAGGAGGCCATCAAGGATATAAAGCTACTGAACTGTGTAGAACTTCACGAACAGCTTTAATTAGAGTGACCGCCTTTACCGACAAAGTAATACTTGTCGCCGCTATAATCGCTTGCCGCCGCATCTGCAGAGTTGCGCATGAGTCGGCAGTACGCCGCCCACAAATTCTGAAAGAGGGTATTAAAGCCCCAAGAAGAATGGGGCTGCGATGTCGAGCGCCAGGCGAACGATGGGACACGAGATGAAGGAGTGGGCACTAAAAGGAGACTCAGACGAAGACGACCGCCTTCTAGGAATTTAGGTCTTGGTCGTGAATACAATACCCACGCTCTCAATCTTCCTTCCTCTCATTCTTTCTATCTTATAGAAGGCGCTGCTATTGCAGACCCTCTGCAGTTTTGTTTTCTTTCTGTTTTGCGTTCTTCTTCCTCGAATGGGGAGCTCCGCTCCGCTCTCTGTGCTAACTTGGAGAATAAACAAAGCACCGATATCTTTACAAAATAGTCGGCCAGCGCAGCCCTAGTTCAAAGTAATTCTCTGTCATCAATTCGACTCGATTGCATTTTTCGCAATTGACTTTTACTGACCAGCGCAGGCAATCTGTAGGTTTAGACACTCTGAAAAGTTGTTCCTCTCCAGGTGTAGGTGGGTGACTCTTGTTAAACGCCGTAACGAAATTTCGTGCTCATTTTTTTTGCCTGAAATTTTCCTGTAGTTCTGGGGCAAGGGTAACAAGCCGCGCAATTGGAAAACTGGGAGCGCAGTGTTAGTAGCCATATCCGGTAAAAAAAGAAACAGACTGCCACGAGGAGACTACCGTCCCATCTCGCTCACTGGAATTATTAGGTAAGAGCTAAGATCGAAATTTAAAATTTCAAGGCAAAATCTCAGACTTTCGAACGAATTTGAAATGAAAGAGAACCCTCGCAAATTTCTCATGTGTAAGATCTGGTGGGTGCTCATATTTTCTGCGATTTTCTTCTGAATGAAAAATAAGCCTTTATGCAGCACTTGTTTGCGTTGGGAATACCGAGACAAAATCTTTAGATCGGTGCAGCTAACGCACGATTTCAGCGGCAGAAAGAAATATTCACTGCCCCCACTGTGCACTACCGCTCTTCAAAAGGAGGTCCGGGCGTTTTTAGTTCTTTTTCTTGCTAATTCTTTCCTTTGTTCAGAATGTGGACTGCTGAAGTTAACTGCGGTGTCGGCTAAAGCACGCATGAAGAGCTGCCAGGGCAGCAGTAAGTAAAAACCTTAATTATTCTCCTGGCTGTTCGTTTGGTAGTTTTTTTTCGCTGTACTCTGGCTACCTCGGGTAACAACATGGGGGGTCACGAGTTGAGGAAGAATCCAGAAGCTGGTTGTTTGCTTCGTGTCGACGGACGAAATATGAATGCTGGAAAGAGACCGTTATGCTGCGGCCTTTTCATCTTTTCTCCAGCCTTTGCTGATTCGTCAGTTTTGAACTCAAGTTGCAGTGTTACTTTTCTTCTCCATTTTTACTTATATGAATAAAGTATTATCTGGATGTTTTTCCGCGCAACATTTATGTTTTTTTAACCAGCCAGCCAAACCAGAACACACTGAGGAACGCATGGTGCTCTCAGTCTCGTCGAACCCCATTCTTTTTCACCGGCATGACAGGTGAGCGCTGGCGCTACTGAGAATATCGACCTGGCCTGCTAGAACGTATGCTGTATAGAAAAAGCGCCCGGCTAGAACATTTACCTTGAAGAAAGCTAATTACGGCACCGTGAATGCAGCCACCAAACATTTACGCTAAGGCTGGAGCATTAAAACTGCCGCCCGTAGACTGCTTGATTACTTTTTTTTTCTGAATTTGTAGGCGAGTAGCCACAGCTTCGTCACTCATTGTCTGTTGCGCGGCGGTCCAAGGACTAATGACTTTTTCTGGGGCTTAGCTAAATTTTCTAAGATCGATGGCTCGCTTGTGGCGGTCATCCTCTGGATTGCAGACAGCTTTTTACTTGACACTTCGGGAGCGGTTGGTAAGGTACATTGGTCAGCCTGCTAGCAATCAGCTGGCGTTAAAATTTTGGCGTGTCTTCTTTGTAATTTTTTTTTAAAATTGGTTTTGGGGGAAAGGAAATGGCGCAGTATCTGTCAACCCGAATCACTCTTTGTGGAGCTTCAACTGTAAAACGTGCAATTTTAAATGTAAGAATAGTTGCCTTCTTACTTCAACAGTCTTGAACTGTGCTCATATATTCTGATAGTTTGATGTTTAATTGCTCCACCGTAGCGTCCCTTCTATGTTAATAATGTCCTAAAACCTGTCGCATCTACCCCGCTATGCGCACAGTCTTTTATAATAGCACACATTCCTCTCCCGCAGTCACCATCTATGCACACAATCATTCCACACACTCCACATCACAGTCCACTCCAGAAGTCACCATCTATGCACATATTCAATCACAGTACAACGTAGTCTATTGTAGTGCCACAATACATACACACATTCACTCACAGTATAATTTAGTCCACTCCAGAAGACACCATCTACGCACACATTCAATCACCTGTAGCATTCAACACCTCAACTCAACTCAACTTTTTGATGCATAAAAATATAAAAGATCAACATACTGATATTACAGTGAAGTCAAGTTGCGGGGGACAAGTATTTTCCGCGGCTGTCCTCAGTCACGTTCTTTTGGCAGGCGCTATCAATAGACACGAACGGAGAGGCAGAGGCACTGAAAGAGCAAACTATTGGAGATAGCTTTTACACCTGCAACGTTACGCTGCTGCCGTGCAGCTGAAAGCTACACAGTTTGTGTAAAAGCTGTGTAGCTTTCCTTCGTAGTCATAAGGCTGTACTTGGGTGGATGCTAACGAGTATTACTCTATTATGGCTTCAGCTACGCCAGCGACGGAACGAAGCAACCATGCAGTGAGCAACAAGCTAGGCGGCCAGGCAAATCTTCTCTCAGCCGAACGGTTTCGCGGAGTGACACAGTTACGGACGCTCTGCACCCGTAGTTTTCCATTCACTGCCAAGATAAGTTGTCACCGAGTAAGGGCCTGGCACAAACGAGATTCCTACGCCCAGAAAAAAGCGCCGCCTCTAATACATCCACCCCATTCCTTGAAATAAGGGAATCCCCATCGATTCAATAACGACTCCGACCATCTTGGCATCCGAGTACCTGCCCATCTCATTTTCATGCTTTTTTTGCACAGGTACGCTAGCTAGACGTCTACTTCATTTTTGTAACAAAGTGTAAGCCACCGAGCTTTGAATGGATGTTTAAATACTGCGTGAGCAGGTCAAAAAAAAAAACTATAGATAGATGCTTAAGGTTGGTGGATAACGTGAGAGGGAGCTGTATTGTTAAATGGCAACCTTAATACAGGGTTTTACACGGAAGCTACTGATGCCAGCAAGAAGGGACGGCAAGTCCTTGCTCGAACAAAGACAGCTGCGCACGCGTTATTAAATACTAAAGGTCTGAGAGCGACGGGAGGGTGTGACACCGCGGCTATTTGCAGGAGCACCCCCCGGAGACATGCAGTGCGCGCTCTTCGTAATTAAAAGCGTCTTGTCGTGTCGGTTCAGAAATGAAGAACCCACTTTTGCGCCTAAATTCTTCCTCGCACACGGATATTCTGGTTTCATTTGTTCGTGTAAATGGGGACTTGACACGTTTTTCGCCCTCTCCAGTTACAAGTTCTAGGATTGACATTTATTCTGCAAAGTTCAGCTTTAATGCCAGGAAATGTTAACCAAATACGACGTTATCCCTGTCATAAAAGCACAGAACAAGCATTAAATATCGGAAACTACTTTTCAAGGCCTTAAGCAGATCTGCACAATATTTTCCCGAGTATTAAAACTATTATCAGACACCGTTTACGTCATATAACCAGCCACAGGTATTATTAGTACTTTAGATAGCTTTCGTGACGAATTGTGGCCTTTGAGCATGCTCTAGCATTACTTTTAATGTTACGGTTTATTCTGTTAAAAGCTATGACGTCTAAAAAAACTTCATGTGACGCACATGGTGTGCAGTAGCATGTCATTTTTCGTCCTCTAGTAAAATATCTTGAAAACATGAGCAAAAAAAAGCGACAAAAAATGGACGAAAACATAATGACCTCTAGCTGTGCGAGTGCATTTAAAGAGGATAAAAATAAAATAAAATGAAAATACATAAATGTAAGCAGAGGAAATAAAGTGCCCTTAATTGCCTCATCCGTACAAGAGTAAATGCCACCCCTATTCAGTATTCAAACGGCGCACGTCAGGATAGAATTTCTCGATCCTCTGTATTCTTTGCATTAACAAACTGTGTCTTAACTAAGTGTTGACATTTCTGTTAGAAAGCATACGTGAAGCACATATGATTCGCAGATTACACAAGTTAAACTTTTCTGCATAAGCTTCACAATATCTGTTTTGGTTAAATTATGCCGGTTATTATTTTTCACAACAAACATGCAGCTCTGGCACGTCCTAAAGTCCGACAAATTCCAGGACGACTTCGGCATGGTGTTTCAGGAAGTGGCAGAAAAATGCGTGCTTCTTGCTTTTTGCCGCCCTATGAAGTGAACAGCTACAGGAAAAGGGCGCAATAAGCGGGACTGCGTGTGCATGCGTGTCTAGAGTTCATTCCGAGTCCAGTAGGCAACGCGAGAGTGAGAGAGAGTGCGAGCAGGCTCTATTCGCGACGATGGGGTGGCGACGCAGCAGTGCGGTGCACTGCCTGTGCCTTCCGAATACCACGCGCAGTTCTTCCTCCGGCGTTTCTTTACACGCACCTGTCTGAAGCGCCATCTTGCGAATGTCTTCGCGTCGCCTTGCTCAGCAGCTGGCGCAAGCGGGCGCAGTTTGCTCTGCGGATATGACATGACGTCGCGAAACTACGTGGCACGGATTTGTCTCTCCGCGTCGAAAATAAAGCTAGAGGATGTGTAAGAGCGAAGGAAGAAGCGATGAAGGAGCGATAAAATGAACGCTCATAAAAAGTGGCAAACGTAGGAACGGGGCAGAAAAGAACAGATCAAGTGAGAGAAACATGTCACCTCTTTCTGTCTCTCACAATTTACTTTTACCCGGAGACGCGCTTATGTGAAGAATATGGGCCGACAGCGAGCGGAAAATTGGAAGTGAGAGCGGCAGTGTGAACGAGACAGGAACCGTATAACAGCCCCTAGACGTGTTGCAAAAAGTTCCCCGGGGGAGACTTAAGACCGAGAGTGAGATTGTAGAAAGAGGCCTCAAGAGTTGAATAAAAAAAACAACAAAAATTGTGGGAGGACGTACGAAAGGCGACGAGAGGAAAATTAATCAGCAAGTCAGGCGACGAGTTGCAAACAGGAGGAAGCATAGCGCATGATAGATGCAAACAAATGTAAGAGAAGTGAATGAAAAACAGGCTCCGTTGAAGAATCCTAATTGGGCAGAAGTTTTGCTTCTTATGTGTGTGGAATAGTTTTTTACCTCCAAAGGATGGAAAAGTGCTAGTCGGAACAAAAGTATTGTGCTAAGTATTTCTCGTTAAAAGCAAGAACATGGCCTGTAAATGCAAAATAGAAGCTGTGCAGCGGAATCCGGTAAATGCAACAAAATATATTTGGGCAAACACAGAAAATATAATTGAGCCACAAGAACAGAATTGCCCATATTTTAACTCCCACCTGGCAGTAATGTTATTTAGAAGCTTCATAAAGTAAGACATCGCCATGGGGCTCCTTTTTTCTTATTTCCCTTTCTTTTTTTATGGCTTTCTTACTAGATATTAAAGAAGAGGAGCCATTCGTGAAGACTGAACAGAAAAGGAATGAGCGTTGCCGCATTGTGCTAAATGCTGCGAAAAAAAAGGCTTGAAAAAAAAAAAACCAGAGCCCGTGTAAGTGGCAGAAAATGTGGTCAAAATGTTTTGTTTAAGAGCCAGGGAAACTCCTAATGCTCATAGTTATGGTTTGTCATTATACGAAAGCAAATAAATCGCTCTCCGAACAACTTCCATTCGTGAAAAACATGGAACCGAACTGCGGAACCAAAGCGAAGACCGAAGTGCTAGCGCGCCTAATTCGCATTTGGCCTAACTATGCAAATCGACAGCCATTTTCCCCCTTAATATCCCAACCCTAGGTCATTTTTACCTGCTGACCATTGGAATCTGCCCTTCATCCTTTTGCATGCTGTTCATTTGGGCTCTAAGCTTTCTCTCTCTGCTCTAATACGGTGGCCGAAGCTGGCAGAGGACAGGGTTAATTGTAGAGACATGGAAGAGGCCTTTGCCCTGCACTGAGCGTAGTCAGGTTGATGATGGTGATGATGATTTCTCTTCATTTGATCGTTGTAATCAAAAATCAACTGTTTGCCGACTCTTCTTTTATGGCTACCGCTCATAATAGGTTCCTTCAGCATGTGTTTATAGTCCCATTAACGAATATTGTGTAGTCGGCTTTGTCGTCTCGGGTAAAAGCGTCAACGATGCCCGACATTAAACTAATATATCGAAATGCATTATCTCTTGTGCTGGATATTAGGAGAAAAAGGTCTGTCGGACTGGACAGCATTCCAAATGCCTTTTCTCGCAGATATGCAGAGTAGGTGAGTTGTTACCTAATAATTGCTATGTAATTTTATTTATTTATTTATTCATACTGCCGGCACAGGCCAAGGCAGGAGTTGCAGTTTTACAAAGTACACATCTTGTTAGAACTTTTTCATGTAAAATACAATCAAAAACAGAAAAAGAAACTCTTTGAACATTAGGAATTTTTGCACATCACTGACGGCAGGAAAAAAAAGGCAATATTTTAATAGCGCACAAAAGGTCAGCCGCTGTGGTGCAATATAAAGAACAAAAGGCGCGTGGCCGTAATAGCAAAGTACAACAATTGTAATTAAGAGTAGGTCCGACTGGCAAAAGTTAAATAAAAGAAAACAGGGAGCAATGTACATAGATCACTTAGAGGGTGACAGGTGACAAGGCTAGCATACAAAACATTTTTTTATGCACTCATAGAATATTCCCGTAGTGCAGCTTCAAAGTCCTTAGTCTCAGAATTTATAACTTCATTGGGTAGTTTGTTCCAGTCGTCTATTGTCCTCACGAGAAAAGAATAATGAAAAGAGTCTGTCTTGTAAGTCAACGGTTTGATATGTTTAGTGTGTTTTGTCCTTGACTGGATGTAACTGTCTGCTACAATGTATCTTTCGAGGTTTACTTTGTAATAGCCACGTAAAATATGATAAAAGAAAACAATCCTATTGTGTTCCATTTTCTTCTTAATAGTGGTTAATCCAGCCTTTAATCTTAGTTCTGAAACTGACTGCATTCTAGAATAAGCATTATAAATGAACCTAAGAGCTTTGTGCTGCACACGTTCACATTTCAAAATATTCTGCTCAGTGTATGGCTCCCAAATGGGGCTTGCATAAGTAAGTAGTGGCAGGACTATCATTTTATATGCTAACAACTTGACATCTGGGGTGGCATCAGTTAGCTTCTTCCGTAGCGTCCAAAGCTTTCTGATCGCCTTATCACAAATTTGATCTACATGCGATGACCAGTTTAGATCATATCTGAGACACAAGCCCAAGTACCTGAACTCAGCGACATCTTTTAGAATGACATCATGAATTTTATAAGAAAATACAAGGGGTTGTTTTTTACGCGTCATATGCATAGAAACAGTCTTCTCTGTGTTCATGTGCATTTGCCACCGTTTGCACCAGTTACTGATTATGTCCAGGTGGTCATACAGTCTCTTCTGATCATCACAAGATTTTACATTACAATAAATAATAGTATCGTCTGCGTAATGTTTAATCGTTATCTCTGGTGAAAAGCCGGCGCTCATATCGCTAACATACAAAGAGAAAAGCAAAGGACCTATCACAGAGCCTTGTGGAACACCTGATCGTATATTTTTATTTTAGCTGGCAACGTTATTAAGAAAAACAAACTGCTGTCTATGCGTTAGGTACGCCTCAATCCATTTTATTACAATATTATTTTTCAATAAGTTGTGAAGTTTCAGTAGTAGCTTTTGGTGGGATATTCTATCAAACGCTCTCCTAAAATCGATAAAGATGATATCTATTTGCCTTCTTTCGTCGATACATTTGGCAATGTCATGTACAACTTCATGCCTCACAAGACGAGAGACGAGTTTCTGATGGCCGGTTTATTGCTTAAGAGGTACCAGTACGCTGAAGTGCAGGCCTGCGGATAACTGAAAATTACAGGCCAGTCTCCGTAACTTGTGTGTGTTGCAAAATTTTTCAGCACATAATATCAATGACAATCTAAATCAATGGGGAACGCTCTTGACGATAGCAAAAACGTGAATAGAAAAAAAATACGAGACTGTCATCAGGTGATCTGCGGATATATTGATTTGTATAGCGAACTCACATCTTGAATTAACAAATACTTTTTTCCGAACTAACATAATTTTTGTTGAAAGCTTTCGCTGCAACGAAGCTAGTAGATATTATTAATGACATGTGAATGCGATGAATGATAAAAAACTCACAGGACGGTTGCAACTATGTAACGCGAGATTCAGCGATAGCTATTTAGGCGTTTAGCCACGCGACCAGAGTTAACGACAGTTATTTTAATAACAAAATAATATAATAAAAATTTTCTATAAACTGCTGCACTGGGTAACAGGAAAATTAAAAGGTAGAGCCGAGTTTGTCGAAATAAAGCGTCATAAATCAGTATTATTAAGCGTAACATCTAGTGCACCTCTGCGGTCGTCTCAGGCTGCGGTTTTGTCTTCAATTTATATTAATTATATTTCTTCTCGTATTGATAATGATATTAGTGTACGGAGGAAGCTCAAGAAGGGGTGTAACTTTGCGGTAAAGATATTCTAATCTAATTAAGATTGCGGGCGCTTCTCAGTGCACTATGAAACTGCACGGCCGCGCTCAGCCGGTCTTGAGGAACTTCATATATCAGCTAGAGAGCTTTTTGTGCTTCTTGTCACTTTGCTCTTTGGTACCTTTAACTCTAGGATGTCACCGAGTAGTATTCTATATATTGGCCAAAAGCCTGAAATTAGTTTTATGTCATTGACAGAGGCAGGTGCTATGTCCGGTTCGAGGGAAAACGGAGAAATCAAGGCGGTTACTCAGTTACTATGGTTGCTGCGACACGTGGAGTGAGAACAAAAATGTATGATAACTTTGCCAATTATTCTTTATTTTAATTCGCTGCATAACCTATTAGGTCCGGATATTGCTCCTGTGACGAGGAAGTTAACGAGTTTAAGCGCTTCTTTCCTCTTCCTCGCACGCATAGGGAACTACTAACTATATCAAGAAGTTAGAACGCTTGCCTTGGCTGCTGCGTCGAGCAGCTAGCTGGGCTGGAGACCAGTGGGCGCGACGACAGCGACCAGAAACGGGAACAGACGGAAGGCTATCCGAGGCATCTAAACCGAAGCAAGGAAGCGCAAGTTAAAAGGAACACAGATCGCCAGGCAGCCACGCTGCCGCGCAGCAAAGCCCTGTCAAAATAAACTCGCTTCATCTGTATTCTGAGACCTGCTGCGCGCTGCACTCTTTTGTCAGCAATTTTTTCCTTTGCTTTTTTTTTTAGCACGACCGTGATGCGTTTCGTGTTTTCTCAGTTTTGTTAACTCGCTGCGTTGTTTTCCTTTGCACTTTGCCGTCGCGCTCCGAGAGTCCTTTTCGCGTGGGTGCTGTTGTCGCCTAGCTCTCTGTCGTTAAGAGGAAGACGCCTCTAACCGGAAGGCACTCGAGGCGATGCTGACGCAGATTGCACATCGTTAACACAGGCACTTTGCTTCTACTGCCCATACTAACTGGAATTAACTAAAGAAAGTTAGGGGCCCTTGCGAGGCTTGCTTACAGCAGGCTTAGAGAGGCAAGAAAAGTGTGTGTTTTATTAGGACTTGAAACCCGTGGCACTCGTTCGTTAGGTGTGGAAGCGTTGTCATGGAGCTAATAGCCTAGTTTGTCTGATTTTCGCGAAAATTGCATGATAACAAAGGCGATAACTTTTGTATCTTCATTCAATTTCATGTACGCAACAATGAAAAGATGCGAAAACACCTGCATGTATTAGCTTCGGTTTCTATATGACTCTCTCGGAGATCGTCTTTAAATATTACGCAGTGTGAAACGTAATGAAAATTCTCTGAAATTGGCACAAGGACATAGAGACACAGCAACAGAAGTTGTGTCATAATCCACTTTCCCTGAAGACCGGGAGCTGATCCAGTGTGCCAAACAAATTTTTTCCCTTTGCAAAAAGCATACTTCGTTTACTGAGTAGCATGATAAACGTCGCAGGTTTAACGTTAGCCAGGCAATCGAGAGCCCTAGATTTCGCCGAAAATTGTCGGTTTTGTGAATTCTAAATTTTCGTTTTTATTGCATATAGCACCGGGGATGCTCGCTCGCGCTTAGTACTGCATGGCTTATCTACGTAGAAACAAGTTCTCCTCAGCTCGCATTAGACGAGGCGTGCTTGATGCGTGATGATACCGAGCGTCGTCTTGTGCCCTGCATGACATTTGCGAAGGCGTTATAAGAAGCGATATTACGGTTGAATGTCTAGCGTTGCTCTGCGCCTCGGCGGACACTTCATCCTCGGGGATGGACTCTTGGAAGTAATTTAGCGACCGAGAAAATTTTAAAAAATCGAGCATTAGATGGAAGATGGAATATGGAGGATGTAAAACAATACGCTAGGATGTGGCTGGTCGCGAACGCATCGTATTGTTCTGCTGTCAACTTATCAGGTTGCGCAAAGCCACTCCCTGTTTGGCCAGTGCAAGTACGCTGCCCGCGTGGCACAAGGCTAATAACTCCCGCTTTTTTCTGCTACAGCCAACAATGCCTAACCTCTAGTCTAGAGGCACGTGTACTACGTGATGTCAGTGCACGTTAAATAATCCCAGGCGGTCAAAATTTCCGGAGCCCTTCACTACGGCGTCCCTCATAGCCTGAGTCACTTTGTGACGTTAAACTCCCATAAACCGAACCAAACTTAAGCTTAAGTAGCTCTTCTGGCAGAGTTCATTGTTATTTCTATCCTCATGAGTGCATCGATGGGTCACCTCGTAACCATGCTGCAGCCATGTCGTCACCCGCAACCCTTTTTTTTTTTCATCGCCGGGAGCTGATCGAACGCCATGCCCCACAGGGGAACTGGGGATGGGTGCAATGGGGGTGAGAAGGGCAGATTAGCGTCCCCGGGGCCTTCTCAGAAAGCCTGTGGTTCGCGTTGCTGCGCGATGGTGAAAGGTCATGTGAAGGGCAGAAAGCGCAAGAAAATCGGCGAACGAAAAAGAAACAGCTTGCACAACTCATGGCATGGAGGTAACGACGTGCATCAGTGAGCGGCAGCAGCGCGATAACGGCGCCTGTAGAAGCAGTGAAAGTGATTAATTGGTGGAAAGCGTTAATTAAACGAGCGAACCCTCATTAGGTGCTGAAAAAACCCCCAAACAAAGCAAAGACCCAGAATAAAGCCGACGGAGAAAGGCAAGAGGAATATTTGTGTGGCTAAATCGCGAAATGACTAATGAGTCCTAAAGCGTAAGCAAACCTCAGTTGCAGAGCGTCAAGGAAAAGAAGGCGTGTGAAAGAAAAAATAAATGTAAAACAATGTAATTGAGGGTTAGGGCAGATTGTTGTGGGATTGAGGCAAGTCTCGCTATCTGCACGGGACCCGGTTGACTCGGCGCTGCTTTGTAGAACGCTGTGAAGCTACGTTGATGCAACGGTGAATGCGGGAACTCTCTTTGCGACTAATTCCATAATACCGCCCTCCTTCCTGAAGCAGTATCCTATACTGCCGCCAGGGCCGGTGTTGGTGTCGGAAAGTAGGGATTCGACATTCGTTTCTCCTAGTGACCCAGCGAGAGAAGTCAGTCTTTTCGACTGAGTGACTGGACACCTTTTCCCGATTGCAGAAAAGATTAAGTGCTTTCAACTTTGACTTGCATTATTTAAGCGCCAGATTGAAGGTGATGTGCTTTTTTTTTTTTGGGGGGGGGGGGAGATGGTACAGCGCTTATACAGTTGTCATGACGCCTCGATTATTTGACGGGAGCGATATACTAGTGACAAAAGTTATTATTAGTTAGAATTGACTATGTTTTTGAGAAATAAGGCTGTCTATGAAAGCCATTGCGGATCGAAATAAATTTTGCTAACTGTTTAATCTTTCGAAAAGCCAGCTCTGTTGCTGGGTGCGAGACTGAGCTGCAAATTCCTTTCAGGAGGTCTGGTTTGAAGAAATACTAAATAATTGTGACGGACAAATTGTTCTACCGAACGGACAATGGCTATTCTGGGCTCTCAACAGAATCTTCGTACTTATCGCGAAGGAAATAGAGCTGGAACAAGAGCACGTGCTCGCTTCGCATAGTGTAACGAAGATAAATGCATTTTCGGAAGTTAATTTTCAGTACACAACACAGAAACTTACGCTAAAATGAGAAAAAAATCCAACGAGGCAAAGCTATGCTCTGCAGGCCTCCCAGTGCAAGCCTCGGCGAGTCTCGGCGGGGACGCGAGAAGAATGTGCCGCCTGCGCAGTGGAGCACATACGCACAGACAGGCACGCACGCTGCGCCGAGGACGGCTCACACAGGAACCGGAAAAGCAGTACGAAGCGAGCGACCGAGCGCCGCCGTCTCGGGACAGGTTAATTAATAACGGCTGATTAATCGAACCGGCATGCCAAGCCATTGCCGATTCCCTTCTGCCTAACTCCCTCGTACCGAGGAGCAGCTTCTGACCCGAATTTTCTGATCTTTGCGCATAACGCAGTGTTCCTCTGTTCTGCTTCTGCGACACCACTCGCACGTGCTTTTACGTATTCATGGCAAGACCTGGGTGGCAACACCTTAAACGTCTGCATTTGACTTTATCCCGTTACTTTCCGAGGAGCAGTTTTCGGGGGAACGTTGTTATAAGCACAATTCTAAATCTTAGTATGTTTGTACTTCGGCCGTTTGCGTGGCTAAGCTTGTAGAAGTGCTCGGCCTTGCTCCCTGTCGGTGTACAGTTTGTTCTTGAGCTTAGTGCATTTGTTCCTTTCTTTTGTTTTTGAAAAATTTTCGCGAAACCTCGCTTAGAGGTGACAAGCATTGATGGTAGTGTGCCACCTGGACCCCGGAAGTGACGCTGTCATCGTCTCTGTCTGCCGTGGCTTGGGCTTCACCGCATGATGCGTGGTTGATCCGCGTCTTTCTCGCGGAGTCCGTCAGCGCCTGGGCCTTTTCCCACTCGCTCTCTTTGGTCCGCCGTGTTCGCTTCATCTTCTATATACTTTCTGTACTTTCTCAACAGGGTTCTCAAGACAGAAACGACCAGCGAACCGAGAGGCATGCTGTCCAGAGCTGCCTGTACCGTGTAGAGCCTCCGGAGTAAGTTATTTTTATTTCTTCGACGGCACTACCTACTTTGTCACAGTCTCTGTGCAGGAATGTTCGCACCATGCGCGTTTTGATTTCTCCATCCGCGCCGCGTAGCGACCAGCGTAACCGGGCACCACTGTGCCCTTGACCGATGTAACCATGTGAGCGCTTTCGCGTGCGCCTGAATCGTCTAGGCGTCCGAAATGCGCCATCCGCCCCTAAGTAGGCCTACGCGTAGCCTAACATCTTGCTGCTCGGGAGATGTTCATGAGTCGGGACATGCGCACTCCTGCCGTTACAATGGCCTGAGCTTGCCGCTTCTGGCTAGAAACAAAAAACAAAGAAGAAGGAGAACAAAGCTTCACGGATCCTAAGTATCTCTTAATTTTAAGCAAATATTTTTCTAAAGTAATTAATTTCTATTGCTGCTAAATTATACCTACAAAGTAATTTGTTACAGTTCTAAATTACTTGACCAAATGTGCAATTCATTGCGTTAAAAATTACCGAAAGAAGTAATTAAACTAATGCAGCTAATCTACAGTGATTCAATTACTGCCATGTCTGAATATAAGAATTGGCTGAAGCCAAATTTTCTTGAAGCTACTATCGTCGCTCTCTGAATCGCCTTGAAGTCTCGCAGTTATATTTGATGAACATTAACCATAAATGAGGAAAACGAAGGTGGTGGAGGGAGAAACGTTGGACGGAGGCTTGAAGCATCAAGCGATTCACTACCCCGTCGTTTCATTTGGCTATGTGGAGAAAAGTCTGAAGCGCGCGAGTGTTTGTGCGGGCGCTGACAGGAACTGAGAGTTAAGCGACAGCGTTCCGTGGTCGATACTCTCGGATGCAGCAGCGGGCGGCGTTCGATTATCGGCAAAGACGCTGCATCCCGCGGAGTGCGCTGCCGAGAACACTTCCTCCACCCGCTTCCTCCACCGAACGACGCGATGCCGCGGCAGAGTCGAGGGCGTTCTGTAGCGATGCATCCCTCACCGCCGATACTTGAGCATGGGGGCGTCTGCATCGATCATTCACGCAAAGTCCGATACTCCGCTCAGCCGAGGAGTGCCGCGGAAGGAAAGTGTCGAGTTGGCGCTAGCCGCTTAGGCCCGATTCGCATGTCGCGCAGCGATAATTCACTTGTTTAGTCGTCCGGAAAACTTGTTCGCGTGGCTTTTAGTAAACAGAACTGCGCTTCAAAAGATTCTTTGGCATGTCGTGAAAGTTTAGCGCGTGCGATACACACTGGCATGTGAGTGGGTGATTTTGTAAGTGATTGGGTGGATGAGTGGGTGAGTGAGCGAGTGGTTTAGCAGTGAATTTGTGTAAGTGTCTGAGTGAGTAAGTCTCTGATTAAGCGTGTGTGCTACTGTGTTATTGAGTTAGTGAGCGAGCGACATTTAATAGAATGTAATGACAGGGCACTAGAGTCATTAGAGTCATTAAAGGTTTAATGAAAGGTCGAGTAAGGCTGTGAGTCGGAAGCTTTGCACTTAATTAATTTCTATTATGTTCTGTTGTACTGAGACAACGAGGAAGTTCGTGTATAGAAGGCCTTTAGAACCAGTTGCGAGTCCACTTGAGGGGGTTAATCATTAGGTACATTGAGCAACTGAATGCAACGAGTTATCAAAGATACTTAGTTAGCGAGGTTGGTTTTATGGTTTAATGGGCTTCAACATCCCAAAGCGACTGAGGCTATGAGGGATGCCTTAGTGGAGGACCCGGTATAATTTCGACCACCTGGGGTTCTTTACCGTGCACTGACATCGCACAGTGCGCGGGCCTTTATCCTTTCGCCTCCATCGAAATGCGACTACCGCGGTCGGGACCAAACCCGCGTCTTTCAGTTCAGCAGCCGAGCACCATAACCACTGGGTTTCAGTCAGAGAGTTAGTGAAAACAGTAGGTGAAACTATGGTTGGAGTAAAAGCCACAATTTTTTATTGCGTCTGGGGACGCAGACATTTTCGATTTAAGCCGAAATCTGTGAATCGACATCTGGACCCTTTGGTCAAAAAGAAATAAGTTTTACCGTGGTTCTATTGTTTACAAACGGTTACGTATGCAACTGCTTTCTTTCCTTTTTTCTTGTGTTCTTCACCGTCTCTGACTACTGATTTCACTCAGTTGATGTCCTCAAATATGGTTGCCTATTCTGCGACCAGTAGTGCGTGCATTGTCACCCTTCCTCTTCTTAGCGTTGGTGAAAAAAGAGAAAGCAAGAGAGAGACAGAGAAAGAGAGAGAGAGAAACGTTTAATGCATATAATGTTTGGGTGGGCCTTCATTCCAGGAGCCCATTTGGCTTTTGCCACCGCTCTTGCCCGCTTCACCAGCGAAAGCTGGTCCTCCGAATGTAAACTGGACAGCGCCGCCTCCCATTCCTCAGTTGTTGGGTTATTGATTCTTGGTATACCTGGGTAGAATCATAGGCACGCTCATGCACTTGGGTGATCCTGCTAAGTTATTTTTATGGTTTTATGTTGTTCAACTCCCAAAGCGACTGAAGCTGTAAGAGACGCCGTAGTGGATGGCTCCGGAAATTTTTACCACCATATTATTCTTCATCAATAAAAAGCCACATGTCAACAATCAAACGGATCATGTCTTTACTGTAACTGCTTGCTAGTGTGTCTTAAGTAGCCACTGGCATCACTGCATTTTTTCGGGCAGAACTATCTTCTGTTTTGAATGCCATGCGCTCTAGAGGTCTCAACGACTGGGTGCGAATCTGTGTTGATTTATTTTCCCGATGGAGTTTTGCTGCCGTAGGTTCCTCTTTCTTGCGTGTTTTCTAGAGCGATGTTTCAAAAGCAAAATAAATAAAAAAAGGGAAGGAGGGATGCCTCGCGCTTTGTTCTTTAACCGTTAAACATGAACTACCGGGACTCTCAAGAAAATAATCTTTTTACTTTCGCTATCTCCTTGTTTTCGTGTTTCGGCGTGATGGATCGCTTCACTGGTGATTGTTCTGCCCGAGAAGCTAAAATTGTTGTCGCTGCCTTCAACTTATCTCTATTCTGTCTTTTATTTCAATCGAGAGCAAACGGAGTCCGCCTTGCCAAATCGTTCGTCCCCATCGCAGTAACTTCTGTATTCTTGTTTGATTCTCCCTCTCTCCCTCTCAGGATTTAATTTCTCTTCCACTCTCTTGCAAGAACCGGAGCAGAACCGAATCGTTTCCCTTCCGTAGTCTTTTCTCGCGTCTCCTTCTGTGCTTAGAAACAGCGAAGCCAGCGACGAGAAGACAGGCGCCAGGCCAACCAGCTCGTGAAAGAGCACAGCCCGAAGGGTCACAAGAGTTCGCGAGCTGTTCGATGAAGTGTAGCAAGGAGAGTTTGCGGGGATCTGTGCTGAATTTGAAAATGATGCGAGAGGAAAGATGAACGTAGAAAGAATGGCAGAGGGAAAGAAAAACGCGTAACCCAGTAACGGGTCACTGGCACCCACTATTGCTGCGACGAAATGAATCACTCGCGCGCGCGTTCGTTTTTGTTTTCTCTTGATCTACTGTGTAGTTTGTGACCTCGGTATCGCAAAGCACTCAGAAGAAGGGGCAAGTCTTTTATTTGGGGGAGAAACTGCCGCTACGGTGTTTCTAGGATGACGGCATTAGATAGTAATTTAAACTCTAGGCGTGCCTTTTTTATTTGGTAAATATAATCAACACATTAGTGAAATTGCTGAGGGAATCAGGGTTACTCGCGTAACACAGGTACGAGATTTAAGATACCTGAAATCTGTGTCTTTGCCTACGTGTATTTTTGTTTCTTAACTTCACACTAGCCTCTGGCTATGGGTTCAGACAGTATATGGTAAATAGTATAGAAGAAGTAGAAATAAAAATGAAATGAAATAAAATGAAATCCTCAGCAATACAACTGCTTACAAATGAGGCTGCATGTTCACTGCTTATAACCCAGTGATCTGTGTGAGCAATCAAATCACGGGTAAGCAATGATAATTCTCATTATGGAAATGAAACTTTTTGTTGATTGTGTTTGAATCACACGGTACAAGATCAAATACTTTTGGTTACGAATTATTCCGACACAATCCTATTCTCTAAACAACCTCCTATACACGGAAGATGGCTTTCTCGTAGTCGCTGGAGTGCTCATGAATTGGTCGCGAACAACGACTAGTTTCAGTATTCAAAACTGCGCAGGGAGCGTTCACTGCAAGCGTAAGTGTTTTTACCCAACATCGCTTGGAGTTGTGCGGATTTTATATTCATGGTAATGAAGGACATACCATAAAAGAAAGCTGTTATTTGAGACTTATAGATGACTGAGCTGGCCTCGTAAAGTGTCCAGGAGAAAACTGTGGAAATACAAGAGAACGACTCAATCTGTGCATTATCAAGAAACAGAGCGATGGCGATATCGCCATCGCTCTGGCGAGATTAAAGATCTGCACGCAAGGATGCTGCACGCGATTACGAGCGACGGAGACATCGCTTTCTTTTGTTTCGAGACGCTGATTCGAGTGGTACTGTAGAAATCATGTTTCTTTCTCTTGTTTCCTTCGCAATTCCTGGTTTTTCTTCCTTTTTTTCTGTGCCCAAGAAGAGGCCAGAGCGCGCCCACAAGAAGACATCTCCTTCCGAAGCGGAAGCTCGCGCATGGGCCGCTACCAGCTCAGCCAATAGCGTCGGCGCCAAAGTGAAGCGCAAGAAATTGAATCGTCGTTTGAGAAATGACCCTTTTACTTCCGGTCCCCCCTCCCCCCTAGTACGCGTGTGTGGGGTCCATCTCCGCCCCCCCCCCCCCCCCCCCCAAAAAAAAAGACACACGCCGTTCCTACACTTCCGCAGTCTTTGTGCCTACACTCTTTTTTTCTTTTCTCTCTGTGTGTCTCTTGTGTAAAAAGTAAAAGTTTTTCAAAAAAATTTCTCCCTTTGTCTCTATCTCTCTAAACCTTTGGCCTCTCTAGCATACCGAAAGAAAAGGGCTTCTTAAGGCGTCACTCCATGCACAATTTCTTTAATGAATTCGGTCTCGTGTTCTTGCCTGTTTTTTTTAAAAAATATTTTGCATCCAAAACGTATACAAATTATTCTACAAAGAAAGCTTCCTTTTCTTTGTAGCCGCATGGCTGCGCTTGAGTGGATGACAATGAGTAATTACTCCCTTTTTGCAAATATACTCCACCTTGAGCGGAGTAGATTTGACCAACAGTGTTCGTACAGCGAGTTACTGATCGATTCGCTCTCGCCCTACCATAAGCCTGCCATTCCGGTTAGCTCAGTTGGCAGAGCGACGGCACTGGTAAAGCGGCGGTTCCGGGTTCGGGCCAGGGTGAATTTTTCTTTAACTACAAAGTTTCTCTGAAAGCAGTATAGCTTTTTGCCTATACTGCTTGTATGGCTGCGCTTGGGTGGATGCCAATAAGTAATTACTCCCTTTTTACGCATCTCGATTACGCCGCAGATCGATATTTGCCTATCTAGGAGCCAATGACCCCTTTCACCCTCCAAGAGTGCAATCCAAGAGTGTGAAATCGCGTAGTGGTGCTAGCATCCCATATCCCACGTATTACGTCCCCTTCGGTTTTCTCCATTGGTGTTTCATAAAGGGTAGACAGAGTGGGCAAAGGGCTCTGCTGCCTAGCTGCGTGTTAAAGTGAAGACCATCCCGCAGCACGTTCTGATACACGCCCGTTCTTGACACAGTCCTCGTACAAAATGTACGCATGACCATGCTCGGCTCCACGATAAAGGAGTTAGATACTCCTTAAGGAGAGAAACGAGGTTGAAGTAGAAAGCCTTCCCCTCCTCTTTCGGCCCCCTCGAACCTGACTGAGAAATAAAATGTTCAAAGTGACAGCGCTGTCTACACTGGGTTGGTCGTACTGGCGGCTCTAAAATGCGCTGGTGGCGACCGAAATGAATGCACTAGGCCGTGCGTCTGCTAGCTTTTGAGAAAATCTCTCCCCTCCATACCCTTAAGCTCCCCTTGCTCTCTGACTTCATCACCAGCAGCAGGCGTCGACCTCTGACGCTGGGTTCGCTGGCGCGTCTGCCTTCTTCTAATGTCTTAAGCGGGAACACGTTAATTAGAATAATTAGGCTCCGGGGTCCATTTGCCACCTAGGACAGCGTCGAGAAAGGATGCGAGCTTCCGCCGCCGTCGACGAAGAAGACGCATCTTAGCGCTCGCTGCCCGCATGCGTGCGTGAATGCGCGAGGTTGCGCGTGTGTGTACTTTATACTTCGCACTGTTTCGCGCGCCAACGCCTGCCGTTCCTGACGCTGCGTTCTGCCACCGCGCATTAAGCCAAAGTACACGTGTACGGCCATCTTAACCTCACTCTGGGATCAGTTTCACGTTATATCCTCTCCTTCTTTGTCTGTCCTCGATGTCTTAAACCGTCTTTTCTCTTTTGTTTTTAACGCTACAACGTTAAGGCGCCGGTTGTGCAGGAAATCCGGCGTCGGCATCGAAGCTGTGAGTGAAAAATCCCCGGAGACACAACCTAGGTGGGCCACCTTGAACACCGTGACCTTGTGGCGTCATCACAACTTGTCCACCGGATTGTGAGGAAACTGACCGTCGTAGTAGGTGGAAGTTAAATTAATGGTTGCTCGCGAGGGGTTGCTCGGGAAGAGCAACCTGGGTCGCACAAGCTCCACCAATGGCAGCACTGCTATCACAGGGCAGTGACAAGATTGCTTAAGCGCTGCACCACTCTGCCTGGAGTGGTATTAGGGCGCTAACCCATTAATGCTATTATTAACGCAATGTGGCATTAATAATTAATGCTATCGCCATGCCGTTAGAGGCGGAGCTTCAGTGTCACCTCCAATTTTTATTCGTGGCAGGCCTACGGATCTGATCTGAGCAGAAATGGGCTCAAATGGGAAGCAATGATTTGAATTTATTTGATCAGGCTCTTTAGCCTACTTGAAATGCGCCAATTTGAGTCATTATTGCGACCTTCTATCCATATTCTCAGGTAAGTATATCCCCACGCTATTTGATATGGCTTTGATCAATTTTATGCAGAGATTTTGTTTGGGAGTAATGGCGCTGCTGGGATTAAAGGAACTTGAGAGTCAAGGAGATACAAGACCGTTCGCTGCCTCTGCTAGATATCGTGGCGGCAAGGGAGCTCGCAATTGAGCACTTCTTTTATGCCCTTGCCGAGTAAAGCGCGTCAATAGCGAAGCCTTTGAAAATCTTATGACCATCAACTCTGAATACACATTTATGAACTGCAAAATATGTTTATAAAGTTGTGCCGTTTGCTTTTGAAGTTCTTTTAGTAAATGATGCAGTCAAGCAACGTTGCATTCAGATGAAAGTATGCAGTTACGCTCAACAAAAAGGTAATGCAGCTAATGACTAAAACGTTTATTTGTGTCCAGGTAGCCCGGTTGAGATTTAGGAAGCCCAAACATGAACTCGCCGCATGCCACAACTAAAATAACCGTCTGTCTGCAATATTACCGCAAGCTTTTTGTTCTTACTAGTGGAAGTATGCAGGTAACACGGGGTACTTTAACGTAAGTATAGTGATAAGGGTTTATGAGACTTTTCGCAAAGGATCGGAATGAGGCGCAGCTGATTCGAATACGCACGGCGCTCTTCGTGGCGACGAAACCTCTTTATCCAGGCAACTTCTAACTGAGGCACCCCAAAAATAAGAAAAACGAGCCTCTGCTGCACAGCTGCTGTTTTGCAAGTGGCGTTATCAGTACAGCTGTTAGTCATGGAATCTGTGTGTGGTTGGCACAGTCGTACATTTTGATCCTGAAAACCGTCACATGAATTTGTTGATATGACCGCAGCCGCCGGTTGTTCTCTATTAACTTTTTATTCTGGGCACAAGTTCTGTAAAACAGCGAGTTTGCTTTCAAAGTTTTTTCTGCTTCTCCTCTGCCCCTCGTGAACCACCATGTTCAACTACACAGTGTTATCTTTTTGTTTTTTCCGCGCCAAAGCCAAGTGAAGTTGAGAACTGTGAGTGTCCGAAGGAGTTATCTGGAGAGGGTGGAAGTTTACTTGATGACAGTACTGCGTGACCAATGAAAACAGAAGTATTCCCAACGGGAAAGAAAAAAAAGAATTACATTCTGAACCTAAGCATCGCTTAACCGAAATCAGTTCTTTTAGAGCAACGCTGTTTGCCTCCGAAAACAGTTCTTGGTGCTTTGCTCGCTAGTATAAAAGAAAACGTGAGGGTTCTTTCCGCTCCCAGGCTCCACAGGAGTATAACGCTTATGCTGAAGAAAAAAAAATGAGGCAAGAAGTGATCGCCGATTGAAAGGTGCACCGAGACCGGGTCCAGGCCGGTGCATAGTTCCTCAACTGCATGCTGCCCCCAGCGACGTGAAAGGCGTCATCTTTAACGTTGCGTTGGAAGAATGGCTTCTACTTCCTCTCCCCATATACAGGAGGGATTGTCTGACATACGACTTCAATATCGCGGAAACGAGTATATATTTCGCCGAATGTTTCCGCATCTTCGTCCGCTCATTCCACTGTTCTTCCTCTTCCTTTCCCTGTGGCCTCCTCTCCATCTTCCTTCCTTCGCGGTGCGAGAGAACGCTATCTTTGCGAGGCGATTGTGATAGAAGCGTCGTCGGTGGCTTTATGCCCGGCTGGGCTCCCTCTTTTACGCAGAGCAGGTGGAGCAGGTGGAGCGCGCTACGGGCGAACCGTAATATTGTTCCGAAAGCCCACCTGTACTATGCTTTTGGATTGAAGGAACAAGACCATAAAGTGGAATGAATAGCTCGTGCGAACGTGGAGTAAGATGTGGAAAGGGAATTTGAAAATAAAAAAAAGAGATCGATCAGGAAGAAAAAAGTGAGAGAGACCACGTTAAATGGCGGGAAGCACAGAGCGACGAAAATTGTGTATTTATCTGCTGTCTCCAGATTACGGTTTATTTTCTTATCATATACGCCAGAAAAGTTTTCTATCTGGATGAAATCCGGCCCTGCTCGTAACCTTTCCAGGAAGGCTTCCCCTGGCTCTTAACCCCGCTCCCCTTTGGGTATTCGGAGGCTGCCTTTTGATTCTTACAATGACGGGGTTCGTTCAGCATCCCGCCCTAACATTTTAAGCTCGCTCGCCCGAGAGCACAGGAAAGAAGGAGAGGACAAGAGTGCTTCGCTGCTGACGTGTTCTCGGGATGGCGATTCTCCATAGGTGTTTTAGGAGGTTCTACGTTCGCCTCTGCCGTCTCTGAAACGGCCAATATCCTCACAGCGGTGAGCTCGCTTTGACGGGCGTCAGTTGCCGCGACCCCGCAACGTCTTTGTTTTTGCGCAGCACGGCGGACATAAAGGAAACCCTAGCTCGGATCTGAGCCGAGCCGTTTCGTGATTTACGATAATGACCAGCTCTGACCCCTTTTGGCTTTTGACTTTTTCTTTGGTTGGGATTCAGCGTCTGCCGGTTCGTGTTTCGAATTTCTTTGCCGAACGTGATTTCCTTCGCCTAAGACTCGTTAATAATAATTGTTTTTTTTTGGGAAAGGAAATGGCGCAGTATCTGTCTCATATATCGTTGGACACCTAAACAGCGCTGTAAGAGAAGGGATAAGGAGGGAGTGACAGAAGAAAGGAAGAATGAGGTACTGTACTGGAGGGCTCCGGAATAATTTCGACCACCTGGGTATCTTTAACGTGCACTGACATCGCACAGCACACGGGCGCCTTATCCATTTTTCCTCCATAAAAACGCAGCCGCCGCGGTCGGGTTCGAACCCGGGAACTCCGGATCAGTAGTCGAGCGCTTTAACCACTGAGCCACCGCTGCGGGGCCCTAAGACTCCTTCCAGAAATAGCTTGTTGAGCAAGAAAATGAAGTGACGTCACATGCTGCGTCCTATGATACATCGCTCGTACAAATGCATTCTTAATTCTCGTTAACGGAATACTGTGCAAAAAATAAATGTGTCAAAAGAATCATGACACCGTTGCTGTCACTAGGTTCTCCTATTTGTGTATTTTTTTTTCTTCAATTTTAGCTGTAAGGTTGAATGATGAAATCCGGTTATGAAACCTCTCTGTGAAGCACTCAGCCTCCCTGTCAGCTAAAGATAATCTATTTATGAGCTGATGCATTGCCGAAAGGAACGAAGCCAAAAATAAAGGCAGCGTTTTGTTCCTCTGGTGTGGTTACTGTAACAATAAGCAAGAATAACATAATTAGGAAAGAGGGAGAAGGGGTCAAACAATGAGACGCAAGATTCGTTAACTAGCAAGCGCCTGCCATATTCCTGCATGAAATTTTTCTGCGAAAAGAACTCTAATGAAATTTTTGCAGAATACTGCATTTTGCTACTCACGCGGCAGCCATTTTTCCTGTGACTTTTTTTATACAAGATCTGATAGAAAGGACAGGACGAAACAAAAATCGTTTTTTCCGCTCTCACATGCCATCATGTTGCGGTAAGTTGGTGAAAAATACGAGACAACTCTCTGCGTTTAAACTTTAATGCGGCGTTTGAACCCCAAAACACATGCACCTAAAAGTTACGTATGTAACCTGTGATGCACAGAACCCAAAAAGTCAAAATTACCTTCCAAAGTTATTGTGTCACGAAAACACCTCCATTTGCTGCATTTTCTCGCGAGGTGTAGCACAGCAGGATTCCTCCAACTCTGCCCAGATGGGGCATAGAAAGCAGACGGGCAGCCTTGTTCGTCCGGCTAAATGAAGGCAGTAGTGTGTATTGACATTGCCCAGAACCCTTTCACGCAATCGAGTTGAGCGCTAAATTTAACGCTCCGTAACGGCCTTAGGGAATCAGTTCAGTCATGCTGTTGCGGATGCTGCCCCCCCCACGCACACAAACACAAAAGCACGCACGCGCTGTCACGCATAATGTATGCCAGGTCGTGCTCTGAATCACTCCCTCACAAATTGGTGTTAGTTCGATTGTCTTAGTCTTTTTACTTCGTCTTATATTGTTCTCATCAGCAGCACTGCGAGACTGCAGTGGTGGCAGTGTTCGGGTACACAAACTGACTTCTGTTGCATCCGATAACCATATACTATAACCTGTAAACTTGGCGTTCTCTCTCAATTTCTGTTCTTTTTTTTTTCCAGCGCACTTCTCTCTGCTTGACTGTAGTTACTGAGAGATCACCTTCGACCTGCCAGAAACTTTGTGTCTGCATTACAGTCATTCTCATTTACTATACCATTTCCGGCACGCCTGCGTCACTTCTGCGCTCATTAGCCCCTGCATGAGAAGCAACTGCTGTTTGGCCGGACTAGCACGCAGCGGCGGATGTCGCACCTCACGTGTATTAGCTGGCCATTCGGTTTTCTTGCAACAAGTTCGGTGACGGACGAACGCAGAGTACACAATGTTCTTGAACATTTTCGATCAAGAACTCTGCTGACTGAACATCCTCTGGTCACGTTGCATTCAAAACATGCTAAAGTATCGTGCCATACACATGATTCTTCCATGAAAGCCGCTCGATACGCACGTGCAGAAGCTCATTGGCGTAAGAACATTTATGTCGTATTAAAAGAAAACGACAATTGGTTCCGTGATATAATCGCGCAGAGCTACGCAAGTGGCCTCACAGACACGCGGTCAGATTCATTGAGCCAAAGTTCACATCTAAACTGACATGTCCTTGGCATTGCGTGCGCATGATGTTTGCAGATAGGGACGGTGACATGCGGCGCAAGCCTTTCCTCGCAGCGTGTCACTACTCAGCGTTATTCCGCGTCGCAGCGCCACCATCGCGGCGGCAGATCGAACTACGCTGCAGGCGGGGAAGAAATGAAGCCGACCTAAGGGGCGACAACACGCGTGTGTCGTTTTTGTTGCTCGGACTCGCGTGCGCCCGCGCTGTGATCTGCGCCGTCAGGAGCGGGCAGCGAAATTGAAGGAACGACGAAGTCACAGCCGGAATTTATGCCCCCCCCCCCCCCCCCCTCACGACGCCGGCAAGATTGAGAAACCGGAATGGGGTGTGCACTGTGTTTTTGACTGTCTCCTTTTTCATCTGTCAGCACCAAAATGTCATTTTGCCGTACAGAGCGCGCCGTGCGATGCTGTCTCTGCCTCCTGCCTGCCTGCAGAGCGTTTTCAGCGTTTTTCTTTTGCGTGGGCGCCCTTGCAGGGGCAGGCTGCGACAGGTATCCGTGCGTGCGAACTCTGGAAGCAAAGACAGGGGAGGAAACCTCGTCTGAGCGCACCATGCCACCACCTGTCGCTCCTGAGCACGAGTGCCTTCCGTTTGTTGGGAGCGGTGTGTGCGCAAGCAGGCCGGCTCTTGCTGGTCTGTGTTTGCGAACGGGGCATTCGCTTGGCGCAGGTATTGTTTCTCACCGATGTTTCACGTCTGCCTAGGCGTTCGACCTCTTTTTTTTGTGTTTGAGGTGCATACGTGCACGGACGTCCACGGCACTCATTTTGCCTTTGCCCGTCTGCTCTTCCCTTGTGTTGCTGCCTGCGAGTTTGTGATGTAGCGCTTACAATCTTGTGCTTTCGTGTACAGGGTGTTCGCGTATTGCAGAATGCTTTCCTGCAGGCTGGTGTTGTTGAAAGCGTTTGCTCACTCTCTCCCTCAGTACAGCTGTTCGTGCCTTAAATCCAGCCGTATGGCCTCCTTTCATCCGTCTTGTTTTCCCGATTCGCGTAGAAAACACTCGCGGGAGGCCCGGATAGGTTGTGATCGGAGCAAGAGAAGTCAAGACGAGGGTGGTGAGAGGAGAAGTGTGCATACTTTTACACGGAGAAATACGAGCAGAATGCAGAGGAGATGACGCAGGCTGGGGAGAGGGTGAAAGTGCAATCTACGTCCTTCATGTTCCTGCCGCCATCACAAACCGCGGGAGCGGGATACTAGTCTGCACGCAGGCACGCACATGTACACGTAGTACATGTGGTAAGCGTTGCTTCTTTTCTTCTAGAACACGCACGCGCGCTCCCTGAGATGCGCACTCGAAGCAAAGGGGAAACCCACGCGGTAGAAATCGAAGAGACGGCCGTGAAATTAATGGGCCCCGTCTCCCCCTCTAAAGGAGTCCTGTGGTAAATAATAGCCCGAGGTAACAGAAAGTATACACTTCTCTGACAGCCGACGCCCGCGGCAAAGGCAACAGCTTTTATTCATTCGCTTTTCCTGGTGTATTTTTTCTGTATTACTGCGTGGCAAGAAATTCGTTCTGTCGTTTTTATTTGTTACTAGCTTCCTTCCGTCTACGTGCGTGTATTCGGACGAGTGTTTGTGCGGCGTGGCTTTTGCTGCAACAGCAACGGTGCGCACACTGGCAAGGCTGCGCACCAAGTGAATGTGCAGAAGCAAGGACGGAAGCGCGCGCGCGCTGCGCTCTTCCTGTCGCCGCGTCTTCAATTCCGCGGATGCCTTGCAGTGCAAACCGCTCGCATTCTTCCCTTAGTCGATGGGGCATTCTTTATCTCTCTTTCTCTCTACTTGCCTCCGTTCGCCCTGCTCTCTTCTCTGTCGGTATGCCGGAATTGATGGTACCATCCCTTTAGCCACTAACCAGTGGAGGGGTGGAATATCCCCAGTATTTGTGCTTTCTCTCTTCCGGCGGTGATATATATTTCGGCCCGTCACTGAAAAGTTGATGCTTCGTGGCCGTTTTCCCGACCATCTGCTGCGGTGGCGCGAGTGGCGGTGTAGGCGCGGATGATCTTTTGATGGGCCTGTGTGAACGACGCGTGGGTTGTCCTGGCGCGCAGCTCTATCTCATGGTTTCTTGATTTTGTTTTTCGATCAGCGCGTGGCCACTGAAGGAGGAGGACATATACCAGCTGGGATAGTTTGGTCAGCCTTAGTTTTTCTGATCACAAAATATCAGGATGATGCAACTACATTTTTCATAAGGCAAGCAGAAACTGCTGCGAATACGAAAGTAATAGATCGGCGTCACATATATGTCTTTTTGATGAGCTGCACTGGTAAGAACACGCTAAAACAAAGCGAAAGTAGGCATGTTGGCTGCTGCAGAGAATATGTGATACTGAAAGCGACGGGGTGTTCCGAGATTACCGAACACGTAGAGTTCACATCGAGCAGCACAAAGGCTTCGCATCGTCGATGCGCTTGCAGCTTTGTTGGCTCCATCGCGAGAAATATGAGTTTAGAGTTCACCTCCTTTCCTTAGTGGGCTCATAAAACCAAGCGTACGAATATCGTAGCGCTGTAGTTTTTACATTGAAGTGAACACACTAACAGCAAATCTTATTTTAATTTATGCATAGTCTCCATTTCTTGCTTCTTACTGTCTAACGTGCTTCAGATGCTCAGTACCGTTTATGTGTACGTAGCATTTAATTTATTTATAACGATTCTAACACAGTGCCGTCAGGACACCTATTTTCCTTTCTGCATGGTTCCGTAACACGGTCTGCACCTGCCTTGATCTTGAAATTACTTCTACGGAACGTTATGTGCTGATGCAGAGCTCGTAAAATATTCAGCAAGGAGGGCAACGAATTTGCAGTTCGTTTATTTCCTTTTACATCGTGTTAGGTATCGAGCTCTTTACTCGGGTTTTATTGTATTTTGTATTGTTGCAATGAGGTAAAAAATTTCATGCTGCCTACATGACACGTGTAGAATATTTTAAAAACAGGTGCTTACTTTTTAAAGGGCCGCTTAATGCATCGGCGCTGACTGGATAGAAAAAGAAACGCATAAAGGACGACTGTGTTATTGTGCAAACTAATGTTGCTGTAGTACACGCCTACAGCTTGGCGTCTGGTTGAAGTCGTTAAGCTTTCGTCACAGGCTGTGCAGTACTTTTCTCCATCCTAATCGAGATACGATGCGGTCCTCGCTCCTTTGACCTTGTCCTCTCTGAACTGCGGTTATTCTTTCGGCTTCTGTCGCAAGAAAGCAGACACGTGAAGTGGTCATTTCTACTCTCATCCTTCTACATTCATCATCACATTTTCTTTTAAAGCCTTAGGCACCCATGACAGCACTTCAAGAGTAGAAGAAATGGGCATTAAACCATAGTGACCAGTGGGAAAGGCCAGAAAAAAAAATGGGATTCGTTTTAGAAAAAAAAAGAAATCGACGCACGTCACTTCATCTTCTCTTTCCTTTTTTTTTTAATGAACTGCCGCGCGACCATTGAAAGCTTTTTATTTCCGTGTGTCTTCTTCGCTCTTTTTTTAAAAAAAACACATGTACATTGATGACCTTGAACCAATTTCTACTATTTATATTGCACAAGAATTTCAAAGCGAATAAAGAAATGGTGCTGGAATGAAAGGGGCGGAGACGGTGAAAACACCTTGCCAACGAAATACATAACGCTTGCGTGAAGTCGGCCTGCAAAGCTTCACGCTCTGTGAACCAGAAAGTATGAATGGCTGCGCATGGCGAAATGGGTGATTACAACGTGTGCCTCTGCCTGAAAAGAGCAAATTGTTGTGAAGATTTCTTGAGGAATTCATTGAGAAACTTTACCATACCCAGCCGCGCACAAATCTCTCGATCTTTGCTTTGTCTGTATACGTTTGTTCAAAGAAGTGTAAGTGCTATTGAGGTCTAAATTTGTGAACTAGCGAAGAAAGGAACTCATTATTACGTGTTCGTTGAAAACATAAAATGTTATTTATGCTTTCCAACTTCTTCATGAGGAGGAGATTTATGCAAATTCTCATTTCGGTTTTCGTCTTTGTAATACAGAACCAACATACCTGCACTAAATTTCTTGAATGAAGAAAGGAGAGAGTTAAATAAAAAATAATCGCGCTAAGCCTCCCCTCTTTATCTTTGCGCCTAAATCAATGCCAGAGTTTTTTATTGTGTTTTATTTCCGCAGTGCGAGCGTTGTTTCCCGTGTCTGAGAGAAGCTGAGATGCTCATTTCTTCATTGTTTTTGCTAAATGCTTGTGCGACATGCGCATTTGGTAAAAGTAAACAATAAATACTTAACACTAAATTCAGGGGTTGATATCTGTGTCACGCCTGCGGTCGAGCACGCAGAACACTCTGAAACGCGAAAGAAAACGTAGATAAACAATTAATATGACAAATTGCGGCTCTTCTGCTTCCAACAAAAAGACCGCTTCTTTCTTAGCATCATTTTTTATTTTTCTATTCGATACGACATGAAATCTTCCAGTAATTCGAACTCTTCATAGGGGTTTAAAGGAGTAACGTTACAAATATTAAAAAGTGTTAGAAACGTACTCTGCTTTGCCGTTTTCTGCTTTTCTATGGGACTGAATGCGAAATAAATGTAAGCTATAGATTATGTTGCTCTTGATTTTTCAAAAGCGACCGGTCCAGTTTTAGCCAAATCATCAATTTTCCAGTAAACTAAATCAATTTCTAGATTGAATTACGAACATTGGATACCCCTTGTCAATTGGCAATGTAAAATTGTTGAAGACGAATTTGAAGTCAACCTCAGATTTTCAACTCAAAAATAAGTTATTCAAACTGGCGCACTTTTGTTTCTGTTAGCATCAATGATATGCTCGCATTATTACGAACACCGCATAATGCGTAGAATTTTTATTCTCGTAAATTGTCGAGAGCCGAACGTGTTTACCTTTCTCTGCGCAATCATCGCGCTGCGTTGGTTTTGCGTACGTAACGTTACCAGAAAATTACAGAGGACGGAATTCTTTCAGGTAGAAAAATCAAACGAATAAGAAAGACTCTACAGTCAACGCTACGTTGGCAATGGATTAAATTTTAGCATATGTTTTTCTACGAGCCTTGCATACGAAAAAAATATTTCAGCGAATGAGCCGGGGTGAATTTCGGACAAAACGCAAACTACACGCGCGAGTTGCGCCTGCACAGATTGCATTAGGCAAAATTATGCAAAGCACCCAGTTTTAGTGAAGGCTGTGCGTTTTATTACGATTATGCAAATGAATGAGCGGAGGGAACGGCGAAAATGAGTGTAGTAGTTGTTGTTGTTAGCCTATCAAAAGATAGGCTAACATCAACAACTACTACACGCATTTTCGTAATATTTATTGAAGCCTCACGCACTCGAATCTTCTTCGTCCTCTGCAGAGAAAATCTCATCCTTTCTTCGATACAAAGACCTACATAAACGCTGTGCCTTGAGCGTTTGCTGAATCAGAGCGAAATAGGAGAAATAATAATGTGCTGAATAATCCGGATGCGATAAAGCTTTTCATTTTCCTTATGATCAATAGTTGATTATATTCTGGCATATTTAAGAATATGCCCTTGCCGTAAGCAGCTCCTGAAAAGCAGCGCTTACGCTGATTTTCTAATAAAGGATGGTTTACGCTGACTAGATTTAAGGACACAAATTTTTACACAGAAACAAAAGAAAAAGAGCACAATAAGCGGTGTCAATACATAGCATGCTTCGCCTGATCTAGCATGGGCACAGATTTCAGAACACAATGGTCACTTTAGTGTTTTGAGTGAATATCACCTCGCGTTTTTTTTGCAGTGTGTTTCTCTCTGATAACTATCGAGAACTAGAAAAAAATTAGCCAATCTAGGCAACAGTCCAGGTAAACAACTGGCGTCGTGTGCCGGCTGTTGGGCGGTAGCGATTGCCTTGTGTTTACGCTTCCTACGCTACAGCTCCAACGTGGCTTACCTAGCACAATTATCGTCCGAGCCGGCAGTTTCTCAAGTTGAAGGTTCCCTCCTCTGCGGGTTGTCGCCACCCGCCACCTCTTTGTCGGGCTACGTCACCGATCGGCTTCTCGCTCGGCCGTGAGCGCAACTGGCGTTTGTCGACGCAAGCCCCGCGAGCACAAGCTCGCTTTTTAGTTTGTATTGGCTTTAAACCCGGCAAAGTTATTTTCGTGCAGGCTGCCTCTCTCTTTCTTTTATATTTTTGCCCTAATCTTGAGAGGACTAATGAAAACGCAAAAGGTGAGCCGTTGTGCCATCCGCATGTACTGGTTTTTTGGTTTGTTGTTTTGTTTCTTGTGGGGAGAGAGAAACTCAGAACCGATTGAACACGTAGACATGGCCATGGCCCTTGCGGTTCCGATAGCGAGCGCGGCCCGTAACGCTGCGGTTATCTCCTAAAGCTCTCAATCTCTGTCGGCAACAGCGCCCCTACATTTTCCCTCTCTGCTTCTTTCCTTCTTTTTCCCATTGCCGCCTCTCCATTCGTTATTCCATCTTTCTCTCCTGGCCGCTCTAATCGGTGACCCCGGACGGGCATCATCCACGGGACAGCTCGAGGTGGTTTGCGTAAAAAAATTAAAAAAAAACGATACAGCACGAGAAAATTAAGTGCAAAAGAAAGGAGATGCTAGAGGCCGTCGCGACGTCGTTCTGTTGTAACAGACATCATGCACTGCCGCCTGCAATCTCTTTTACTACTGGTGTTGATTTATCGGAGGCACGGGACTGGCAGGGACGGGAATTCGTTTTCCTTATGGGAAGCTCAGACAAAGCTTGACTGCCATCTCGACCCATGTCAGCTCACTCTTCCAACTGTTTCGCAGTGCTCTCTATTTTATGTCTCGCAGTGCTTTTCCCATGTTTGCATTTGCTTTCGCTTTCTCAGAGGCCCGGCGCTTCAGCGTGATTGCTCCAATAGGGCGGAATAGAAGCAGCTTTAGTTGCTGCGCCCCTCGTCTTCAGACGTTGTTGTACTGGGAACTCTTTGCTCGAGCCATAGTGTCAAGAGAGATCGCTCATATCAGCAGACCTTTCCGACATAGTGAGCTGAAGAGAAATTTAGCCGGTTCGTGCAAAGTAGTCCCGCGTCTTGATTTGTTGAGGATTTTAGGCCAATATGCTCGTATTTCTAAAGAAATTCTTAGTGTTCTCATAGAATAAATAAACGAGGAAATATACTCTCGTACACCGTCCGCAGTTTTCAAAGGACATGAAAAAGAAATCTCGTCTCGTTACTCATTCTCCTTCTCACGAGAATTGGCGGAGAGAAGATCATGTTGTTGACTGCCTGTTTGGGCCTCTGTGGTGGCCTTGAGGCAGTAGGCAGGTTCTGAAGACAGCACAACTACTATCTTAGCATAACTCCGGAATCTCCGTGCGGACATCCCGATCCTCCTTTCTAATCCTATGTCCTATGGTACTCGTGCCAAAAAAAAAACCCTGTGAAGAGCATGCACCAATCTGACAATTGTAACAGTTTGGCAGCAGCATGACTGAATGTGTCAGTGAGGGAGATAATGAATATAAAAATGATCTCAGAGAGAAATCTTTTTTTTCAGGCTATTGGAGGCTGGATAAACTCTCGTGGGCATAAAAGCCAGGGAATAATATGGGGTATGCCGGAGTACTTGTATTTCTGACCAACTAAATCATTTGCTTCGCTTTATATAGGACGCAGAGTCATGTACACGGTTCGTGAAAAGGCCACAGAGTCTTCATTTAAGCCGTGTAGTGGGGCGTTCATGACACCCTCAAACATGAAAATATCTCTAAAGGTTATGGAAAGCATCATTTTTACCTCTGAGAACCTTTGTACCTTTATAGGTGTCTTAAGTGCCAAAACAGACTGCTGGAAAACAGACCCTGTGGCTTGGGAACTTTTGACGTACCCTTTACATTATCATATATGTCCAATACATCTGCCTCAGGCAAGAATAACTATAGCGAGTCGTACTGGGGTATGTGAATTTGCCCGTATTGACATGACTTGCGTACATGTATTGCTTGAGGGCTCTAAATATATTCCAAATAGGCATCGACCTTGCATGCAGTCTGGGTCTCTGGGCTCTGTACTAGTACATTGCATGCCCGACAACTGTTTCTATTATATGCGTGTTTATCAGCATAACGTTTAATGTAGTAATGTGGACGCCTGTATGCAAATATGCAGCCCGATAAGCAGACACTGCATATATATTTATTTTGTCGTGAGTGCATAATTCTTTATTCGTATCAGTGGTAGCATCGGTATCGCTTCGTTTTCTCTTTATCAGAGATCCCATCACATCAGCCTTCAGCAGGCTACCTCGTGCAAGGCGCAACACTTGTTACGGCACACACAACGTTAAAAATTCGTTGCAGCGCTCCTAGTACGGGCGCAGTACCGGTTTGTGTAGCGAGCAAGCCCTCAGTAAACAAATAAAAGAACGAAAATCCACGAAGCAAAGTGTGGTCTTTTCCCAATACCTCGTTACAGGCGCAGTTCCGGAAGCCAGCGAGCCACAAAATATCAAAAGACACTGAAAAGCTAGAAGCTATGTACAGAACTAAACAAGGCACTGAGAAAAAACGAATTCACGACCCAAAGCAGCATCAGCACACTCGCTATTGATCGCACAGAGATGTGAGGGCGAGAAATTCGACGCCAGTAATTCGCACAGTATTCAAGATAAACACCACATTAGTATTGCGGATAGAACTCGAATGCGGCTTTACATACCCTGACAAAAGCAAGCACTGTACGGACGTATATAAAGCCATTCGCATACGCTGAGGGTTTGATTTGAATTAGTTAACGCCATCGGGTGGCAGAAAGTCTTAGCTTCTATAAGTTTTTTTGTGGTGTTTGGACGAGGCTGCGTAATGCTCGGCGAGGTGAAAGCAGAAGAAGTGGAGAAGGGAAGAGGCGCCGGTGTATTCTTCTTTTGTGCACCAAAGTGTTTTCAATGCCCATGCCTGTTTACTCAGGAAGCATAGTCCCGCAAACGCTTCGGTTGTGTTGTTCTTGCTTGCGAGCTCTCTCTGAAAGAGGGATCAGGTTATTTACTCTCCAGAAATGACAGATTAAAGTTGAAAAGAAGGCAACTTTTTCACTTTTTTAAAAGGTAAAAACTGGTTTTTAAACATTTTTAAGCAGCATCAGAGCTTCGGCGTTTGCCAAGGCTTCACGCCTTGTAACAAAGTATAAATAAAAGGCGGGAAGGAGTGAAAGACACTCGTGGAGTTTGATTTATAGAATTGAAAGATTATGCGCACGTTCCAATCAACGTATAGCCTCAGATATGTATAAAAGAAAAACTTGAGCGCGCGAGTTCAGAAATGCTCTTAAAACATCTTTCATGACATGGGTAAAGGGAGTTGCGATGTGATAATCTTTTTGCCGATATTACCTGTACAACAGGGGCAGCATTTATTGTACATGCCTGCGTCGTAGGTACATGATTATATTTTTTTCTGTATTTAGCCTCCGCGGATATGTAAAACAGAGCTGCTTTGTAGAATTTATACTGAGGTGTGATCTTTCGTGAACGATGCTTCCAATATGAGTTTTCAAACCCAGACGGCCAATTATTGCTGCTCTTATTTAGTTTTAAACAATGTCTTGGTTCGTAAGCACTGTGCTATTATTGTATGCGTGATTTTTTTAATATGAGGCAACATTCACAGCCGCCAGTTATTTGCAGTGATATGGAGCATTACCAAAAGCGAAATTTAGGAATCTGGCTTTGCAGGCAGTTACTCCATTACTGCAAAAATTTCACTTGAGTGCTTCGCAGGTCCTTTTCAATATGGAACATCGAGCATGGTGCTCCATTTTTTCCTGAAATGCCGAAACATAAGAGGGTCGTCAACATTCGGCTTGGTCCACTTTAAATGCCTGCAGCGATTCTTAAAGACACCAAAGTTACTTGCAAAGAAATTTGGCATAAAACGGAAGACCCTTCATGACGTCAAGTTCTGGCAGTAGTAGCATTCCGTACTGGGTAACCAATATCATGCCCATGCATACTCACTGATAATTCATTTTTTGAGACACCTCAGATGACTTGCTGGCATAAGTCTTCATGCCAAACTATAACGCAGCTTTCATGCATTTTTAATTAATTAATGCGTTCTTGGTCCTACTTTCGCAATTTCGGAGTTAGAGAGTCTGGAGGTAATATGTTCGCCTATTGGTTAATCGCTGCAGGGATCCTATGCCGTCTGTCGAGTGATGCGAAAGCTTGACATTCACAGTTCTCCAATCTCTGGACAGATGGCAGCGCTATGATCCTTTCCTTAGGGTGCCTCGATGCCAGTGTCTCCACGGGTGGAGACAACTTAAGCGACGCCGCCATATTGAATCACAACTGGCCTCTCCCATGTACGGCGAAATGCTCGACTGGTAGCCGAGTGTAGCTCTCGCTGCAAAAGGCCGCTCAAGTTAAAGCACTTTGAAGCACGCCGAGAGCATTAACGGCGCCGTTACAAACGCTAGCGCCGCTGATCCCGCGTGATTCAATATGGCGGCGCCGCTGAAGTTGTCTCCACCCCGGAGCGCTGGCATCGAGACACCCTACCCTTCCTGAGGTATATGTCTGCTTATGGAAGACGCAGGTGAGCTAGGTGAAGAATATTTGCAAGCCGCTAAACCTTCAAGTTTATTACCGTAGGACAGAAATCCCTGCGTAGCCGTGCGAAGCAGATGGAGGGAATGCTGTTGTCTCGCCAGCTGCGCGTTACAGATGTTCTATAGCACCATGGTTAAGCCTCAGCTGCCGAACACGAAATCAGGAACACATACAAACTACTTGTTCGGCGCGAGGTGGCGCTCGACGTTCTCTACGTCACCTAGCATATGTTAAATTCCGCTGACGGAGCGCGCAAGTGGCGTCAGCCCAAACCTTGCGTTTAACATGCAAAAATTTGTATAAAGCCTCGAGGTGTTGGACGCCGCCATGTGCGGAAGCGTAGTACAATTTCGCGCAGTGTTTACGCTAAGCGCAGCGTTGAGCGGAACGTCAAGCAACATTGTGCAAGACACGGCCAAGGTGCACTTCTGCATTAGATGGCCCCAGCGGAGCGCAGATCTGCTGCCCCTTCTTCTCTCAAACTGACGCCTACTAGGGCGCTTTAGTTTATCATTGCTCCACTACCGCTACCATTAGCGCGCCTGCTAGCAACCGTGTGCACGTGCGAGTAGGACAAGTGTGACAATAACGTCTTACGGCAGCATTAACGGCAGCGGCACCAGTACAGCAACGTTGAACCTAATCCCGATAGTATCTTTGATAACGTTGTGTGGTGCGAAATGAGTCAAATAGCATACGCGCTCTTTAGCAACGACCTAAAAAGAAATAGAACGCACTTTTTCTGCACGGACATCACTTACAAACATAAAATTGCTCGAAAAACAAAAACAAACAAACGCACCAGCCTCCAGTCCGAGGAGAGCAGCTAACTGACGTGAATGCAAAAGAGAAATCCTCCCCGTCTCTCGAGCGCCAATCGCCGAAGGAAGCGGGGCGCTTTGGCACACCGTACGCTGGCACGGATTCGTTAAAATACGGCCACACGCAGACAATGGAATTCTTTACTGCCATCAGACAGGGCCATCAAAGCACCAGAGCCATCCGACAGGCAGTCCTCTCCTTCCGTACCAGAATCTGGCCGCTGATCTGTTCAGAGTCTGGGCGGAGTGCTTCAGCTCGCGAATTCTTCGTTCCCGGCAGAGTATTTTTTATGCTGATGGGTCTGAGTTTAAGACCGGAATTATGGCACACGCCAGAGAAAGGATGATGGGGGGGGGGGAGGATGAAGGGGGGGGGGGGAATGGGCAATATGTCGGGGAGGATTCGTCCAGGCATCGGGTTTGGCTTCCTATATGAGAAGTCTGCTCTTCCCAATCACATTCCCATTTTTCCGCAAGTCTCTACCTGATTACCGCATCCTCCCTTTCTTCCCTGCGAAGGCAGGCGTTGCAGCTCAGCGGGGCGGGCAGTGTGGCTCGAAATAGTCGGCGACGGCCTCTGATGGGCCTTCGCGTTAGACCGTACTCGAAGTTGCGGATCGATTCCTTCGGGGCAGCGCACGTACCTGGAGGTGGAAGGTGGGCGAGGGAGAAAGGATGGATGTGGCAATGAAGAAGGAACAAAGAAAAATATGAAACCATCGGGGAGAGGAGGAGAGAGAATTCCGGAATGCCGGTGGCGGTGGTGGCGGCGGCGCTTTCGTCGCCTCAACATCTTCAATACTTTTGTTTCTGGAAAGGTTTCGTTCACTCGTTCCCAAAGGTATTGTTCCATTTCCATATGGATTTTTTCCGATTTACTGCATCATTTTACGCGTTTTTTCTTTTGAGAAATTGCCAAAGCCGTCACTAAGTGCCATCTTGGTGACATATTTGCGTCTCCCTAGGGACAATTCCCGAGGTGAGCGGGTGTCGAACGACCGGCCGCTCTACGTTTTATTCGTGCTGCAGGCAATCGCAGCACTAGCTGCACGTGAAGAGACCAAGTTAAAAAGCAAAATAGAAAAGATCTAGGCCCTATTTTGTGCTGTTCTTTATGATTTCCCATATCCCGGTCGATAAAACTGCTCCATCGAACAGTTGGACTCTGTTTCATTCGTTTCTATTGGAAACAAATGACCTGGAAAGGCCAATTGCAAATTAGGCGCGCTAGCACTTCGGTTTAGGTTCGAGACTGGCTCGGTTTTTAAGGTCAAACAGGATTCAGACAAAAAAGATCGGCGAAATCGGACTTAAGCTCTGCCTAAGTTCCGACGCGATAGCGTTAATGGGGTAATGTCCGTGTATGCGGAATTGGTGACTCTGCTTTTCATTCATAGATCGCTGGGAGTCTTCGTACCACTCCTGGCGCAATGCTACAGCGGTTAAGCAATGCGCCGCTGCCCTTCGACGGCAGGTGTGGCCACTGGAGGTGCTTGTGCTCTTCCTGAGCAACCTCTCACGACCAACCATTAACTGAACCACCACCTGCCACGGTGGGCGCTGTGGCAGAGCGCGGACAACGGGTAAAGCAGCAAGCAGCGGTTCCAGTGCTAGCGCACTAAAAAACTCTGAGTGGCGATGATATCGCTTTCTAAATCTCAGCGCACGAAACGAGGCGTTCATTGGTGCTTCACTCCAGCACTTATAGTCAGCTGGCGGAAAGTTTTATATTGGCTTGCGCAAGTCTCGCTCCCCCCCCCCCCCCCTCCCCTCGCCTTTTTTTGTCCTAGAAGCTGTTATTAGGGCTTTTATCTGCGAGAAAAATACAAATTCTGGTGAACTGAAAGGCTGGGTGAAGCGTCGACGAAACACGGTATCTCATAATTGATGAGCTACGTGTTTCCAGGCACTAAAGCGGATTATGGCGCTTACGCCTCGGCAGAATTGTTTTGCCGCTGTGCTGAAGTGTATTTTTAAAATCTTTCAGTAGTTTATTTTTGAAATTACGCATTCATGAAATAAAGCATTTTATCTTTTCATGATTGGGAACTGGCTTTGTTCGCGGCATGGTTCTAACGCACTTTCTTTGAGGCTGAAGGGGCTTAAAGGGTCTTGCTTGATTTCTCTTTTACATTTAACCAGAAACTTTTAGACACAGTGTTTCTTCAAAAGCGTGATGCTAAGCACCGTGACAGCACCTCTGCAGCGAGCTGATATGCGGGAAGAGCTGTAGTCGTGTGCAGAGTATAACAATGTACGCTTTGAAGGACCTTAAAAGAGTTCACTTTTTTAAACCCTTGAATTTACGGTTGAACATGTATATTTCAGGGTGTCAGCACGTGACAAGGTTTTGTGAACCTTTTAATACACGAATTTAAAATTGAAAAATGACTTCTTTTCGAATTCAGGAGTGGCAGCTGCATAATGAGTGAAGCCTGTGTTGGTCTTCTTGTGTTTCTTTATCTCTCAGTAGTAATAGGAATAGACTGCTAAGTGTCCGGCGTGGATGTGACTTTCATCGCTGTTTACGTAAAAGTTAATGGTGGATGAGAATTTTTGTAGCGAGAGCTGCATTACGGTAGCATTTCGAGCCTTCAGCATGACTGCGCCGCCACGCTGTCACGTGGTTGGTCACGTGGTGCGGAGCAGCTGCCGGCGGCGCGGCGCCGTGGCTGATCACGTGTTTCGTCACGTGGTTGGTCACGTGACCAAGTTCCACTCGGCCAGCTGTAGCTATCGCGTCACTCCAGGTTTAACCAAAGCTAAACCACCGCCAACTTTTTTAATGCGAGAGCATTAAAAGTCTCATTGCGAAAAAAATGTATCATCGGTAATAACATTTGCCCATTGGCTGTGGAAAAGGGACGCCACCAGACCGGAAGTTACGTCACTTCAGGTAAAGGCATCAGCAGCTTCTAAATGTGCTATAGCATTGCCGTCACATAAGGTAACTGGGTGCCCTCATAAACTTCTTTTCTTCGATTTGCGCATTCGCTTCGTCGTATTTTCGCTGCCCAACGTTGTACTCGGCTGCCGCAAGAAAAAAGAACTGACTTGTTTACAGCGACATACTTCGTCAGAGTGGAGAATGAGCGCGCGCTTCATTTTTTTTCTCGTTTTATATTAATGCAATTACTGCAAGCGTTTTGTCATCGAGTTTCTTACTATTAGCTAGAGGGAAAGCTGGCGGCGCTGCACCTGAGCCACCATGGGCGCTTAAAGCATCATGGGGCGATGAGCTACTTGGTGCGGGACAGTCGGGGTTTTTCAGGAACAGAGAGAGGCGTTACTGAGATGTCCCGTTCCATCCTCGGCGCAGACGACTTTGGCGCAAACGTAGTGCGCAAAAGCCAAAGTAGCGAAAATGCAACAGCACTCGACACCAATAAAAGGTTTTTGGTTTTTGAAGTGCCATTAAAAACCTCTTAAAGTGTTGAAGCGACAAAAGTTTTTCAAAAACTTCTTTAAAAAAAAAGCGTCTGTTAAGCACGAAATGCTGGCTTTTGTTGTCTGCAATACTTATCCAATAGGCGAGCAAGCCTTCGCTTATTTTGCATTTTGAAGTTTTTCTCTTAGTTTGTTGCAATTTATAGAGAGGGTATTGAATATTAGGACATTCTTGATTATCGAACAACGTTTGTTTTTTCATTATTTCTTGGCCAAAAGTTGTGGTTCTGCAGTCGGTAGCTCTCCACCCTATGATGCTTATAGCGCCCATGGTGGCTCAGGTGGTCTCGAGGAAGCTCCATGCAAAACTCCCATAGACGGGCGCCAGCTTTCCCTCTAGTTAATAGTAAGAAACTCTATGCATTTGGTGGCCGAAAGTTATGTGACCGCAGAACTTCCAAAGGTACAATTCCTTCCAGTATGAAAAGGAACAAACGGTTGGCAAAGAAACGAAACTTTTTCAGTTATTTTTCAGTAAAGGTGAAAGTAACATGGATATTATACGCCAAGAGAAAAACTAGTTTACAATCAAGAAAAAGTGTGCTTGCCACACTTAATTATGCAGTAATCAGTTACTAAATGCTCCATTTGTGTACACTTTCAAATTGAAGGGACCTTGCATCCCTATCTGTTTTCGATTATAGCATCCCTATCTGTTTTCAATAAATGCCGAGTTTGGGCGAGTTGGTTTACCATGCTGACACACATACAACACGACACACAACACGCACAACACGAGCGCTCACTTCCAACTGATCTTTATTACATGCAAGAAACAGATTTTTATACTCTCGATAATGCCTGCAAGGAATTACTACAGAGTAGTGAAAGATAGATGAGTCATCGAGCGTCACACTTGAATGATAAAAGATAGGACATCTCTTTTTGTGAGAGCAGAATTGACGGAGCACTTACAAAGTCATCCCCAGCTCGCGCTATCTCCAACGCCTCAACAATTTCGCGCGTAATGTGACATTTGTTCCCGTAAAGGAATTTGCACTTGTGAAAAAGAGGACGACAACCCTCTTTTGCTTCTTTTCCTTTGCTTTTGCATTTTAGGCAATGAATGCTCATGTGCCCCCCTTTTTTATTGTTCACAACATAGTCATGCTCACCCAATCGCTCATTTATGCATCTTCCCGTTTGTCCTATATAATATTTACCGCAGGATAATGGCACTTTGTAGACAACACCTTTCGTGCATCTCGCGAACGGCTTTTGATGCCTGATCGTGCAACCAGTTTTTCCTGGGCTTTCTGATGTGCTAAGCTTGCATAGTGAACTCAGATTATTTGGGGCAGAGAACAACATGCCAACGTTTACCCTGTTGCCAATTTTTTTAAGACTGTGCGAAAGCTTATGTTTATAAGGAATGACTGCAAATTTCTTGTCGACTTTTGTCTTTTCCTGAGACTTGGCTTCTGTCACACATATTAAGAATAATAATTGTTTTTTTGGGGGGGAAAGGAAATGGCGCAGTATCTGTCTCATATATCGTTGCACACCTGAACCGCGCCGTAAGGGAAGGGATAAGAGAGGGAGTGAAAGAAGAAAGGAAGAATTAGGTGCCGTAGTGGAGGGCTCCGAAAAAATTTCGACCACCTGGGGATCTTTAACGTGCGCTGACATCGCACATCACACGGGCGCCTTATATTAAGAAGCCCAAATTAGATTTTAAAGGAAAAAAGGTGTGAAGAAGACGACGCGAATTAACCGAAGAATAAAGAAGAGGAAGAAGAAGCATTCGTTGATGTGGAGAGAGGTGATTGGTGGAGAAGCATTCGGTGAGATGGAGAGAGGTGATTGGTGGAGAAGAGAAGAAGACGACGACAAGGCTTACGTGGACTAACACCGAGGCTATAAAAGGGCGAGTTAGAGCGAGGCACTGGGGGGAACAGCAGAGAAGCGGAGGCTCCGGCGGGTCAGGGACATTTTGGCTGGAAGAGTGCGACGCCGGCTACTGCTCCGGTGAGCTCGCGTTCTACGACATCGCATCGTGGACTTCCTGCCGTGCCTGAGCTCGTTCCGGGGAGTCAACAGAGGACGCTACCACTTGCTACGGCCAGGGTTGTCTCCAGCGCTGTTGCCACCCATCCGGGTGGTGCCCCCAACGCCAACAACACCGGCATCATCTCCACAGGTGCTTGGACCTGGAGCTTGTACGACGCAGCCAGCGACGCCGCCACCGACGCCAACAACACCGGCATCACCTCCACGGGCGCTTGGACCGGGAGCTTGTACGACGCAGCCAGCGACGCCAGCCGCAGCACGTCGAACACCGCCAGCGACGCCAGCTCAAGCACGGCGAACGCCGCCTCGACGCCGGCTATGGGATCCATACAACGCCGCAGCTACACCGAACCAACCGTGAGCACGACCGCCGACCGCTAATAGTAGAACACTAGTAGTAGACGCTAGTAGCAGTGTGCCCGGGTCGTGTGTATTTATAGTCTTTGTGCTTTGTGTTAGTTTTGTTAGTTTTGTGTTCTAGTGTGTGTGCCACGTAGGGTGTATTAAATGTGCGTTTGTATGGGTACACCCGTCGCCTAGTCCATTCTTTCGGTCCGAGTGTTCTCCGCAGAGATCCGTGACAGCTTCCCATTCTTCCTTTTTGATAAGTCCTTCCGCCACAGAAACCAGCACGTGCAACGGATAACCCACTTCCTGCAACTTGTTGGACTGCAGGAAAAGGCTTTCTTCAATTGCATGTTCGCATGACTTTTTTAGTTGACAAGCCCTAAACGAGCTATGTTTCTTTTTATGAGCTTTGAATGCGCGGTACTGAAAGGTAAGGGCATTTTTCGATTCCGGGGATGATAAATCCAGCAAGTGTGGTCTTTTCAAAAAGTTAACTTGATGTCGAGGAAGCGTATGCTACCGTTCTCAGGAAGTTCATGCGTGACGACAAGTGGAGATAAGCTATGCTGAAAATGATCTAGAACGCTTCCTACCGCTTCATAGAGGGCGATTGCAGTGGTGTATAAAAAGATTAAAAAATCATCCACAAAACGAAAAACTTTTAACACCCCTACGTCTTCAAGGCAAGAAAAAAGCCTTCTGTCCCGTTCAGCTAAAAATAGGTCACTTAACAAAGGAGCAACGCTGGACCCTATACATATTCCTTGTTTCTGCAAAAACAGGTCATCGCCGCACATTACAAAAGTGGAATTAAGATACGTACTTAAGAGCTCTAAAAATCCCCCAACACTAAATTCTGGAAAGCAATAGGGCCAGCGTTCTCAATACATCATTCAACGCACTGCAACAATCTGTTTTTCGGCAACGAGTAGTACAGGTCTTTTACATCGATTGAAAAGGCAACCATGTTCTTTCTTTCATTTTGCTTCAGAAAATCAATTACACATCCGGAATTTCTTATCATGAAAGGATCATCAACAACTAGCTGTTTTAGACTTTTCTGTAGGAAGTCAGAGAGTCATTTTTGCCAAGTGCGCGCCTCCGAAACAATAATTCTTAAAGGACATTCCATTTTGTGTGCTTTAGCGGAAAAGAACATGTTAAGACTTGGACCACTGGCCTTTTCTACAGACTGAGCTAAGCGGGTGAGACTCAAAGAGATACACAACTTTTTTGCTTTCAATCTTACTTTTGACAGATTTACGCCTTGTTGCCTATCAAACACTTTCTCGACAGCATGATAGACTTTTTCTTTAAAAAGGCTCTTAGGCATCACGGCAAAACCACCCTCCTTATCACATGGAAGAAGACATAAATCGTCTTGCTTCAGGACTCTCAAAACACTTAAAGGGGAAACTTGAGGCTTTGTCGTCGCACTTCTTTAAAACGTCGATGCCCTGCGACACGCAGCTCCCTTGATCACTCGTAGGTGCAAGTTTCGAGACAGTTCGGACCATGGCCAAGAGTTCCGGTTTTGACTTTTGTTCCACTGTGGAAGTTCGCTGTGGAACAAAAGTCAAAACCGGAACTCTTGGCCATGGTCCGAACTGTCTCGAAACTTGCACCTACGAGCGAAGAATCTAGGTCTCATGATGTGGTCAGGGGGCGTGGACTATTAATTTGAAAGCTAGGGCAACAAAAGACATGAGCCTGCTCGCCGAAGCTCCCCTCACTCTGGCCGCTGGCTGTCTACAGCCGGAAGAAGAGGACGAGGGCAAAAAGAGAAAAGGGGACAAGTGGGTAGTCCTCCACATCCGCCACTGTTGAGGTCTCGAGGATAGCAGAGAAGAGAAACAGTGCAAAAAAAAAAGGATAAAATACTATCCGGCGCGGGCTGTGGAGAGCGTCGCTCTGCTTCACCTTTTTACTTACCAGACTTGTATAACAAATCTACGCCCGGTCAGCAAGGCGAAGCTGGCATGCAGAACCGCCGGGGCAGGAAAAATGTAGGAAAGGAAACAAGCGGAGTAAAGGAAACGTAAAACCTACGAACAGAAGAGGCAGAGAGAGCAGAGGCCGGAATTCAGAGGTCGTGTAGCAAAAGAGGCGAAAGAGCGAGCGATGGGGTTTGGTTGTGGTAAGTGTTGGGAGGGAGACGAGATGTGGAAGGGGAGAGGAAAAAGGGACTGATGAAACGCCATAAGAAGTTGGTGCATTGTGAAATGAGCGGAGCGGTAGCGGTGTCTCCGAGGAAGACGGTAATGTGGTAAAATAAAATCAACTGGGAAGGATTGGGGCTGCCAAAAGTGCTTGACCCGTGCATAATTTTTGGGTGCCTTTCGTGTCTGTACACTACCACAAAGGATGAGGACGCCGGACAAAAGACCCCTCGAAGCGGAATACAACGGGGGGGAGAAGGAGAGGAGCAGGCTCTCTCTGCTTTCTTTTTTGTCACTTAACGCACAATAGAAAATGTAAAGGTAGAGGTAATATGTTTCAGTGTGTCTGTGCCTTGATGTATCTGTTTTGTTCGCCATGAAGTTTCCTTTGTTTTTCCAAATGTGAAACGCCCCCTTATCCGGTATTTTGTCCTGCGTACCGCCTCCTTCGGTTTTTACGTCGTATTTTTCTTTGCTCTCTGCTGCTTTCTGTCCTACCTACCTTACTGCTCCCATTCAGGATCTAATGGCTCTATTTTCATGGTAATCATCAGTAAAATGATATGCTCGACTGTGCGTGCATACTGTTAGGCCCCCTCTACATGCCCTAGAGTGCCTCCAGAGATCTTCGAGACGCAAAACCTGGGGAGTGAGAAATTGGGTTAAAGATCTAGTCTCGACTAGTCTCGACACCAGGCCTTAGGGAGGTCGCTCCTTAATTAGGGATTGAAATGTACGCGTTCTTCCCGCAAGCACGCACTGAGAATCTCCTCTGGGATGCCTCCGCCACACGCTTGGAAATGCGCTGTGCCAAGGGCGTCCAAGACCTTTTGTCCCGATTTTTCGCCGGGGCAAGTCCCTGTGCCAGGAAGAAGGTTCATGATTACGCCGCTGCCGCGATAACTTCGCCCTGTTTCAGCGACAGCGTGTCCAGGAGAGGACTCGGAAAATGAATCTAGAGTCCGGAGCAATTTAATTTTCGACACAGACAGCATTCTTGGTCGTCATTGAGGCGCAGGAAATTTTCATCCCTGCGTGTCAGTTTTCCCGTTCTAAAGGTTTTTTCTTTTATCTTTCTTATTCATAGTGTTCCTTTCGCCCGAAAGTTCGTGGGGTGTTCTTCCCGTTCGCGACTTCACCTGAGATGACATTTAGTCACATGTAAAGGTAGAACAGTGTCATGGGCAAAACCGCACCGTGTTTTGTTTTCTTTGTACAGCAGCCATCTTTGCAACAAGCTTTTAAGCACGAGTCAAAATTCGGATGTGGGCGACGACGAACGGCATGCGAAAGGGAGCAGAGAAACTTTCCTGTTGATAAAGTGGACTTTGAACGATAACTTTTTATGCACACTTGCATACTCTTATTTCTGGCTTTTGCTTTCTTTTGAGCGTGTGCAGTATGATGATTTCTACTGACATTGGTTCAATCGTTTCCACCATTTTCGTGAATATTCTGTATAAATGATCTATGTAAGCCAAAAGAGAGGCAGATATACAAAAAATAGAATACGCGGTGTGACGTCGATACGCGTCTGGAAAATTAGATGCTGCAGTTTGTTTCCTTTATTCCTTATTCTGCGATATCAGGAAACATAAATGACCACCTTATAAAACAGCCAGGTTGATACACGATGCGTTGATTGTTATATCCTGGTTCACTAACCGGAGGGGTAATTTTCGTTTTACTTTTTTTTCTTGCAGTGCGACATCAAGTCGCATGAACTCTGGGCGATGGGGAACGTCAGCCCAGAACGGTATCAAGGCAGACATCGAGGCTTGATGAGAATTCAATAACGGCACTTCTCGCAGGCCGTAATAACTGTATTCGAGGAAGCGATCCTGCGTCAAGAAAGGTAAGAGAGCATCGTTTCTGTCTAGGCGTGCGTACGAGCCGTGAGACTCAATAACCAGCGCATGGGAAAAAAAAACACGCCCCTAAGATTATGCTTTATGCTAAGATTATGCAGGTGGTTGAAATTATTCGGGAGCACTCCACTACTGCATCTCTGCCTTCCTTTCTTCTTTCACACCCTCCTTTATCCCTTTCCTTACGGCGCGGTTGAGGTTTCGAACGATATATAAGACAGATACTGCGCCATTTCCTTTCCCTGAAAACCAATTATTATTATTAGTATTATTATTATGCTTTCTTAATAATGCGTGGGATCAAACCCGCGACCTTGGGAACAGTAGCCGAGCGCTAAAGCCACTGAGCTCACGCGGCGTGCCAGAACAGTTTGCGTAGCCGGATGAGAATCATCAACATGGCTGAGTAGCTTGGGGCTTGAGTGTGGAACTCGCGGCAACGTGCTCTAAAATGAAAAATACATAGTTGTTTAATATCAAGGCGAAAGCCTCTTTTGACTCATGAGTGTGCGCAAGACCTGTCCGCAGGAAACGCGTATAAGAACTGTCCGCTCCACCTTTCAATCAGAGGAATAAAAAAATAAAAAGAAAGCAGTGAAAATAAGAAAAATAAGAAATAAATAAAAACAAATGAAAAATAAAAATAAATAAAATGCATATAAGTAAAAATAAAAACAAGAATAAAATAAAAATGAAGGACAGAAATAAACACAATCAAAGAGAATCAGGAAAAGGCTTTCGCATTTCCGCTGATAAGCAGACTGAAGTGCAAATTAATTTTTTCAGGTGAATGCGTCTTCGACAGCTCGTGCGTAAATAAGACACTGCTGAGAGTACTGCCGTAAAAAAATTAATACGTAACCAATTGTGGGCTCTATATAAATTACGTGCGAGACCTCGGCGGTGATACCAGCGGTCACATTGTCCATTTTTGTTATGCGGCCATAGGTGGCCACTGCTGTATCAGGCGTGAGGAAATTCTCTGACACTATACATTTTTGTTTGTTTATTTACAATAGGAGCGTCCATAAACACATACTTTAAGAATACAGCACAAGTACTCGATATAAAACTAATACCCCCCCCCCCCCCCTCTCCCTCCTTCCCAAGAGGCCCCTTTTTTGCCCCTCAGCAAACCAGCGTGGTACGCGTGTTCGGGGCCGGTGTTTCACAAAGCCAGGGGTATGCCGGAAGGTGTGAAGCAAAAAGATCGATGGTTACTCGCGTCTTTTTTGCTGCATATTTTCCTTTCTTGTTCCCGGTATATGGACAACTCAATCTTCGTCCTTCAGCTGTTTAGCCTCCCACTGGCTCCTGTTTCCTTTTTTCACGCTTCCGGGATGACACCGCCCATCTCCTTACTCCTCTTTCCCTTGCACCTTGGGTTGGCTTCTGAAGAGGCGCGTGATGATTCCGCAGCCGCCACGGCGCAGTGGCAGCGCGTGCTGGTCGTGCATCCGAAACTCATTAGCGAGGCGGGACATTAGCGGAAATGCGTCGCCGGCGTGGGTTGCTGCTGCTGCTCGCGTTCCCGCGAGATGTACGCAAGGAACCATGGCTTTGGGGCTGGGTCTCTCGCCTCGTTTAAACGGGGGTAAACGAAAAAGTTCACCTCTTTGTTGGTTGTTTAGCGCTGAGCGCCTCGCGCCTAGAGGACCGCATACGCAAACGGGCAAGGCACGTCAACAGCCCTGGTATTGGTCATTTCTTCGCTTGTGGAGTCGCTGTTGAGCTACGACGGGGCGCTATCAGCGATATTTTACTATAATTTTTTATCCCTTTCCCAGTGATGAAAGGTGAACCAAAACAGCGTTTGTTTTTCAAGACCGAGCTCAAAATGCCTATGATTTGAATGGAAACCTCGTTACTAGCAGTGCTCAGTCGAAAGCGTATGAGTCCTGCCTTTTTTTTTCTTTCGAGAATGAGCCAACTGGATTTTCGAAGTTCTGAAAAGGAACAAATTGCTTCGTTAAATTTCGCTCCATCCTAAAGTATGAATTTGAAAGTGGGAGTGACATATGGGGGGGGGGGGGGGATTCAATTGGAAAACAAATCAGATGGTGTATTTTCGCTATGACGCCGATTTAGCTATCTTCTAATAAGGCTACGCATTAGCGCTTTGCACAAGCACGTGCTATCTTCTAGTCCAGATCCTTTCGTCTTGAACCCGGTATAAATTCGACATCATTTGCCGTTAGAACATAAGGAACCGGCCGATCACTTAGCAACCATAGATGATACGAGTAAACAGCCATGGTGTACCGGTTTTGTCACAGTTGTTCCGATGCGTCGCACGACAGCACGAAGGTAGTTATTGCGCTCTGCTTACTTGGCAACTAGTTGGCCCATCTTCAAACACTGTCATTAAGTGCGCTCTTGTCCAGCAAAGCAGCTAGACATATATATCTTCGAGGGTCCGCTGCGTTTGGTTGCATATCTACGCAGGTACAGCGTTAATGACAGAGGGATTCGCGTAGCTTGGATCGTTGTTCTGCTGACGAGAGATCAACGGTGTGAGAGACAGCCGATATATAAAGTCGACAGCAGTGGACTGATATATCAGCATGGCATATGAGGAGAAAAAGAAGCTGTTGCCTATTCGGTCCGCAGCTGGGTTGTATTGCAGTTTTATCTTTTTTTCCTTCCATACTAACACTGGAACCTTAAGCGATCGCTAGACGTAATTATTTTCTTTACTTCATGGGAGCTTAACGTCCCAGAGCGACTCGGGTTATGAGGGGTGCCGTAGTGAAGGGCTCTGGAAATTTCGACCAACTGGGGTTCTTTAACGTGCACTGACATCGTAAAGTACACGGGCTTCTAGAATTTCGCCTCCATTGAAATTCGACCACCGCGGCCGGGATCGAACCCGCGTCTTTCGGTCCAGAAACCGAGCGCCATAACCACTGAACCAGCGCGGCGGTCCTCAGACGTGTTGAACCCCAGCCAATTTTGTTTTGGCTGTCGGTAATCCGAGCTTCGCGGACGTCCCGCTCGGGCGTCCTTCGATTTTGCGCTGTCGCCAGTGTAAACTGTCGAGCGCCGCAGTTCGGCACCGCAAGCTGCTGACGCCAGTGAGGCTTTCATGATACGCGTTGCGCAAATTTGCTAAGCGCACCTGCATCGCATCCCCCGCTGGGTCTGTTTACACGAAGAGGTATAGAATAAAGTACAAAAAACAAACAAACGAAGCGCTGAGATAACGCGGCGCCTTCCACGCCCCCGGAATTATTCATTTCCCTAGGGCGGGTCAGGCAGGCCCGACCCGGCTGATGGCTTCAGCGGCGGCTAGCCGGTGAGTTTATGGCCCGCTTATTGGGAAACGGGCACGCTAGGAAGCAAATAAGCGAGAAATTGCACTGCGCCGAATCTCGACTTCAGATGCGCATCAGAGCAAAAACACGAGCGAGTGAAATTTTGCGCGTGATTAATTCTGGTATTGCGAAACGATGTGCGCTCTATTCGTGCTCGGTAGTTTAGAATTATAAAGGCTAACAGGAGCGAATATTTAGCAGGAAGAGGGGTTTCGCAAAGGGATAGTGGAGGGGCGCTTTGACTTTATCCGTCGCCAATTACAGTAGTTATTCGAGGCGAAATCAAGGGCATGCGACACCGACTCTCGTAATGGGCTGGTGGATGCTGCCTATATCCAGCGCGTCAGGCAGAATTCTTTTTTTTTTCTATGGAAGAATAGATTTTCGCCTATGATTAATATTACGTGACTTGGGTATTAGAATTACTTGTGTTTTCATAGTATCTAAGCACGAAATTACCAAACGCTAATTGAGAGTCCAGTTCTGAGAAATTATTCTTGCTTGGAGCGATGGTTTAGGCTGCTGCTGCAGCGATTGAAACCAGTCTAGATGAGTACGAAGAGTGTTTGGGTCCAACCTGCTCTGCAGTCTGTTGCAAACAAGCGCCCCCGGAAACTGTGACAAATGCCCATCATCATTTGTGCTGTCTTAAATTTCGCGTGTCTGAAACTTGCACACTCAAGTGTTAATAAACGCACTGCATGCCCTTTAAAAATAGTGAGCTGGCGTGTCAGTTAGGTACCGAAGTCCTTCCTGCTTTTTTTTTTAAATGGGAAACAGGAGAGACTTTAGAGATTGGATGACGAAAAGTGGCTTTAGCACTAGAAAATACCAAGGCATTTTGCACTCCAGATTCTTTGCCATCCATGCTCACCTCAATTCCACCTCTCTACGCATGAAGCATGCGGGACTCATGTCTTGGGTAATTGGACATCGAGTCCTCCTATTATTCATTCCTCTCATTAGTTCCGAAAATTTATTGTTCACCGACACAGGCACCTAAAACCACCAGGTAGCGTATGATTCTTTTTTTTTTATGACACAATTGAAAAGCTCAAAGCCTTCGTCGCGTTCCTATGTAGCGAAAGGGCGGAAAAGAGTCCATGCGGGCTCTGTGCGAGTCTCGTGTTTCGACGAGGTCGTGGGCGAGAGCAGTGAAGAAAAGGCAGCAGCAAAGGCGGAAGAAAGCGCGGAAGGGTTCCGGTATCAATAATCCTCTCGCTGGCAGCCGCCATTAAGCCATCAGAATTGCCCATATCCCGGGATCGGATGTTTGCTGTATACGCGGCATGTCGACGCCGGACCCTCACGTTTCTCTGGAGCCGACTCGGCGGTCGCGGATTTCCTGGATGCGCCGCGCTATCCCAAGCTCTGCCTACGTCTATACTACACACCGCGGCCGTATTCTGGTCGGCGTCAGTCGCGGCGCGGTCGTATTAGCTCGGATTTAGTGCGGGAGCTGCACTTAAGCGCCGTCCCCCTTCCGGAACGGTGCCGCGGCTTATCTGCGAGGCACCTTAGGCGAGAATGTGCGCCATAGAGTATGACCACGGGCGGCCTGTTATGTGCCAGCATTAAAGACTCCCGTGCTAATAACGACAGTGTGCCAATATGCTAACTCCGTTTGTTACCGCGCTAATAAATCTGAGTTTTTTGGTTATATTCGTTGGCACTGGTAATAATTTGTTTTTTGGGGAAAGGAAATGGCGCAGTGTCTGTCTCATATATCGTTGGACACCTGAACCGCGCCTTTGGGAAGGGATAAGGGACTGGTACGAATGAATTTTGGATGGAAGAAAACGTATAGGTAAATTCTTGCATATTGAGTTACTGCCTGCTTGAAGGACCTAATATCCTCCCGGTCAAAGTTCCCCTGAATTTCGCGACTGAAATGTGCCGTTTTTGTTAGTCCTCTGGTGTTTTAAACAACACAAGCGTTCCTTAATCGTCACCATCTCCATCTTTTTCGTCACCATCCCACTTT